>NC_040903.2:89807718-90121899 GCF_004126475.2 Phyllostomus discolor
TTTTATTTTTTTAGGTTCATTTGTTGATAGTTGTGAATTTGTTGTCATTTTACTGTTCATATTTTGATGTTCTTTTCTTAGATGAGTCCCTTTAACATTTCGTATAATGGGGGCTTGGTGATGATGAACTCCTTTAACTTGACCTTATCTGGGAAGCACTTTATCTGCCCTTCCATTCTAAATGATAGCTTTGCTGGATAGAGTAATCTTGGATGTAGGTCCTTGCCTTTCATAATTTCAAATACCTCTTTCAGGCCCTTCTTGCCTGCGAGGCTTCTTTTGAGAAATCAGCTGATAGGTAACTCTTTCCTTCCCTCTTGCTGCTTTTAAGATTCTCTCCTTATCTTTAATCTTGGATAACTTAATGATGACATGCCTTGGTGTGTTCTTCTTTGGGTCCAACTTCTTTGGGACTCTCTGGGCTTCCTGGACTTCCTGGAAGTCTTCCTCCTTTGCCAGATTGGGGAAGTTTTCCTTCATTGTTTGTTGAAATAAGTTTTCAACTTCTTACTTTGTTCCTCTCCTTCTGGCACTCCTGTAATTTGGATATTGGAACATTTCAGGTTGTCCCAGAGGTTTGTAAGACTCTATTCACTTTTTTGAATTCTTGTTTCTTCATTCTGTTCCAGTTGGATGTTTATTTCTTCCTTTTGTTCCAAATTGTTGATTTGAGTCCTGGGTTTTTTCCTGTCACTATTGGTTCCCTGAATATTTTGCCTTATTTCATTTTTGGTATCTTTCACTTGTTCTTTCATTTTTCGACCAAGCTCAATCAGTTCTGTGAGCATTTTGATTACCAGGGCTTTAAATTCTCCATCAGATAGGTTGGCTATCTCATCACTTAGTTTTCTTTCTGAAGTTTTGCTCTGTTCTTTCATTTGGGCCCTATTTCTTTGTCTCGGCACACCTGATAGGTTGTAAGGGGTCAGGGCCTTAGGTATTTGCTGGGACAGGGCAACCCTCCTTGCTGCTCCATGGTGCTCCTGTTGGGGAAGAGCCAGAGAGGGAACAGTGCAGCTCCCCTGCTCGTCTCTAGACCACTTTTCAATGGACTCTCTTGTGTGAGACTGGGAGTTTCTCCCACCACGACAACTGCGGTAGTCCACAGCCACCTCTGAGTCTCAGTTTCCCCTTAAGTCAGCCCCATCCGTACAGCCCTCCACCTCACTGCAGCCAGCCCTGCCCCCATGGTCTACCACCTTACTGCGGTTTCTCTCCATCCACCCCATTACTGGTCTGATTGTTCTGATTGATTTTTTCTGTAATTCCTTGGTTGTCAGAGTTCCATGCAGTTTGATTGTCTGGCACTTCTTGTTGTTTATTGATTTTGGATTGGTTATTATCCTCCTTTTGATTGTGTGAGGAAGCCAAGGGTTTCTACCTACACCTCCATCTTGGCCAGAACTGCCTATTTTCATCTTTTAATAAAATTTTTAAATTGTGTTTTAAAGGATATCAATAAAATATGCACTCAACATACTATTCTAATTTTAATGTTTTCAGTATTTACAGTAAAAAATAACTTCAGGGGGAAAATGTGTTGTTTTTCACATTTGCCTCATGCCAGATCCAGGTTTTTCCATGGGTAAGTAAAATTTCTATAGACCAGGGGTTAGCAAACATTCTCTAAAGGTCCAGATAGTAAATATTTAAGACTTCATGTGCCATATAGTCTCTGCTGTAACTACTCTGCATTTGCAGCTTGTCATAGGTGAGTCCAATAAAATTTTATTTACAAAAGCAGATTGTGGATCATAGTTTGCTGACTCATGCAATGCATAATAAGGACTAAAAGCAATTAGGGAACAAAGTCATAAATGCAGACTCTACCTGGAAGGGTAGGCAATGGATACATGTATTCTACAATGGGGAAACTGAAGGTGTCAAGGCATAGAAATGACCATTGGTAGAATCTCTGAACACGTCTACATGGAGAAAAAATTCACTTAGGTCTGGGGCTAAAAAGTTTGGCGGATGTATAGATGAATGTTGTAAGTCATGATAGACTATTATTAATGGCCCTGAGAATCTGAAGAAGTTGGACATTTCAGGTTATAAAGTTCTTCTTATGCCTTGTTTAATTATGCACATTATCAGAGGCTATGAAATGTGTTTGAAATGTCTCACTGAACAACCATTAAATCTTAACTAAAATCTCAAAAATTTCAGTACTTCAGATGGAAAGTAGTATGTGGAAATAGACACATGTGCTAATTATAGTGCAACTGCTTTCACATACATTCTCATTTGAAGTTTACAGCGTTTTTGTACAATAAGACTGAAATTATATGAAATCATTATGTGTCCTTTTATGAAATATAAAACAATAAAATATTTTTTTTGTAGTACTAAAATAACCCTGAAATAGGGGTGGTTAGGTAAAAAAAAAACTGAGGTTTAAACATAACTATAGCAGTAATTAGCCAAAGTAATTAACCTTTGGAAAATAAATCATTTTACCATTCTGAGTATTAGTCTTTTAATTTATGAATTGTATCTGGTGATAATAATACGACACCACCTCACAGGAGCTGTGAAAATAAACTAAAATAATGTTTGTGTCTTTGCTCTTCCAGGCTCATTCCCTTTCTCCTTCCTCCTCTCTCCTCAATCTTTTTAATTGAGTTATGCCTGATAACCCATGCAGGCACATGGCCTGCCCCTTTCCAGCTCTACCTCTTGTGGTCTCTTGTGATCTAGTTTTTCTTTTCAAATTTCTACTTATATCTAAATCAGTTTCAATATTCCCTGGTTCAACATCCCAAGTGACAAAACGCGATTGATCTAAGTCAGGAAAACATACACCCAAACAAAGACCTTAAAACTATGTCCTTGAGAAGCCAGTCTGAGGAAATGGACTTTAAGAAAAACGAAGGAAATTGGGGTTAGAGATACCTATAGTGGAAGCAGCATACAAATCAAATATTCTAATTCGTAGTCTAGGGAGCATCCTAATGGTGTGTGCAGTAGGGAAAGATAGACTGTGATGGGAAATTACCTTCTGGGAAATTCCAGCAACTGATCTTTAATGCAAGTTTCAAGTGGTGATTAGTTATGGACTCCATACTCCATTATTCAAATTTGCTACCAGTTGAGAGAAAACCACACCTTATTCTTAGATTTGTGTGGGTGTCTTGTGAGTAAAGATTTCATTTCTAATCAGTCTTTTTTGTCCCCTTGGGCAACTCCCAACACAAAATACTTTATCTTTTTCTGAGGTTTTTTTTTTTTTGCATATTAAGTGCCTTGAATGTATTTTTTAAAAGATTTTATTTATTTATTTTTAGACAGAGGGGAAGGGAGGGAGAAAGAGAGGGAGAGAAATATCAGTGTGTGGTTGCCTTTCATGCACCCCACACTGGGGACCTGGCCCACAACCCAGGCATGTGCCCTAGACTGGGAATCAAACTGGCGACCCTTTGGTTCACAAGCCAGTGCTTAATACACTGAGCCACACCAGCCAGGACAAAATACTTTATCTGTTTATGGCTTGTACACATTTTAAGCTTTCTTTAGGAGACAAAAAGCCCATATCTTAATTGGCCTGAAGACATAGAATTTTACAGTTGGCAATTATCTCTGAGTGGACATAGACCAACTTCCTTCTTTTATAGGTGAGGAAACTGAAGGTAAAAAGTGGTATGACAACTATCCCCAAGTCCAACAGCAGGCTGCAGGCAATGACAGTGTAAGACTTTGAGTTTGGTTTGGCTCTAATATAAGTGAGGGCACTTTATTTTCCATTATGTAAATTTTCCATAAAATTAAAATTTAAGCACTAAACAATGTTGGCCATTTTTTGAAATCTATACTATGTTTGTACTTTATACTTTTCTGCCTTTGAAAATAAAGTAAATGGAATTTCATCTTGCCTTTTACAGATGACTCATTCAGCAGTATGAGCATTAATTGCTGTGTAATTATATAAGGAAATACTAAGAGTCTATTGAAATATAAACACTTGATCAATAGTGATTCTTCTGTGTCTTAGTAGAAACTCTATAAATATTTGTTGATGGATTGGTCCTATACTTTTGCTATCATATTCTTTACCCATTAATAAATATTACTTTTCAATGGCCAGCGATTCCCCACCCTCTCTCACATTTCTTCAGATGTGTAGCCTAAGGCTTTCTAACTCACTAAGCTTGATTTTACACACACAAAATGTTAGTCCTTGGGTGGCTTCAATCCTCTTTTTTAAAGCAAGAGATTGAGGTTCATGACAACTCTTTTCCTCAGGGACCTAACAAAAATGGGAATCTATTTCAAAGTGAAGGTAAATTTCAGATTGGTATGTGCTTTGGTCTGAATGATTATGTCCCTCCCAAATTCACATGTTGAAATCTTTTTTTTTTAAAGATTTTCTTTATTTATTTTTAGAGAGGGAAGGGAGGAGGGAGAGAAAGAGAGAGAGAGAGAGAGAGAGAGAGAAACATCAATGTGCGGTTGCTGGGGGTTCTGGCCTGCAACCCAGGAATGTACCCTGGCTGGGAATCGAACCTGGGACACCTTGGTTCCCAGCCCGCGCTCAATCCACTGAGCTATGCCAGCCAGGGCACATGTTGAAATCTTAATCCCCAAGATGATAATATTAAATGGTGGAGACTTTGGGAGATGATCAGGTCATGAGGGCAGGATCTTGATGAATGGGACCAGTGTCTTTACATAAGAAATTCCAGAGAGATCCCTTGCTCCCTTCTACTACATGAAGAAGACACAGCAAGAAGCCAGCAGTCTGCAACCTGGCACAGGGCTTTCACTAGAACTTAACCACATGGGCACCCTGGTCTTGGACTTACTTCCAGACTCCACAACTGTGAAGAATAAATGTTCATGGTATTTGGTTATAGTGACCTGAAAGGACTAAGATAACATGGTACTGTGACATACATATTTTTGTCTTTTAAAAATGCTTAATCTACCTGGCTGGCATAGCTCAGTGGATTGAGCGCGGGCTGGGAACCAAAGTGTCCCAGGTTCGATTCCCAGCCAGGGTACATTCCTGGGTTGCAGGCCATAACCCCCAGCAACCGCACATTGATCTCTCTCTCTCTCTCTCTCTCTCTCTCTCTCTCTCTCCCTCCCTTCTCTCCGTAAAAATAAATAAATAAAAATCTTTTAAAAAAATGCTTAATTTTTTCTCCTCTGTCTTCTTCCCTTCACTTGCCATTTTCCTTCTATTCTCCTTTCTCTTTCAGAACACTTGAGTCCTAAAACAATTAGGTAAAGCAGAGCAAGGCAGGAATCCATATAATGGAGCTGGCATACGTCAGGTGTAAGAGCCCACAAGGAATGAAAATGGCATCCACATTGGGAAAGAGAGAATTCAGTTTTGATGTCAGAATGTGAGAAGAATGAGGTGAGCATCCATGCAGGAAGAGGGGCCTGGAAGGAGATGCTGTTCCCAAGTAGAGTGAGGAAAGCCCCCACATGATGGCACTTGAGCCCAAAAGAATGAGGCTGACATGCTTGAGGGAGAGCAACCTGCCATCAGGGTCAGAGCCAAAGCAAGAGGAGAAGGGTTATCAAATGGGATGGGATGGAGGGAGGATGTTAGAGCCTCAGTAGAGTAAGGAAGGAGTTACAAAAGGGAACTACATGGGGTGGGGTAACAGAAACTAAACAGAGTGAAGAGGACATCAAACTGGCAAGGCAGCCAACGCAGGAAGTCAGAATCTGAGGAGGGTGTCGCTGCATGGTGACAACTTGGTGTGGGGTTTCAGAGCAGGAGTGGGTTGAAGAGGGAGTCCACATGGGAAGAAGGCCCAGCTTGAGGTGCTAGGGTTCATGCAGGATAAAGAGTCCATCCACATAAGGAAAGGCTCAATGCAGATTATTGGAATCCAAGGGAAGTCAGGAAGTCTATGCAGGGAACTTGACCTGGAGTGGTATTATAAGAGCCTGAGTGAGGAAGGTGTGTATGAAGTGAGCAGGAAAGTGGTCCAGTGCAGGGAATCAAAGCTTGAGCATGGGGCTGGGATGTGGAGTTTCCACATGGAGAGAAGCTGCAGTAGACTGACCAAATAAATATGAAAAGGGAGATAACAAGAATGAATTCTGCGTTGTTCAATTGGAATTGAAAGTATCAATGTAAACTCGTGAATTTCAAAAACAGGAAATTAATGCAGTTGTAAACATGTGCATATATACATATGTGTGTGTGCATATGTATGTGTACATATACATACATTACTGACTAACCACTGATAGGGCCTTGGAGCAATGACCACCCTCAATCTCATCCCTGCCTGTAATAACAATGAGCACACCAAGCACCCAGATCATGGTTTATATATCAGTTTCTGAAAAGAAAAGAAAAGAAAAGAAAAGAAAAGAGAAGAGAAGAGAAGAGAAGAGAAGAGAAGAGAAGAGAAGAGAAGAGAAGAGAAGAGAAAAGAAAAGAAAAGAAAAGAAAAGAAAAGAAAAAAAAGAAAAGAAAAGAAAAGAAAAGAAAAGAAAAGAAAAGAAAAGAAAAGAGGAGGGGAGGGGAGGGGAGGGGAGGGGAAGAGCAAGGACCTCTTGAAGAAATGACTGATTTCAAGGATAGGATTGACAAAGTACAAGATGAGCCTGGGTATCTTGTGCACCCAAACAAGGAAGTGGTCCAGAATGACAGGGAAACACTCCAGCATCTAAAAAGGGCTCCTACGAACCAGATCTGGGACCATTGAGGATGGCAGTAGGTAATGGTAGAAAAAGTTAAAATGCATTGAATAAAACAAAAAATCATAAATTTAATTTTATAGATAGATAAAGATAAAGTTTGATGAAAATAGGGTGAGGAACAAAGTTTCGAAGTACCTCTTCACAAAACATTCATTACAAAAAAAGATAACTTTCCAGTGGAGAAACCCCAAACTATCCCTTCATCAAGTGATCCAAGTTAATAGCTTTAAAAATGGAGCAAATTGAAATTATGGCACATTTGATAGAATGCAATGAGAAGAACAAAGCATAGTTTCTATGCTATTCCTACTAAAGAGGCAAAATCCAAATGTAATTATGAGGAAACATCAGACAAATCTGAATTGAGAAACATTTAAAAAAATAAGTGGTCTGTAATCTTAAAAAGTGTCAAGGTGCTAAAATTCAATGATTTCAGACTGAGATGAAAAAGACTTGGCAACTAAATGCAATCTGTGATTCTGAGCTAGATCTATTTGCAACAAAGGATATGCTGGGACAAATGAAGAAACTTGACTGAGGTGTGTCAACTTGATGTGGATTTGACTTTAGCAACGTGGGAATGGTAACTTACTGGGTTTGGTGGCTATACTGTGGTAATATAGGAGGATGTCCTTGTTTGTAAAGAATATACCCCAAAATATATGGAGGTGATGGGTATCAGATCAGTTTCTTACTGTCTAATGGTTTAGGAAGGAAAATAGTTCTTTGTACTGTGCATGTAACATTTCTATAAGTTTCAGATAATTTTAAGTTTTTTAAAAAGTGTGTGTGTGTGTTTTAATACTTACCTATTTCATGATTTAACTATCACTTTCTCAGTAAAATCTTCATGACAATCCCATTAAATCTTCAACCTTAGGTCAGTACTCCCGGTCCTCCATTTGCTTTCTTCATAGTACTTATCCTCAAACAATCTATGTAATTTACTTGTTTGTTTGTTTTTTTTATCTGTGTCCCTACCCACAGTCCATCCCACTACTAGAATACAAGTGTCTTGAAGGCAAATCTCTGTTCTTGTTCACTGTTGTAAACTGGTGTGTACAGCAGTGGCTGGTGTATCGAGGATTTAACATTCATTAAGTTACTGAATGCAGTTGGTTGCTCAGGAACAGATTCTATTTTTGCTCTAAATTGGTGGCTCTTTGTTCATCAAAAACCCAGAAGGACCTGGCTGGCGTAGCTCAGTGGATTGAGCGCGGGCTGGGAACCAAAGTGTCCCAGGTTCGATTCCCAGCCAGGATACATTCCTGGGTTGCAGGCCATAACCCCCAGCAACCACACATTGATGTTTCTCTCTCTCTCTCTCTATCTCTCTCTATCTCTCTCTCTCCCTCTCTCCCTTCCCTCTCTAAAAATAAATAAAAATAAATAAAATCTTTAAAAACAACAACAACAACAACAACAACAACAACAAACAAACCTAGAAGGCATTTTGTTCCACTGAGTTTAGCTCTAAGTATGTTAAATAAGATAGGGGGCTAAGGATCCTCAAAATTCAGTTCCCTCATTCCAACCTCTAATTTAAAAGATTCCAAAAGTATATAAATAAATATAAATAAAGCAACAAAATAGATATTATAAGTTTGTAATAAAACATATTGCCATATCTCACATATTTACATATGATGAGATAAAACTTTACATTTGAAAATCATGCATATTTTGTACATTAATGGGTGAATGGATAAAGAAAATCTGGCATAATCTGACACTGAACACTAGGACTAGAGTGCAGTAATTCAAGGATTAAGGAAACAATTGCACAAGCAAAGCATCTCTTGGCATCTAGCAGAGCATGAGGCCAATATTTTGAGAATCTCCACCTTAGGCTATCAAGGGCAGATCTAGATTTAATCAATAAGTCCCAAAGCGTTATAACTATGGAATGAAGATAGGATGATAGAGTAACAAAAAATAAAACAAAATAAAGAAAATATAGTATATGCATACAGTGGAATATTATTCAGCCTTAAAAAAGAAGGAAACCCTGCAATATGTGACAATGTAGATGAATTTTGAAGACATTATGCTGAGTAAAATAAGCCAGTCACAAAAGAATAAATACTGCATGATTCCACTTATGTGTGGTACCTAAAATTATCAAACTTACAGAAGCAGAGAGCAGAGCAGTGCCTGCCTGGGGCAGGGAGAAGGGGAAATGGGGAGTTACTAAGGAATAAGTATAAACTTTCAGTTATGCAAGATTAATAAGTTCCAGAAATCTGCTGTACAACATTGTGTTTATGGTCAACAATATTGTGTTGTACACTTAAAAATTTGTAAAAGGGGTAAATCTCATGTTAAGTTCTTCCCACAGTAGCATAAAAAATGAAAATGTTTTAAAAAATCATACACATCTTGCTTATATTCAGATTTTACCACATAGTTGTTGATATATATATTTCCTGAATACTAATTAATTCTCAATATTCCACATACCACTCTTCATTAAATCAAAATTTTCGCCTTTGCAGTGTTTATGAATTTTACTTGTATTGAAAATGGCTATTAAATATATTTTTGAGTCATAAAAATCTAGCACCATTATGCATATTTAAACCTACTTTGAGTGAAGTTATTCTAAAAATTATCACATAATTACAAATTAACATCAATAATTTATGGGGAGCATTTGAGATCTTGCTCCCCAGCATGTCATCAGTTTGGTTCAAATAAACTCTTACAGAAATTCTCTATAGGTTTGGACATTTCATATGTCAACATTTACTTGGCATAGTCAGCAGGATTCTGAAGAAGCCCACCCAGGACCATGGTGTTCCACCAGCTCTCTGCTTCTCATCTAGTGAACTTGGGTGAGTCTTTCTTAGAATTCTGGGCCTCCTTGCTTTAAATAATAGGTCATGACTTTACTTGAACTGTTCTTAGAAAATCCTTGAGGTGGATGAGGATCGAGAAAATTCAGGGGAAAAAATGGGTTGCTGCTTTTAATTTCAGCTTTTAATTGGGTTGCTTAATGAGAGTCTGAACAAAATTTTTTTGTTGTTAAATGAGAGACTAAATTCTCATTAGTTCCAAAAGAGAAAGGATACTGGCTTCCCCAGTCTGAATAGCCAACAGGGTGCTGATAGTTGTTCAAATCCCCAGATGTGGAGTGGCAGAGATGGGTGCTGGGAGTTGTGCAGTAGGATAACGTAACAGATCACAGAGAAGCTGTCAAGAACCCCAGGAAGAAGGGCAGGGTGCCCTGAAATGGGTGCACCCCCAAGACTTGGACCTGTGTTTGGAAAGTATCACAGTTCTGGCAGTGTCTGGTAAGCTGCTCAGACATTCTCAGATGGCTAAGAATCTTTGTGGGGTTGCCTGAGGAAAAATTTCATCCAGTACATAAAGCGATCCTATGGGGATATCCATGACATTTGGCCTTCATGAAAACTTGTTTTCCCTAGAAGTTTGTTCAGGCTCTACAGATCTCAAAAATAATATGGAAAATTGTGCCTTTGAGGGCAACAAGGCCCACCACAGTCAGCCTCCCATTAATACTAAAATGGCAGAAATGAGGATCCTTTGATACTTCTAAATTAATTTTTGCATTCACACTTAGTAAAAGCTATAAAATTAGGCAGAAAGAATGGGAAACATTTGTCTCTCAATGCTTCAGGAAGAGAATTTAGATATGGATATTTATATAAATGGATCAACTTGTAAAGCCATTTAGGTGTCAACCCAATTCTTTGAGGTATTAAAAATGGCTGTCCTTATTTTAAAAGAGGGAAAAGTCATTTGGAACTTGACATAAATTTTAAATGCTTCCAGGGCAAAATTTGGATCCAATTGTTCTCTTATGAAATAGTGAGTTTTTTCCCATGACTGAAAGATCTCTTTTTTTCTCTGTCTATGTATGTCTACACATATACAGGGTAGACAAAAATAGCTTTACAGTTGTTCCTATGGAAAATAATACAATAATTAATAAAAATAATACAAGAATAAACTCTGTTTTGCATGCTCACAACTGTAAACCTACTTTTGCCAACCCCTATATATTGTAAATGTGAGATAATTTATAATGGTATTATTAAAATTAATTTAAAGGCAAGTGCTTATGAGGATTGGGTATTCTAAAATTCTTGGAAATACGGAAACTAACTCAAATGCTTTTCAAGTTCACATAATCTAAAATTAATCCTTATTAAATGAAAGCTAACTTAAGTTTGTTGGTTTAAGTAAAACAGACATATCTTCATTTTGCCTGGGTTTTACTAAGTAAATTCATGTTAATAATTGATTTTTATGTCTATGAAAAAATGTTTCTAGAGGTTATAAAATGTCTTTGCAAAACTGTTATACTGCAGAATAATCCTCCCTAACATACGTCATCAGTTTGGCTCAAATACTCATAAAAATTAAAAAATAATAATAATTTATAGAAACTTTAAAATTTATTTCTGAGTAGACATGTATTTTTAATTCCTTATCTCAAATATCTGTGATGTTTCAAAAGATCTGTATTTTCTCTCAATCATATTACTAACAAAATAGAGATTTGGCTTTGTTTCTTATGTGCTAGAAATATACTTCTTTGCTAAGAAATAGGCCTACATGCTGGCAACAGTGAATACCATATTGAATACCTACAAGGCAAGTCTAAACTAAAGCAATGCAATGGTTTCCTGCATAACAAAATACTGTTCCACAGTAATGCCTAGTGTCTACTCTTTGGCTTTTTTGTGTGTGTGTTTCCATTTTTGGTTTCAGAAATACTCACAAACTAGCTGATAATGATAATCACTACAGTTGTACATGATAACTGAGGAACAATTTTCAATATTATGTAATTTGTATAGTGATTTAATAGGTAAGTCTGGATAGAGCATCAGTCAATTCTTTATATCATTATACAGATTTAAATGTTGCTTTAAAAGACAGGATAAATTGCAGGATAGGTAATGGCCATGAAATTTTAAGTATTTTGTAAAATCTTATAGGGTACCAATAATTTATATGAGAACCAAGTACAACACTTAAAGGTGGTACATAAAATTCATGATTTCTTACCAAATCTAAGTATTGCTTTAAGGATTCTCTATTAAAATTCCAGATGTATTGCTTCAGCAAAGTGAAGCTTTGCCTCATTAAAATTAATTTTTAAGACTATCAAAAAGTTTTGATGGGTCAAAAATATCTAATTTGTCATATTGTCAACACAAATTAAATGAAAACCTTGATCATAACATTATTTTTCTAAAGTGAAAGCAAGAAAAACAATTATTATGGAGTAAATACATAATAATTTATTAATTGCATATACCTTTATACTATCCAAACAGAAGGCCAGACATGCCAACCATAATTAAAATCAGTCATCCCTTATATTTTCTAAGTTGGAGTTATAAAAAATAACATAGCTCTTCACATTTTTCTATTTTTGTCATTGTAAATGTAACTTTTCAATGTAGGGGGATAAAGCATATTTTATTCAACAATGTTAGCTTTATAATTTTTAAAATGTAAATATTCAGGAATGTAGTAAATAAGCCTCCACAAATGCTAGGGCTGATTTATTAAAAGTCATTATATAAATGTATAAAGTAAGTATTGTTTCATTCTCAAGGAAGTGATGATTTATATCTTATTTACCTGCCTCATTTACAGTTTATCAGCTGATATAGTTTGTGATGCTGAAAAAACAAGACCACTGAAAATTGCAAAACAAAGCTAAAATGATGCAATAAGATAATAATAAAAATCAGTTACTCGTTAAGTTATTGACATCTATATTGTTTTATTTCCTGCCCTACAAAAACAGTATATTTCTTGGAACTTTATTATAATCTAATAGATATAACCTATAGATACTAATAGAATTATTAGCTGATATGATCATATCATATGAGACCTTATTATTATGTCAAAGTTAAAAAGACTCTAGCAGACTACTAGAGAATAGTAGACTTATTGTATGATAACAGTTATTAGAATCTTAGAGATGCAAATTTAAGAATTAAATAGACTCATATGTTGGGAATGCTTAGTTCTATTAAATATTTAAATAAGTTGGTGTAAAGAAGACAGCTTTGATTTTGACCCTACGTGCTCCCAAGTTCCTAAAGTATACCAACATTTCTAAATGTGAATTATTCCAGATTCTTAGATAATAAAAACATTTTAGAGACAGACTTTATTATTGAAATACATTGTTATATTGCTTTCTTGCCACATCTCTTTCTTTCTCAGCTCCTTTCTTCTGTATCAAGTAAATTTTCTATGGCTTCCTTGCAATATATACAAGGTCTATCTGGAAAAAGTTCAGCCATTATTAATATTACAAAAACAGTTCACATGACACTGATGTAACCCGGCAGCCAAGGAGAGTGGACCAGAATGCCCATGTGTGAACAATGACAACTTCACTGTACTAGTCAGTGGGGGTGGTAGATGCCATTGGGTAAGCATGAGTACTGTATGGTTATCACATTCAAAATGACTGAGTGAGTAGAGCAATGAATCTGCTCAAATTTTGTGTTAAGCTTGAACATTCCTCCGCAGAAACTACTTGGATGTTTCAGAAGGCCACAGCTATGGGTAACTGGTGATTGGCAGCTTCATCATGGCAATGTGCTCACTCATGCATCAGGTCTTGTGCAGAGTTATTTGGCAAAATATCAAATCACCCAAGTGTCCCAATCCCCTTACAACCCCCATATGGTACCCTGTGGCCACTGTTTTTTCCCAAAACTAAAATCACCTCTGAAAAGGAAGAGACTTCAGACCATCAGTGAGATTCAGGAAAATATGATGGGGCAGCTGATGACAATTAGGAGAACTGTGCAAGGTCCCAAAGTGCCTACTTTGCAGGTGACTGAGGTGTCATTGTCCTATGTACAATGTTTCTTATCTTTTGCATCTTCTCCAATAAATCTGTCTCTTTTTTCATATTACATGGCTGAGTACCTTCTGGACAGACCTCATATATTGCTTAGTTTGAAGACTTTTCTGTAGGTAAACCATAACCTCTCAATAATACAGGCAGTTTTCATACAGAGTGTATCATCAGCAAGATGCATTTCCACCGGGGGTGAGTAGGAAGGAGAAAGAATGGAGAAAGGAAGCTGGAGAGTATGTTTTAGCAGGGAAGTTAAAGAAAAAGGGAAACCTGGCAGTTGATGGAGGATTTGGGGAAAAGTGAAGACAGCTTTGATATGAAAAAATTTAGGGAAAGAAGAGGGATGTATAAAGGGTGTTATATGGTTTGCCATATGATTTGCTACTTAAACTCATCCCCTTCCACTTTACAGCCTTAAAGTGAGTTTGATTTGTAGGATATAGTCTTTTCTAGTATAACTGAAAAGAAATATTTACCTAGTAAGGTACAAAATTTCAACTATTTACTCCCTGAAATCATCTTTTTATACATGTTATCAATGGAAATGGGTAGAGGAAACAGAGGACTCAGGATCAAGCCCTGGGAAGCTGCCACCTTGAAGTTAGGTAGTGAAGAGACAATAAAAGGGGAGAAGGCAATAGAGGGAGAGAAGGACCAGCCATGTGGTATCCTGGAAATCGAGAAAAGAGTGTTTGGAGCCAAGAGTGGCGATGTGGATGAGAAGTAGAAGGCAGAAAACTGACCCTTGGATATGGCAAAATGACAAGAACATTTTTGGAGTCTTGATGGGAATGAAAGCCAGATACAAGCTGGATGAAGAGAAGCTTGGAGGTAAAAGAAACGACAACCATCTGTGTATCAAAACCTTATGAGAAGGTCTTCAGAGAAGGAGAGCAAAGAAAATGTGGCTACCAGAAGGAAGCCTGTGGGAGGGAAGGGAATTCTGCCTGAGCTAGAGGGGAGCAAAGCAGAAGAGTATGTATGACATTGGTAGGAAGAGCATGTTTCCATGAAATGAGATCATCACTGGAGATGGAGTGCATGGAAGTGGTTAGGTTCCTGATTTTCAAACTTAGCTGCAGGTTAGAGAGTTCGAAGTAGTACTCACGCTTAGATCCCGACCCCCAGATTTTTATCTAATTGGTGTGGTGTGAAGCCAAGGCATTCTGAGTTCCCAAGCCTCTGCAGGTGATTTTCATAGCAAATTTTGAGAATTACCAGGTAAGGTTTTCTAAGGATAGAAAAGGTATGAGGCCTCAGTTATTTGCATAGGTCCAGACTACCTACTATTTGGAGAACAAAAGAAATACAAGTCATTTCTTGCTTTCAAGGAGCCTACAACTCTGTAAGCTGTTTGAAAATCTAAAATCTGTTCAGGAAATATTAAAATAATTTAGGAGCATTAGTAAGTGTAAGCATATTAAAGAAAGCAGGGTACAAGCCACATTCGAGTATGCAGAATCAGGGATCAATTTTAGAGATGATGGTTCAGTAAAAGCTCATTAAAAGGGAGTGTTAAGCTACATTTTGAAGACAGGGAGGGCAATAATTGAAAGACGTTTGAAGGACATTTCAGATAGAGAGCAATATGAACACAAGCAGACGATCAAGGCAAACATGGAGAAAGCACATATTTCTAGGTAACTGAAAGACTGGGGTGGGAGAATTTTCATTATATACCCATTTTAAACCCTTTAAATATTGAAACATGTAAAAGTTTAACCTTTTTTTAAAATAAGCAATAATTTTTAAAGGAAAAATGCCAATCTGGGTTGAAAGACAATTAAGAAAAGTGAAAAGTGAGGATAAGGATTTATGGAAAAGCTAGTTGATGAAGGTATTGAGAGTGCTAAGCCATATAATCTGTTTTCTCTCTCATTACACCTGAAGAGACAGAATAATAATTTAACTCAATAGGGCCTAACATCGCTGTTGTGAAATGAGGTGTAGCAGGCATAAGGTAAAAAGCCAATGTGGAACTGTGTGTTTCTTGAGCTGATCTAATCCTTGTACTGATGGAAGTAGGGAGAGTCAGATGAAATGTTTCTTATTGCTATTTATTATAGCAGGGGAGTCTTTTTCTTTGTTTTTAAAGTACTTTGTAGCCCTTAACTCATTGATTACTTTAAAGAGATAGTCTTGTTCTTTCTTTCATGTGACATTTTTTTCTGAAAAGAAGGTAAAGGAAAAGATTACTTTGACAATTATATTGTAAGAACAACTTTTCATTAATGCAGAATGCTTAAGTGTCTTGAACAATTTAAAGAAAAACTGTACTCAAAGGCCTAACAAGCATAACAACCTGAGTACTGACTGCAAACTGAAATTATAATTCCCTAAAAACAACCTAAGTCACAGTTAACATTACCTGTTGCTCCTTAGTAATGTACTAAATTTACCTATGAGTTCTTAAAGAGGTGGAATTTATTAGGTGCCGAAATTAAAATAAACACATACAAAAATCTTGATATATTAAAGGTAGGTAATAAAACAGTAATACTGAGGCAATTATCTGTATTATAAAGTTATTATTTCTTTACTCTGGTATCTTTTAATAGAAAATTTTGCTGTGTTTATTTGGTGTGTTTTTTGAAAAATCAATTTAGATAATTTTTCACTTTTGTACAGTGAAAATAGTCATATGCAATATTGCCAGTATTCATTCTTCATGCTGGTAACATTTCTCTTGGTGCAATGTTTTAAAGTAGACAAAGTACCTCACAGCTCATGAAGTTTTTACAATAGTCCTGTTACCATCCCCATGCTGCCCAAGAGAAATGTAATATTCCCAAAAGTTGATTTGACCAATGTCTCTTAGCTGGGATGTATCAATGTCAAATTCATGTTGTCTGAATTCAATTTTCCTATTTTTTTCCACTATTGCCTCATTGCCCCATATCTTTTGTGGTCCACATTGGTAACTGGGAAATTCTTATACAAGTGCTCGCATGTTATTTTAATATAACCAAAGCAAAACAAAATTAATAACAGAAACATTTATATAGATAAATGTAGCTGGTAGAGACAGCTAAGCACAACCTGAAACAGTAAAGTATACTTTACCTGGTGAAACCAGAGTGCCTGAGAAGGCAACCTGGCTCACTCAAATCAGACAGCAGGGGCAAACTCTATCTATCTATGAGATAGATAGAGGGCAAACTATAATGCAAAGCATAGTTTTGGCCCCAAACAACCAGCAAACTGCATGACTACAAAGCAAAGTTTATAATTTCTTTCCTTTCCTACACAAAGATACCATTTGTAATAGTTTCATCACCTTTTTTAAAAATCATCTTTTATTATTGTTCGAATGCAGTTGTCACCATTTTCCCACCACCACTTTCCCCTCCCCCAGATCCCCACCTCCCACCCTCAATACCACACCCCTTTGGCTTTGTCCATGGGTCCTTTATACATGTTTTTTGATGAACATTTCCCTTCTTTCCCCCATTATTTCCGTCCCCTCTCCCCTCTAGTTACTGTCAGTTTGTTTTTTATTTCAATGTCTCTGGTTATAGTTTGCTCATTTGTTTGTTTTGTTGATTAGGTTCCACTTATAGGTGAGCTCATATGGTATTTGTCTTTCACCTTCTGGCTTATTTCACTTAGCATAATGCTCTCCAGTTATCCATGTTGTCATGAGGGGCAAGAGCTTCTTTCTTTCTTCTGTGTAGTATTCCATTGTGTAAATGTACCATAGTTTTTGATCTACTCATTTATGTAGGCTGTTTTCAGCACTTGGGTATTATAAATAATGTTCCTATGAACATTGGGGTACACAGGTTCTTTTGAATTGGATTTTCAGGATTCTTATGGTATAATCCCAGCAGTGGAATTGCTGGGTCAATGTAGGAGACCATTCTGCGTGGCATGGGCCCAGCTCCCACTCAGAGATGCACAGGACCCACGTCCACGGATAGGTTCTCCCATGGGGAATTAGGCCTGTAATGTGCCTAGGCCGCTTTGAGTCTTGCTCTTGCTAAAAAAACTCCCTCACCCTGAATTAAGGACATTTACTGCTAAGTAACTTCCTAAAATCCGTGCTACACCCTCCAAGGATGAGCATAACCAGTTCAACCACTTTTGCCTTTTCATTTGCAAATATCCCTCTTCTGTGATGTGATTAGCAGCATTGGCTACTTTGTTTTCTGTAAAAGGTAAACACCTAAAGTGAACCTGTGCATAGTAAATGAGGACCATTATGTAATGGGCAGAGAAACCTAATAAAGGCCAGTCATGGCAAGGGCCAAGGCTTTTGCTCCCCTTGAGAGAAAAGCCATGCTGTCCCTTTTCCTCCAGCAAACTTGGCAGTCCATGTGTAATGTCTCATTTCATCCATAATGACGCGGACAATTTGGACCGGTGTCTGCATCAGATCAAAAAGCAGTTTCATTTTTAGTTTTCTGAGGAAATTCCATAGTTTTCCACAGTGGCTGCACCAGTCTCCATTCCCACCAACAATGTACAAGGGTTCCCTTTTATTCACAACTTCACCAGCACTTACTGTTTGTTGATTTGTTTATGATGGCCATTCTGATCAGTGTGAAATGGTATCTCATTGTGGTTTTAATTTGCATCTCTCTTATGGCTAGTGATGCTGAGCATCCTTTCATATGTCTCTGGGCCCTCTCTATGTGCTCCTTGAAAAAGTGTCTGTTCAGGTCACTTGCACATTTTTGAATTGGGTTGTTTGTCCTCCTGGAGTGAAGTCATATGAGTTCTTTATATATTTTGGAGATCAAACCCTTGTCCAAGATATCATTGCCAAATATATTTTCTCATATAGTCAGTCCCCCTTTCATTTTGCTAATATTTTCTTTAGCCATGCAGAAACTTTTTATTTTGATGAAGTCCCATTTGTTTATTTTTTGCATTATGTAACTTGCTCTAGGGGACATATTAGTGAACATATTGGTGTGTGGAATATCTGAGATTTTTCTGCCTATGTTCTCCTCCAGGACTTTTATGGCATTATGACTTACATTTAAGTCTTTTACTATCTTGAGTTTATTTTTCTATATAGTATAAGTTGATAGTCGAGTTTCATTTCTTTGCATGTAGTTGTCCAGATATCCCAACACATTTGTCGAAGAGGCTATTTTAACTCCATTTAAGCTTATGCCTCCTTTGTTAAATATTAATTGACCATAGAGCCTTGGTTTATTTCTGGGCTCTCTATTCTGTTCCAACGATCTATGTGTCTGTTCTTATGCCAGGACCAGACTGTTTTGATCACTGTGGACTTGTAATATAGTTTGATGTCAGGTATGATGATCCCTCCTACTTTGTTCTTCTTTCTCAAAATGGCTGCAGCTATTCAGGGTTGTTTATGGTTCCACATAAATTTTTGAAATGTTTGTTCTATATCTGTGAAATATGTCACTAGTATTTTAATAGGGATTGCATGGAATCTATAAATTGCTTTGGGTAGTATGGACATTTTGATGATGTTAATTCTTCCAATCCATTAACATGGTACATGCTTCCATTTGTTTGTGTCTTCCTTCACTGTTGTGTAGTTTTCTGAGTACAGGTCGTTTACTTCCTTGATTAGGTTTATTCCTAGGTACTTTATTTTTCTTGTTGCTCTAGCAAATGGGATTTTTTTTCCTGATTTCTGTTTCTGATATTTCATTGTTGGTGTACAAAGAATGCCTTTGATTTCTGAATATTGGCTTTGTATCCCACTGTTTTCCCATATTCACTGATTAGATCAAGTAGTTTTTTGTGGAATTTATAGGGTTTTCTATGTACACTATCATGTCATCTGCAAACCATGACAGTTTTACTTCCTCTTTTCCAATTTGGATGTCTTTTTTTTCTTCTTCTTGTCTGATTGCTCTGGCTAGGACTTCCAATACTATGTTGAACAGAAATGGTGAAAGCACACATCCTTGTTTTGTTCCTAATTTTAATAGGAAAGCTTTTAGATTTTTTCCACTGCGTATGATGTTGGCTGTAGGTTTCTCATATGTGACCTTAATTATGTTGAGGTATGCTTCCTCTACTCCCACTCTACTATTTTTATCATAAATGAGTGCTGTACCTTATCAAATGCTTTTTCCTCATCTATTCTTATGATCCTGTGATTTTTATCTTTTCTTTTGTTTGTGTGATGTATTACATTTACCGATTTGTGAATATTGTACCATCCTTGCATCCCTGGGATGAATTCCACTTGATCATGGTGTATGATATTTTTGATGTATTGTTGGATGCAGTTTGCCAGTACTTTGTTGAGGATTTTAGCATCTACATTCATCAGCGATATAAGCCTATAGTTTTCTTTGTTGTGTCTTTGTCTGGTTTTGGATTAGGATGATGCTGGCCTCATAAAAAGAGTTTGGGAGTCTTCCCTCTTCTTGGATTTTTTGGAATAGTCTGAGAAGTATAGGGGTTAGTTCTTCCTTAAATGTTTTGTAAAATTCTCCCATGAAAACAGTCCAGTCCAGGGCTTTTGTGTGCTAGTAGTATTTTGTTAACTGCTTCAATTTCGTTAGCTTTTATTGGTCTGTTCAGGCTTTCTGCTGCTTGGTTCAGTTTTGGAACATTATATTTTCCTAGAAATTTGTCCATTTCACCCAGGTTTTCAAATTTCTTGGCATATAGTTGTTCCTAGTAATTTCTTACAATCCTTTGTATTTCTGTGGTATCAGTTGTAATCTCTCCTCTTTCATTTCTGGTTTTGTTTATTTGTGCCCTCTCTCTTTTTTTCTTGATGAATATGACTAAAGGCTTGTCGATTTTGTTTATCTTTTCAAAGAACCAGCTCCTGGATTTATCGATCCTTTGAATTGGGTTTTTAGTCTCTATGCCATTTAATTCTGCTCTGATCTTGGTTATTGCCTTCCTTCTACTTGCTCTGAGCTGTCTTTGTTGTTGTTCCTCCAGTTCTTGTAGGTGTAGGGTTAGGTTGTTTATTTGAAATGTTTCTATCTTTTTTAGGTATGGTTGTATTGCTATGCACTTCCCTCTCACAACTGCCTTTGCTGTGTCCCATAGGTTTTGCACTGTTGTGTGTTCATTTTAATTTGTTTCCAGAAACTTTTTGATTTCTTCCTTGATGTCATTATTATTCCATTCCTTGTTTAATAGCATGCTATTCAGTCTCCATGAGTTTGAATATTTTTGAATTGTTTCCTTGAGGTTGGTTTCTAATTCAAGCCCTTGTGGTCTAAGAAAATGCTTGATATGACTTCAATTTTCTTGAATTTGTTGAGGCTTGTTTTGTGTCCTGTTGTGTGGTCTATCTTTGAAAATGTCCGTGTACATTGGAAAACAATGTGTATTTTGCTTCTTTGAGATGAAAGGTTCTATAGATATCACATAAGTCCATTTGACCTAATGAGTCATTCAGTTCTACAGTATCCTTACTGATATTTTGTTTGTAAGATTTATCCATTGTTGACAGTGGGGTGTTGAAATCCCCTACTGTAATTGTGTTGCTGTCTATATCTTTCTCAAAGTCCTCCAAGAATTTTCTTATATATTTGGCTGCTCTTATGTCAGGTGCATATATGTTTACAATATTTATGCCTTCTTGATGGATACTTCCCTTGAGTATTATGAAGTGTCTTTTTGTGTCTCTTTTCATGGCCTTTTTTTGAAGTGTGTTTTGTCAGATATAAGTATTGCTACCCCAACTTATTTTTCCTATCCATTTGCTTGCAATATTTTTATCCAACCCTTCACTTTCAGTCTGTATAGGTCTTTTGTTCTGAGGTGGGTCTCTTGTAGGCAGCATATGGGTCATGTTTCCTTATCTATTCAGGTATCCCATGTCTTTTGATTGGAACATTTAATCCATTTACATTTACATTTAAGGTTATTATTGATAGGTACTTATTCATTGCCATTTTACCGCCTTTATACCTGTGTTACTCTCTCTCTCACTGTTTTTCTTCCTCTTCTTAAAACAGTCCTCTTAGCATATCTTGAAATGCTGGTTTGGTGGAGGTGTATTCTTTTAGCCTTCTTTTGTCCAGGAAGTTCCTTATTTGGCCTTGCATTTTAATTGAGAGCCTTGCTAGATAGAGTAGTCTTGGTTACAGGCCTTTGATTTTCATTACTTGAAATATTCTTGCAATTCCCTTCTGGCTTGTAATGTTTATGTTTAGAAGTCAGCTGCTAGCTTTATCTGGGCTTCCTTGTATGTTACTTCCTGTTTCTCCCTTGCTGCCTTTAAGATTCTCTCCTTGTCTTGGAATTTTGCCATCTTAATTATGATGTGTCTTGCTGTAGGCATCTTTGGGTTCCTCTTGATTGGGACCCTCTCTGCTTCCTGGGCTTATGTGACTTTTTCTCTCATCAAATTAGGGGAGCTTTACATCATTAATTTTTCAAACAGGTTTTCTGTGACCTGCTCCTCTTCTTCTCCTCTGATATCCCTATTATGTGGATATTATTACATTTCATGTTGTCCTGCATTTCCCTCAACCCCTCTTCCTTCTTTTTTTTTCCTGCATTTGCTCTTTTTGGGAGCTTTTTTCTATCTTGTCCTCCAACTCTCTGATTTGATCCTCTGATTGATCTAACCTGCTTTTGATTCCTCCTACTGTGTTCTTCAATTTAGAAATTATATTCTTCATTTCCTCTTGGTCTCTGCTGATCATTTTTATGTCCTTTCTCATGTTGATATAGTTTGCAGTATAGTTCCTCATAGTTTCCTTGTAGTTTTTGGTAATTCTCACTGAGAATTGAGCTTCCTTATAACCATTGTTTTGAACTCAATATCTGATAGTTGACTTGTCTTTATTTCATTTAGCATTCTTTCTGAAGATTCCTCCTTTTCTTTCAACCTGGGATTGTTTATTTGTCTTCCCATTATTTGTGAGATTCTTCTTGTTTGCTTCTGCTTCTTATATTGATCTGTTTTGACTTTCTGACTTTGTGGTATGAACTTCTATGGTAGGAGACCTGTGAGATTCAGTGGAGCAGTCTCCTTGATCACCTGAACTTGATGCTCATGAGATGCCCTTTATGCCATTTATGCTGGTTCTCTTGATGTAATTGGGTTTTGATTGTTGTTCAGTCTTTCTTTAGTGGGTCCTTCCCTGAAGCTTGTTGACTAAGAATCACTCCACCCACCACATCTTGTGTGATGTTTTGCAAGTGCTGTGAGAACAAAACCACAAAGCCCAGGGCACAAACCCACACCTACAAAAGTAACAACCCACCATAATCCCACTATCAACAGCAAGTGAACCAGTGTCAGTAAGGGTGTAAAGAGATTAAGACTATTATAAGAAAGCAGAGTGAATATGAGATGACCTACTGAAAGAAATATGATTTTGAAAGGGGAGAGGGAGGAGCACTAATAAGTGTTTGGAGTTGGAGAAATGGAAAGAGAGAAGGTAAAATTTGCATCATGAATAAAAAAAGGAATGAAGAATGTAGAATGGAGTATGAGCAGGGAAGCGTATAGTATTGATTTTAAACAGAAATTAAAATAATATAAAATAAAATAAAGTGAGAGAGAGAAAGAAAAAGGAAGGAAAAATAGTAAATAATTAATAAAAATATATAGGAGCCAAACTGGAGAGAAAGATCCGCCACAGCACTATCAACAACATACAAGTTAAAATTAATATAGGTGGTATGGGAACAAGACGGGAAAAAGAAACAAATAAAAGTCTAAGAGATGTTTAGAGGAATGGGAAGTGACTTTGAAATGATAGAGGGAGAGGGAATACTAAGAGTTAGGAACCAGTACCAGGCCAAGATGGAAAAATTAATATTTGGGATATAAGGAAAAAGAAAAAAAGGAGAATAAAAAAAAATAAAAGGGCAGGATGAAAAAGGAGTAGAAGAGAGACCAAAAAAATAGGCTAAGATGGAGAAATTAAAATTTGAGACAAATCAAAGCAGAAGAAGGGACCAGTAAAATTTGATATTTGAAATACAGAATTAATGAAGCTTTTCAATTTTATTTTTTAATAAAATTGAAAAAACAATGCAACAACAACTACCCTTCCCACAACTAACTAGCAAAGATTATTAAAGGTGGAGCGACTCATACTAAACTGCATTACAAGGCCACTGTAATCAAAACAGCCTGGTAGTGGCATAAAAACAGGCACATGGACCAATGGAACAGAACAGAGAGCCCAGAAATAAACTCAAGTCTCTATGGTCAATTAATATTTGACAAAGGGGGCAGCAACATAAAATGGGGTAAAAATAGCCTCTTCAACAAATGGTGTTGTGAGAACTGGACAGCTACGTGCAAAAAAATGAAACTTGAGCACCAACTTACACCATACACAAAAATAAACTCAAGGTGGATAAAAGATTTAAATATAAACCATGACATCATTAAAGTCCTAGAGGAGAACATAGGCAGGAAAATCTCAGATACTTCATGCGGCTACATTTTTACTGATATGTCCCCTAGAGCAAGGGACATAAAGGAAAGAATAAACAAATGAGATCTCATCAAAATAAAAAGCTTCTGCACAACTAAAGAAAACAGTATCAAAATAAAAAGAGAACCAACTGTAAGGGAAAGCATATTTGCCAATGATACCTCAGACAAGGGTTTAATCTCCAAAATATATAAAGAACTTACAGGACTGCACTCTAAGAAGACAAGGAATCCAATTAAAAAATGGGCAAAGGACTTGAACAGACACTTCTCCAAGGAGGACACACAGAGGATCCAGAGACACATGAAAAGATATTCAGTATCACTAGCTATCAGAGAGATGCAAATTAAAACCACAATAAGATACCACTTCACACTGGTCAGAATGGCCATCATAAACAAAGCAACAAACAAGTGTTGGAGAGGTTGTGGAGGAAAGGGAACCCTAGCTCACTGTTGGTGGGATTGCAGACTAGTACAACCACTGTGGAAAACAGAATGGAATTTCCTCAGAAAACTAAAAATGGAACTTCCTTTTAACCCAGCAATTGCACTGCTGGGATTATATCCTAAGAACCCTGAAACACCAATTCAAAAGAACCTATGCACTCCAATGTTCATAGCAGCACGATTTACAATAGCCAAGTGCTGGAAGCAACCTAGGTGCCCATAAGTAAATGAATGGATCAAAAAACTATGGTACATTTACACAATGGAATTCTATGCAGCAGAAAGAAAGAAGGAGCTCCTACCCTTTGTGACAGCATGGATGGAGCTGGAAAGTATTATGCTAAGCAAAATATGCCAGGCGGTGAAAGACAAATACCATATGATCTCACCTTTAACAGGAACCTAAGCAACAAAACAAAGAAACAAACAAAATATAGCCAAAGACACTGAAATAGAGAACAGGCTGACAGTGTTCAGAGGGGAGAGGAGAGGGAATTTCAGGGGAATTTCAGGGGAGAATGGGAACGGTTTACAGGAACAAATATAAAGGACACATGGGCAAAAACTAGGGGGGTGGAAATGGGAGGGAGGAGGGGAGAGATAGGTGGGTTGGCTGGGATGGGAGTAAAAGACAGAAAACTGTACTTGAACAACAATTAAAATAAAATTTTAAAAACTTTAAAAATATATAGGTGGAGAGAGAACATGGGCATTTTAAGAGCCCAGGAAAAAATGTGAAATGACCTTCAATAAGAAAATTGGTTTTGTGAGTCTGGACAGGGAATAAATAGTAAGAGAGTGGAATGAAAACAAGTTGTAGCTAGAGAGAAAACAAAATTTGAAATGAAAAATAATGTGAGAAAAGAGAAAGTTAAAAGGGGCTAAGAGGAGGGACGGGCAAAATATGAGAACAAAATACACTATAATATAAAATCTAGTGACTTAATATGTACAAACCTGCTGGACAAGAAATGAATGTTAAAAAGCTATACAAGGAAGAAAATATTGCAAATAATGGAGAAGACAACAATTGCTTTTGTCTAGGTAGCCTCTTATATTTACCACTTTTTTTTTCTTTCTGGGTCTGCCTCTGGTGATGTCAAATGTTGACCCTGTTTGACCTTAGACAGCCTGTTCCATACTTCCAGTGATCTGCTGTCACTGGCTGCCTCCTTCAATTGTTAACCTGAACACTCTGCACTGAGCAGTCAAGTTTAAGCACCATAGGGTGAGGCCAAATACCTCCTGGGATTGGGGTTGTTGTCTCCACTCAGGCTGCTGCCACTTGGAGGGAAGTGGTCTACCTGAGCAAGATGGTTGCTGCATATGGGGGTTGGCTGAGCACAGGGATCCTGGTGGCTACTCTCTCAGTTTTCTCTGCAAGGCCTCCATTCCCATTCTCTCCTCAAGTCTCTCTAGTCCACTCTGCCTGGCTTTTGCCAGGGATATACTGTTGTGGCTATCTCCTTCAGTTGATAATCTAGTCAATCAGTACTCAGCAGCCAGGCTTAAGCACCACAGGGCCAGGGCAGAGACCCTCCTGAGGCCGGAACTATTGTGTCCCCTGAAGCTGCTGTTGCTTGGAGGGGAGTCATCTGCCTGAGCACAAGGGCTGATGCCATATGGAGGATGACTCAGCACCAGGACCCTGGTGGGCTACTCTTTCAGTTCTCTCCCCAAAGCTTTAATCCTTAGTCTTTCCTCAGGCATCAACCCCCCAACACTCTGCCCCCGCCTTTGCCAGAGCCCAGGGTAAGTGACTGCAAATGAAAATTTGTGTGTTGGCCCTTTAAATGGCTCTTGTGTCTCCAGCCATCTGTCTCTGGCAAAGAGCAACCCTGCCGCTTTTTGCTGCGAGTTGTTATCTGTGTACTTTTAAAAACTTTTATTTATTTATTTTTAGAGAGAGGGGGAGGGAGGGAGAAAGAGAGAGAGGAACATCAATGTGTGGTCGCCTCTCATGCACCCCCACCAGGCATCTTGTCCAAAACCCAGGCATGTGCCCTGACTGGGAATTGAATCAGTGACCCTGTAGTTCACAAGCCAGCACTCAATCCGCTGAGCCACACCAGCCAGGGCTATCTGTGTACTTTTTGGGCCCTGGTGTTCTGGTCTGGGAGTTCCAGCTTAGAGTTTAGACCCCATTCTTCTCAGGGGAATCTAACTGGCTGCTTACTTATCCCTCTGGTGCTGCTACCTGTGGGTGCCCAGCCAGATCTCTTGAGTCTCTGCCACACTCCTCTCCAAACAGGTTGTGCCAAAGCTGATACTTCTGTCTGTCCGAGGTTGTATGGCTTCTCTCTCACTATTGCTCAGTTGTTTGTTCCTGGTGGCTTCTCCACAATTGAGTTGTAATTCCAGATAGGCCCTGGGAGGAGGTTAGTGTGACTTCCATTCAATCCTCCTCCATCTTCTCCCCCTAGTTCAACACCTTTTAAAAGATTTTTTTAACTTTTCCTGAAATTTTCAAAATGTAAATTCCCAATTTACATTTCAACCATCATCAGTAGTTTGCTATGTTGTGTATCTCTCCTGCACTTAAAAAAAATTATTTTTGGTTGGAACATTTTAGAGCAAATTCCAAAAAATAATTTCATCTTTACCCTAAATATTTTAGTGCTCATCTTTAAAAATAATAAAATACAGGATAATTTCTTACATAACCAAATGTCATTATTTTATTTAATAATATTAACAATAATTCCTTGATATACCTAATGCTAAGTTCATATTCAAATTTCCCTAATTATCTAAAAACTTTAAAAAATACTGAAGATTCAAAAACATTAACTTCCAAACAAGATTCACACATTTCATTGGGTTCTTCTGTCCTTTAACTCTTTTAAACATCTCTGAATCCAAAACAGCTTCCTTTCCCTCTCTCTCTCCCCCTCTCTCCATCTCTCTCTCTCTGTCTCCACACACAAACCTTTCTCTCTTCTGAATGCTATTTTGTTATTGAGAAAACCAATCTATTTCCCACATTCTACATGTCACTATTGCTCCCTTGCATAGTCTGTTTGGTGCCCTTTGAACTACTCAGCCCCATTTATGAAATATTCTTTAAAATGTTTTTCCAAGTAAACTTAGAAATAGTATTACTATCCATATTTATTGCAATATATTATAAAGTTAAGATGGTTTTACAATAGAATGATGGCCTTTAAATGATTCATGTAAGGGTTGTAAATGGGAATTTTTTCTAAATCTATTATTTCTACTGTATTAGCTGGAATTCTTCATTTTGCTTCCAGTTCTTCATTTTCATCATCAATTAGTTTAGTATAAACCAAAATAAAGTTCATAGTAGAGAGACAAGATAAATATGTGATTCTTCACTTTTAATTATCAATTATTAAAGTAATGAGTTGGCACTGTGGACACTTCCAATGGCATCCAATAAATTTTCTTTTCTCTTTCCTCCCTCCTATTCTTCCCTTTGTCCCTTTCCCTCTTCTCTCTGTCTTCTCTCTTTCTGTCCAATTTGGGCCAGTGAGAGACTTTTCAAGCTTTTTACTGTGATCTTTTAGCAAGATTCTTTAGCGCTTGACAGTGTCCTTACTTTCTGGGACAATAAGATGTCACAAACTCATCATATAAATTTTCTGCCCAAGTCCTGGAGTCAGCCATTTCTTGAGAAATTCCTTTTAGTAAGAAATGGTATTTAGAGACCAGGATCTTGGCTATTAGGGATGTTTGGCTCATCATTGCTTTCAAGGCTTTTGTTCAGACAGAGCTAAGATATATGCTTTTGAAAGAGAAGGGGATAAATCATATATTCTCACTGATAAAAGACTACAGGGTCTTAACTTTTTAAATTTTATATTTATATCTCTTTTTATACTAAATTATTGATACTTAAGAAAATTAACATAATAATTTGCTTTATCCTATAACATACATTAATTTATAAAATAACAATACTGATATTCTTTTCAACATTGATTATTGAATGAAGTGTAAGTCTTAGTAGCTCTTTTAGACTTTTGTAGTATTTCCCACTGAAGATCAAGAGTAATACCATTTCCGAGTTTATATGGAATAATTCTTTTTTGTAAATATATTTTCTTGATTATGCTATTACATTTGTTCCATTTCCCCCTCTTTATTCCCTTCTGTCTTGCACACCCCCTCCCACCACATTCTCCTCCTTTAGTTCATGTCCATGGGTCATACATATAAGTTCTTTGGCTTCTACATTTCTTATACTATTCCTAACCTCCCCCTGTCTATTTTCTACTTACCACTTATGCTTCTTATTCCCTGTACCTTTTCTATCTCCCTCCCACTCCCCTGCTGATAACCCTCCATGTGGTCTCTATTTCTATGATTCTGTTCCTGTTCTAGTTGTTTGCTTAGTTTGTTTTTGTTTTTTCTTTAGATTCAGTTGTTAATAGCTGTGAGTTTGTTGTCATTTTACTGTTCATATTTTTGATGTTCTTTTTCTTAGATAAGTCCCTTTAACATTTCATATAATAAGGGCTTGGTGATGATGAACTCCTTTAACTTGAATTTATTTGGGAAGCACTTTATCTGCCCTTCCATTCTGAATGATAGCTTTGCTGGGTAGAGTAATCCTGGATGTAGGTCCTTCTCTTTCATGACTTCAAATATTTCTTTCCAGCCCCTTCTTGCCTGCAAAGTTTCTTTGGAGAAATCAGCTGATAGTCTTATGGAAACTCCTGTGTAGGTAACTGTCTCCTTTTCACTTGCTGCTTTTAAGATTCTCTCTTTATCTTTAATCTTGGCTAATGTAATTATGATGTGCCTGGGTGTATTCCTCCTTGGGTCCAACTTCTTTGGGGTTCTCTGAGTTTTCTGGACTTCCTGAAAGTTTATTTCCTTTGCCAGATTGGAGAAGTTCTCCTTCATTAATTTTTCGAATAAGTTTTCAGTTTCTTGGTCTTCCTCTTCTCCTGGCACCCCTATGATTTGGATGTTGGAATGTTTAAAGACATCCTGGAGGTTCCTAAACCTCTCCTCACTGTTTTGAATTCTTGTTTCTTCATTCTGTTCTGGTTGAATATTTATTTCTTCCTTCCTTCTTCTCTAAACCATTGGATTGAGTCCTGGTTTCCCTCCTGTCACTATTGGTTCCCTGTACATTCTTCTTTATTTAATATAATGCAACCTTCATTGCTGCCTGAGTCTTTTTTATGCTGTTGAAGTACCCAGTGAGTTCCTGGAGCATCCTGATAACCAGTGTTCTGAACTGTGCATCTGATAGGTTGTCTATCTCTTTGTCACTTAGTTGTATTTTTTTCTGGAGCTTTGAACCAATGTTTCATTTGGGCCTTTTTTTCGGGGGGGGGGGGCGTGGTTCAGCACACCTGTTGTGTAATAAAGGGCAGAGCCTTAGGATTTCGCCAGGGCAGGGCAACCCATGTTGCTGCATTGTCACACTATATGTGGGGGAGGCAGCCCAGAGGGAACAGTGCCACTTGTTCCACTCTCTGCCAGTTTTCAGTCACTTCCCCTGCTACCCATAATCAAATTGTGCCCTTCTGGTGCCGGTTCCTGGGTGAGTGGCTTTGTGTGCATTCTAGGACCCTGTGGGTCTCTCCAATAAACTCTCCTGTGAGGCGGGTAGTTTCTCCCACTGCTGCCTCAACCCCCACAGGTATTTTCAGTCAGAGATTTTGAGTCTTTATTTCCCCATGCTAGAACCTTGGGTTTCGAGGTCTATCTCACTCCCTATTTGTTCCTCCAGCTTTATCTGCAGACAAATGTAGGACCACCCAGTCTGCAAGCCATCGCCTCACCCTATCCACCAGCCTCTGCCTTTTTGCGAGTCCTCTCCACCCAGCTGCCCATCAACGCCCCTCCAACTGGTCTGGATGAATATTTTTTCTTTAACTCCTTGGTTGTCAGACTTCCATACAGTTCAATTTTCTGGTCGTTCTGGTTGGTTTTTTTTGTTTGTTTGTTTTTAAATTTGTTGTTGTTCTTCTTTTGGTTGTTTGAGGAAGCAGTGTGTCTACCTATGCCTCCATCTTGGCTGGTACATGGAATAATTCTTTTCTCTGTTAGAATACATAGCATCAACCAAATATCCATTTAGTTTTATTTCATTCCACTTGCATTCAATATTTACAGATTGCCTATTAAATTTTTAACTACATAAAAGCATTCACAACATTCAAAAGTAAAACTATTAAAAACAAGAAGTTTTTCTTTCATCCCTATTCTTTCTATCCTCCCTCTTGCTATAATAATTTTTATTATTTTTGTTTATCAATTCACTCTTGTTTTTTAAAAATATGTACAAATATGCAAATTGCTACAAGAACATAACATATTAGATACCTTGTTCTGTACTTTATGTACTTAATTTATTCTGAAGAGCACTATATATCAGTGTATACAGATTTTCTGCATCCTTTTTTGTAGCTCTTCTTTATGTTGACATAGTTTATTAATAAGTTCTCTTAATATAATATATGAATATACCATATATGAGGGGAGACCCCCAAAACCCAGAATTATCCTCTGGAGGGAAGGCCCCTTGTACTATAGGCTTTCCCTGCTAGGTGAGTGTTCTAGGAATCCATCTCTATCAGTGTACTAGCTGGTGTAGTTGTGAGAGGCTGTGTTTAGCTTCAATGAATTTTTTTTTTGAAGACTCTTTTGACACACTTGCCTATTTCACAATGGGTGACTTACAAGCACACCTGTCCATAGCATGCTGAGTGTTCAGCAGTTTTTTGACAAAAAATGGCATGATCCCCATGCCCCACCCTCCCTATTCACCTGATCTTATCCAAAATGAATTTTTTAATTTCCTCAGATGAAAAAAGCCCTCAAAGGGAAAAGTTTTGCTGATGTAGAAGAGGTGAAACAAAAATGGCAGAAGCACTAAAAGGTGTCAAAATCAACAAGTTCAAAAACTGTTTTGAGCAATGGAAAAAATGTCTTGATAGGTGTATTGCATCAAATGAAGAGTACTTTGAAAGTAACTGAAGATTAAACATATAAGAATAAATACACAATTTTTAATAAATAAATTCTGGGGTTTTGAGGGGTCCCCTCTCATATATCATAAATTATTAAAAAGTTCTGTGTTCATGATCATTTGGATTATGTCCAATCTTTTGCCTTTATAAATACTGCCACAATAAATAACATATGTATGTTATTTTGTATATTTGCAAAGAAGAGTTTTTTAAAAAGTAGGGAATAATAAAAACACTGATTCTTTAGTGGGGAAGCATTCCCCCACTAAAGAATCCCACAAAAGTTGCCTTCTCTTGTACAGTATTAGCAAATAAGAGTAGCATCCCAAAAACAATGGATTAGACAGTGCAAAATCACCTTCACATTGATTGTTTTGGCTATAAACTCTGTGCATTAGTCAGGGAAGGCTAACTACTATAACAAACAGACAACTAAATTGTAGTTAGTTAGCACAATAAAAAGTGTTGGTCCTATTACTGGTTGGCAGTTGGCCTTTAGAGTGATGATCTGGAGGATCTAACCTCCTTTCTTACTTTGGAATCTCCTGCTTTGTGTACAACCCTCAATTACAGAAAAAGAGGGTGGAGAAGGCACACTTATTTTTTAACAGCTTGTTGTAGAAATGACACATGCCACTTCCACACACCTTGATGAAAACCCATCAGATGGCCACCCTCCTGAGGGAGCAGGAGTTCTAGTGAAAGCTCAGGAAGGGGAAATGGTTTGGTGAACAGTGGGCCAGTCTGGGCCCTTCAGGGCTCTGATTGCCTACCTCATTCTTCAGTATATTTATCCCAATGGTTATATACAAATCTATAACCAACATAAAGATCATGTCAGTGAAATGGCACTGTGGCCCTCTTTTAAAAGAACCTTTGGAAATGTGTGAAGTAAATGGAGGGAGCTTACAACAGGTGCATTCTTATAAATGTATTTTTACATGAGCTATCAATCAAGGCAATCATTCAGCACCTAGGGGTGAATTGAGAGATCCAGCCGCCTCCATAACATGCAGTCTGAATAAAAATGTGATGCTTTGTGAATGCAGTTTCAAGCCATGCCTCCCAGTCTTTGAGACTAATCAGATTGCCACAGACAATCAAGAGTAGAGCCTCTGTATTTCAGATTCTACTCATATGGATTTTCAATTTGTCACTAGAAATTGAAGTATAGTTTTAATTATCCACAAAAAATGTTTATAGGCTAACTTAGAGAACACAAAATATAGAAATTTTCAAATATATACTTTAAAAGTTCTTAACTTTGACAACAGCATTACAATTAGTGCTGTTATGAATTGGTTTCTTTTTTAAGCAAATATAGTATTCTTGGCAATACTGTTTAACAGTGACTTGAAGTTTTATGTATATCATATATTAAAGTATTATAAACTTGTCACATATTTATATTTATACCTATCATATATATTATCTTCAAGTGCTCTAAAATTCATGATATTAATCAATTTGAACAAGCTCTTTCAAGTTAGTAAAATTTTGCTATGTTACAAAATCAGTGGTGTGATGTTGATGAGAATTGCATTAAATCTGTATATTGCTTTGTGTAATATACACATTTTAACTATGTTGAGTCCACCAATCCATGAACACAAAATATCTTCTTATTTCTTTGCGTATTTTTCAATCTCTTTTAATAATTCTTTATAGACTTCAGTGTATAGGTCCTTCACATCCTTTAAATTTGTTCCTAGGTATTTTATTCCTTTTGTTGCAACTGCAAAAGGAACTGTTTTTTCCATTTCTTTTTCTGAAATTTCACTGTTAGTATATAGGAATGCAGCAAATTTTTGTATATTAATTTCGTATCCTGCAACTTTACTGTATTTGTTTATTGTTTCTCATAGTTTTTTTTTTTAGTGGAGTCTTTAGTATTTTGTGTATAAAGAATCATGTCATCTGCAGAAAGTAACAATTTTACTTCTTCATTCTTAATTGGATGATATCCTAAATTTCTTTTACTTCTTTCTCTTGCCTGAATGCTCTGGCTAGGTCTTTTAGTACTATATCAAATAATATTGGTGAGAGTGGACATCCTTGTCTTATCCCTGACCTTAGGGGAAAAGCTTTCAGTTTTTCACCACTGAGTGTGATATTACCTGAGGGTTTCTAACATCAATATATGGCATTTACTGTGTTGAAGTACTTTTCTTCTATACCCATTTTATTGAGTGTTTTAAACATAAATGGATGCTGTAGATTATCAAATGCTTTTTCTACATTTACTGTTATGATCACTTGATTTTATCCTTTATTTTGTTAGTATGGTGTATAATATTGATCAATTTACATATGTTGAACCATCCTTTTGCCCCTGAAATGAACTCATGGTGTATTATTTGATTGTGATATACTTTTTACATCACATCAATTCAATTTGGTAAAATTTTAAATACATCAATTCAATTTGGTAAAATTTTGTGTAGGATATACAGATTTAATGCAATCCCCATCAAAATCCCAATGACATGTTTTTAAAGAAATAGGAAAAAAAAATCATCATATTTGTAAGGAGCCACAAAAGACCCCAAATAACCAAAGCAATCCTGAGGGAAAAAAAAATGAAGCCAGAGACATCACACTCCTTGACTTCAAATTATACTACAAAGCAACAATAATCAAAACAGCATGATATTGGCAGAAAACCAGACACACAGACCAATGGAATGGATTGAGAGCTCAGAAACAAATCCACATGTATATGGGCAAATAATGTTCAACAAAGGAGCCAAAACATACAATGGAGAATAGAAAACCTCTTCAATAAGTAGTGCTGGGAAAAATGGAAGGCCACATGCCAAAGCATGAAACTAGACTACTGTGTGTCCCCATATACAAAAACTCAAAGTGGATCAAAGACCTAACTATAAGACCTGAAACAATAAATTATGTAGAATAAAACATAGGTACTAAATTTATGGATCTTGGTCTTAGAGAATATTTTATGATTTTTAACCCAAAGGCAAGGGGAATAAACACAAAAATGAATGAATGGAACTATATCAAATTCAAAAGCTTCTTCACAGCAAAAGAAACTGCAAACAAAATAAAAAAGCAAACAAATGAATGGGAGAAGCTATTTGCAAACAACAGCTCTGACAAGGGGGTAATATCCAACATACAAAAAGAAGTCAAACAACTCAACACCAAACAAACAAACAATCCAATTTAGAAAAATGGGCAGAGGACCTTGACTGACATTTCTCTCAAGAAGACATACAAATGGCCAACAGATGTATGAAAAGATGCTCAACTCACTAGCTATTAGGGAAATTCAAATCAAAACTACAATGAGATACCATTTCACTTCTGATAGAATGGCTATTATCAATATGACAAGTAATAACTGATGGAGAGTTTGTGGAGAAAAAGGAACCATCATTCACTGCTGGTGGGAATGTAAACTGGTACAGCCACTATGGAAAACAGTATGGAAGCTCCTCAAAAAATTAAAAATAGAGTAACCATGTGACCCAACAACCCCTGTTCTGGATATCAGGCCTCCCAAATTGAAAACATTTATTGCAAAGACATATGCACCCCAATATTCATTGTAGTATTATTCATGGTGGCTAAGACATGGAAACAACCAAAGTGTTCTTCACTAGCTGATTGGATAAAGATGTGGTACATATATGCAGTGGAATACTACTCACCCATAAAAAGATGAAATATTGCCATTTGTGATGACATAGATGGACCTTGAAAAAATCATGCTAAGTAAAATGTCAGAAAGAAATAATTAAGAACCATATGATTTTATTCATACATGGGATATAAACTGAAAACAAGTGAATAAACAACAACAACAAATCATGGGCACAGACAACAACAGTATGGTGGTTACCAGGGGAAAGGGAGATGAGGGTGGGATAGTAAAGGATGAAGGGGCTCAAATATATGGTGACAGAAAATTTGACTTTGGGTGCTGGGCATACAATGTAATATACAGGTGATGTTCTATAGAATTGTACACTTGAAACCTATATAATCCTATTAACCAATGTCACACTAATAAATTTAATTTTAAAAAGATACAAATTTTATTTTTAATATATTTTATTCATTATGCTATTACAGTTGTCCCATTTTTTTCTTTTATTCCTCCATCCTGTACCCTCTCTCCCACCAACATTCTCCCCACCTCCAGTTCATGTTCATGGGTCATACATATAAGTTCTTTGGCTTCTACATTTATTATACTATTCTTAACCTCCTCCTGTCTATTTTGTACCTACCATTTATGCTTCTTATTCTCTGTACCTTTTCCTTCATTCTCCTTCACCCCCTCCCTGCTGATAAACCTCCATGTGATGTCCATTTCTATGATTCTGTTCCTGCTCTACTTATTTGCTTACTTTGTTTTCATTCTTGTTTTTAAGTTCAGTTGTTGATAGTTATGACTTTGTTGTCACTTTACTGTTCATATTTTTTATCTTCTTTTTCTTAGATAAGTCCCTTTAACATTTCATATAATAAGGGCTTGGTGATGATGAACTCCTTTAACTTGAATTTATTTGGGAAGCACTTTATCTGCCCTTCCATTCTGAATGATAGCTTTGCTGGGTAGAGTAATCCTGGATGTAGGTCCTTCTCTTTCATGACTTCAAATATTTCTTTCCAGCCCCTTCTTGCCTGCAAAGTTTCTTTGGAGAAATCAGCTGATAGTCTTATGGAAACTCCTGTGTAGGTAACTGTCTCCTTTTCACTTGCTGCTTTTAAGATTCTCTCTTTATCTTTAATCTTGGCTAATGTAATTATGATGTGCCTGGGTGTATTCCTCCTTGGGTTCAATTTCTTTGGGATTCTCTGAGCTTCCTGGACTTCCTAGAAGTCTATTTCCTTTATCACATTGGGAAAGTTCTCCTTAATCATTTGTTCAAATAAGTTTTCAGTTTCTTGGTCTTCCTCTTCTCCTGCCCCCCCCACCCGCCATGATTCAGATGTTGGAATGTTTAAAGACATCCTGGAGGTTCCTAAGCTTCTCCTCACTGTTTTGAATCCTTGTTTCTTCATTCTGTTCTGTTCAATTTGTTGATTTCTTCCTTCTGCTTCAAATCATTGATTTGAGTACCACTTTCCTTCCCTTCCCTGTTGGTTCCCTGTATATTTTTCTCTATTTCACTTTTCATAGCCTTTGCTCTTTCCTCTGTTTTTCAACTATGCTAAACCACATCTGTGAGCATCCTGATTACCAGCATTTTGAACTCTGTATCCGATAGGTAGGCTACCTCTTCAATGCTTAGTTCTGTTTTTTGAGCTTTGATCTGTTCTTTCATTTGGGCCATAATTGTTTTGTCTGGGAGGGGCTGTTACATTGCAAGGTATGAAGCCTTATGTATTCACCAGGGAAGGGCAACCTACCTCATATCCCCTGCTACTCACAAGCAAATTGGGCCCTTCTGGTGCTGATTCCCAGGTAGATGGGTTTATGTACATTCTAGAACCCTATAGGTCTCTCTAATGAACTCTCCTGTGAGGCTGGGAGTTTCTCCTGCTGCCAAAACCCCCACATGTTTTTTTCAGTCAGAAGTTTTGAGGCTTTACTTCCCCATACTAGAATCCTGGGTTTTGCGGTCTGTCTCACTCCCTAGTTGTTCCTCCTGGTTTATCTGCATGCAAATGTGGGACCACCTGGGCAGCCAGCTGCTGCCTTGCTCTGCCTTGCCTCATGTCCTCTCTGCCCCAGCTGCCTATCTCCACTCCTCCTACTAGTCTGGATGAATATTTCTTCTTTAACTCCTTGGTTGTCAAACTTCCATACAGTTCAATTTTCTAGCAGTTCTGGTTAGTTTTTGTTTTTAAATTTGTTGTTGCCCTTCTTTTGGTTGTGCAAGGAGGTAAAGTGTATCTACCTATGCCTCCATCTTGGCTGAAAGTCCTAGAAGCGTTCCAAAAAGATAAATAATTTTTTTAAAAAAAATCAATGATGTGAGCCCCGGTGGTATAGATGGATTGGTTGGAGTATTGTCCCATCACTGAAAGGTCATAGGTATCATTCCTGGTCAGAGCACATACATAGGTTGTGGTTCGATCCCCAGTCGGTGAGTGTGTGGGAGGCAGCAAAAAGATGTTTTTCTCTCACATCAATGTTTCTCTCTCTCTTCCCTCCCCTCTCTCTAAAACCAATAAATGTATCCTCAGGCAAGGTTTAAAAAAGTCAGTGATGTGAAGCAAGTACTTCCACATTATTATCATATACAATAACACTGATTTGCCAGACTTTTCCCTCTCCTTACAGATTTTGTAAAATTCCCAAATTTTCACTTAGTTTGGAGAAAAAGTAACTTGTTTCATTTTTTAGAATAAAGATGAATACACTGTTTTCATTTTAAAACAGGGAATAAAAATCTAAACAAGGAGACTGATTGTAAATTTCCATATCCTGTGGTGAAATATGGTAAACGACTGGATAGCTCTTGACTAGAGTTGTTGGGCTAATCTATTAATGGAGGAAGAAATCCTCTCAGACTGTTTCCTGCTGAGATTTTGAGCTAGTAGAGACATCTTGCTGAGGAAATTAATGGCTATTTTATGAAACATCAAGACCCTAGAAGACAATGAAAACAATATCTATCCAGAAAGAATGACATTGCCTTGATGTCTTAAAAGCTGTTCAGTTAGAGTGTTTATATATTTCACTTAAGACAGAGAAAATCACAGGTGTGTATGGTCATAGGTCCTACGACATAGGCACTCATTAAATCCTCTTCTGAGATGTTTTTAATTCACAAGTACAAAGCTATAGGAAGAGCATGAAGAACCTACATCTGTAAAAGTCCATTTCTTCATCTTTTAAAAATGAAGATAAGCTATGCTCATGTCTACTTCACACAAGTTTAGGTTGAAAAGGGTCAAATTTCATGGAAAATTCATAAAATGCCATATGAATGTAAAGAATCATTAGGAAACAGTTTTGAGCAATTGATCTTGCTTGATATCATGTCTCAAATATCCTAAACTTACTGACTCATTAAACATTATCTGATAACCATCTATCTACTCTTATAAGCAAAAGCACTGCTCTTTCATTCTCTGCCTGGGCCCTGACAATATTAAATCTCAATAAGTCATTCTATAACAAACTGGGGAAAACTGTTTATCGCAATTATAATTCCTACCAACATGACTCTCAGATGTGTTTTTAGCTGAGTAGGTTATTCCGTGCTAGCCAATAGTTCCAAACTACCCACCCTACACATACGATACCACACACAAAATGAAATTGGGAAATTCTAAGGTGCTGGAAAAGCCTTTAGATTCTTTTTTGAGCCATTTTTGTCCAGTTGAGAGGACAGGGGATTCACAGTTATCTGCACAGGTTGTAACAATAGGTGTGGTAACCACATCTTTTATGTGGTTTTTGCCCTGAGGCTGATTCTGTGTAGGGATAGGAGCATCTGTTGTAAGGTTTTAGATTCTTATCTTTTTTGTGGTGCCTCCCTTTCCTCTTTAGGATGACCATGGCACTTGGAATCCCTCTACTACTAAGAAAGCTCCATGGAATTTCAAACTTACAGAATTTAGCTACCTGGCTTTTCTTAGTTATTATCTTGTAATATTGGGCATAACAGATTTATATAATAATGAAGAGTGTTGATAAAATCAGATCTAGTCACAGAATCCATGGCAACATATCATCTTTGATAAACAGAAGACAGTAGTAAAGATAAAAAATAGATGAACATTCCTTACCCAGAGCTAGCAAACACATGTGGAAATGTTCTCAACATCACCTTGTTAGATGTTAGAATTACATGAAGTTTTCTAGTTTGGTATGAAATCATTACGCCTAGTGAGACACCACACTTAACTTCTTTGGGTCTGTTTCTTTACCCGCTCTTCAGCTTTCAGCTGTATTCACTCTTTTCCTTAGAATTCTTATCCATGGTGTTATTAAACAAGGAGGCCATTAGACTGAGGTGGTTCTAATGTTGTGGTGGCCTATGGCAGCAAACCAAAATTTAAGGTTACAAAATTAAAACCAAATTGATGACCAATGACAAACAGCCAAGTAGGATTTAAGCTTATAACCAATCAAATAATTTACTTGCTTTGCTTCCACAACATCTTTATAAATCTTTCCCCCAGGTCCCATCAGCAGTCTAAAACACTTCCAATTTGGTGTTGCCCAGTTGGATCAGTTTTTGCTCAAAGAAACTCTTAAAATTTTTAATATGCCTTGGTTTATTTTTTAATAATTCTAACATCACCTAACATTTTTGTTAAAATTCTCCTTGTGATATATCTTTGAAATGTTTTCCTTTCTTAAGCTCCTGACCTTATTGCCAATGTAGCTACTGAAAAATTCCACTTGGATTTCTTTAATGCCAACTGAAAGTAAATATTTCACAACTTTCCTTTTTTTCTTTCTCCTGCCCCCAATCTATCCACACCTAACTACTCTTATGGCTTTCCTATTTCTATACATTCTTTATACCGCAGATCATGAATCTAAAACACCTGGCTCTTTTCTTTGACTCAGTCTTTCACTTGTACCCATTTCCATCCCTTTTGCCTTCCTAAATGTCACAACCAGTCAGTTATTAAATATCAGTGATTCTTCCTTCAAGATGTTTTACATCATTCTCTTGGTTTTAGCTTTATACTGGTTTCAGGCTTTATACCCAAATGACATACATCATTAGCAAACAAAAACCTTGCTACTTTTCACAGCTGGATGTTATCTAGGTTCCTTTCTAGCTCTGGTGCTGTAGGCTAGGGGGGCAAACTTGGAAGTTTCCACACTTCTCAGGGGGAACCTCCCAGCCGTTGAAATCTTTCTGACACTTCAGCTTCTGCCCATGGGTGCCCAGCCAGCCCTCTCTTTTTTTCACACTCCCTACCAGTCACAATGTAGTGAAATGGTTTCTTCTGTCTGTCCATGGTTCTGAGGCTTCTCTCCAGCTAGTGTTCAGTTGGTTATTCAGGATGATTTCTCTACAATTTATCTGTAATTCCAGAACTGTCCTGGTAGGAAGTTAGTATAGCTTCCATTTACTCCTCTGCCACATTGGGTCTCCTTGGTTGATTTTTGTGTAGCCATTTTAATATTGAAGATGGAAGAAAATAAGCAACATTTTTGGCATAGCATGCTTTATTATTTCAAGCAAGGTAAAAATGCAACTGATGTAAAAAATAAGATTTATACAGTGTAGGGAGAAGGTTCTGTGAGTGATTGAACATGTTAACAATGGTTTGTGAAGTTTTGTGCTGGAGATTTCTCACTGGATGATGCTCCATCGTTGGGTAGACCAATTGAAGTTGATAGCGATCAAATGGAGATATTAATTGAGAACAATCAACATTATACCACACAGGAGACAGCCAACATACCCAAAATATCCAAATCAAGTATGGAAAATAATTTATACCAGCTTATTTATGTTAATTGCTTTGATGTTTGGGTTCCACATAAGTTAAACCAAAAAAATCCTTCCTGACTGTATTTGTGCATGCAATTCTCTACTTAAATGTAATGAAAACATGTTTTTAAAACAAATTGTGATACCAATGAAAAGTGGATACTTTAATATAATGTAGAATGTAAGAGATTATGGAGCAAGCAAAATGAACTACCTCCAACCATACCAAAGGCTGGTCTTCATCCAAAGAAGGTGATGTGGTGTATATGGTGGGACTGGAAGGGAGTTCTCTATTATGAGCTTTTTCCAGAATACCAAACTACTAATTCCAACAAGTACTGTTCCCAATTAGACCAAATGAAAGCAGGACTTGACAAAAAGCATCCAGAATTAATCAACAGAAAATGCGTAATCTTCCATCAGGATAGCACAAGACCGCATGTTTCTTTGATGACCAGGCAAAAAACTGTTACAGCTTGGCTGGGAAGTTCTAATTCCTTTGCCATATTCACCAGACATTGCACCTTTGGATTTCCTTTTATTTCAGTCTTTACAAAATTCTCTTAATGGAAAAAATTCTATTCCCTGGAAGACTGCAAAAGACACCTGGAACAGTTCTTTGCTCAAAAACATAAAAAGTTTTGGAAAGATGGAATTATGAGGTTGCATGCAAGATGACAGAAGGTAGTGGAACAAAACAGTGAATCTGTTGTTCAATAAAGTTATTGGTGAAAATAAAAAATATGTCTTTTATTTTTTACTTAAAAATAGAACAAATATTTTGGCCAACCCAATTATTTAGGGTATCAACTTACTGTGATGGTTAAAATTGGGTTCCATTGCAAGTAACAGATAATCCAAAATAAAAGTGGCTCAAACAAAACAGATGTAATCATTCTGAGAGATCTAGAGCAGGCTTGATACTCTATAGTATCAACGACCTTGATCCTTCTATGTCATTATTCCTTTATGGGTGGCCTACATTCCCAATGTCATTTCATGGCCCAAAATGGCTTTCCAACTCTGTCTTCATTCCAGTTGGTAAGTCCTACCACTGCTGCTTACACCCTTTCGCCAAAACTATTTCCATGGCCAACTGTACTTACATCCTGATGACCAAGTGTCCCACTACAAATTGGAAGTTCTATTACTGAGGGAAATAGGAAAATAGAAATAGGGTTATAACCAGCAATCTCTCACACACCTACCTTCTAGCAGCTACTTCCTTATACCAACCTGCCATTCTAGACAAACTCCCCTTGTTCCTTTAAACATAAATTCTCCAAAACACTCCAACCCACAGTTGTCTTTGCCCTTTAAACTAGAGGAACAGTCAACTTGGCACTCAATTGTGTACTTATTTTATAACAACCCTTAAAGTCTGCTGTCAAACAGTATGCCGTGTTACACCCACAGCAGCCTTATACATCTCATGTTTAATGCCACCTTTTGATCACAACATTTTCTCTAGTGCTTGATTTACTCTCCTGTTGTTTAGTACAGTAACGTGCTGTACAGGCTTGTAGCTAGGGGCAATAGTCTACACCATATAGCCTAGCAATGTAGCAGGCTATGCAACCCAGATTTGTGCAAGTGCACTTTGTAATGTTTGCAAAATGATGAACTTCCCAATGATGCATTTCTTAGAACACATCCTTGTAGTTAAGCAGTGTATGACTGTATGTAGTTAATTTGGTATGACACTAAACAATAAGAATTACATAGCTCCAGCTCTATACATGTATTAACATAACGCAAGTACAGGAGAGATAAGCCAAGAATATTAACATATTTTCCCAATACCTTTTCAGAGGAGCAAAGAGAATAAGAAATCTTCATACAACTGCTGTGAAAAGTGGAGAAACTGAAACAGTCCTGTTCTTCAAAGGAGGGGAAAAACAATTGAAAGTATTAAACCAATTTTGGATTTTATTCCGTATGTTGAATGACTTGGCTATGTTTACTTTGGGCAGGCTTCAGGCTACTTTCATGGTTGAAGAAGACAATGCAGTACATATGAAAAAAGATTTATGAATCAGATACTTTATTTTAATCCCTTCCCAGTATCCAATGCAGAAGATAACAGTAATTATCATTGAGTGATTATGATGTGAAAAATGCATGCTAGAGTGCACAATGAATACATCTATAATTTTTCAACAACCAAATGAAAATAGGTGTTCCTATACTCTTTCCACAGAAGAGGAACTCAAGGTTCCAAAAGGTTATTAAGATGACAATGGAAAGAATGCAGAGCAGAATTTACATCTACCTGTACCTAAGCTCATTCTCTTATCCACTATTCAGGGAGGAAACAGTGATTTTCTTTAATTGAACCTCATAGTAAATATAGCACCTATTCTCTAAACTGGAAAAGGTATTAATGTTGGCTTGTAAGTTATATTTCAGGAAGCCATAGTGAAGCTCAGGTTAACTATTACATTAGGTTTCATTGCTTTTTATTGTTATTACATCAGTTCAGTGGGGGAACTGATTAACTCTTACTATTGATTACATCATAAGAATTCTTCAGTACCAAGGGGAAGAAGTAAGAAGACTGTGTCAAAATTATTGGGAACCTCTTTTCTAGAATTTAGAAAATAAATACTAAATTCCTTGAAATAGGGAGGTTTTCTAATTTAATAAGAGCCTTCAAATTGAAACCCAATCCAAAGTACTTAAGAGTACATATTTCAAAATGTCATCACATCGGAAATATTAAATGTAATAAACTAATAAACACTACAAATATGAAAGATTTAGATTACTAGTATTACAAGCAGCTAGAGATGTACACAGGTGTTAGTTGGAAGACTAAGTAACTGGCATTATTCTAGTACTGTGTGTAGAGTACTAATTTTTAAGCCCACTATTTGCAATTTGTTGTATGGACCATCTTGCAACTACCTCTGAATCACAGTAGGAGTTACCCAACGACACATGTTAACAATTGTCATTTGTCATGTAGCAAAATGTTTATAGAAAAATGGACACATAATAACTTTAAAGTATCAATCAACGTTAAACACCAGGGTATGGGTGGAACGCACTGATGGGTAGTCCAGGAAAATCTAGCTTACTATCTGATTAAAGAAAACAGTAGCGTCTCACCCCAAGCCTTCTGTGCGAAGACCAAAAGGTCTTTTGTGTCCAGAGAGGTGACTTTGCTACGCTGTTTGTTCCCGTGTAATTGTCCCGTCGGGAGTTTCAAAAGTAGCGAAAAAGGAAGAGGTGGGAGATACTGCTGAAAAGGAAGTGGGGGCACAGGGTCTTGACTAGACGGTGGTTTGGGGACTCGCCTAAGGTGTAATAAGGCAAAACCGCTACGGAGGAGGAGTCCGTACTCCTCTTACAAAACGCATTCGCGCCACCTGTCAAACTCAAGGGACATATAGTGGGGCGAAGAGGAGGTTGCTCGGGAAGAAGGTTGAACGAAGCAGGTCGCTGACTTATGCGATGGGGTGTATGCGTGGGGTGGGGGGGAACAGGAAGGAGGGAACGCTAGACCCGGAGGCGACTTCGCGTGGCCACCGGAACCCGGCTAGGAGACCAGGGGGCGCTACTGCGTGCTCCTCCCCAAAGTCTCTCAGCGCCTCCTCCCAGACACGTGACCACTAGCAGACGGTGTCCTCGTTCCCGCAGTGTAGCTCGCTCAGTTTCTTTCCTCCCGCCGCGGTGCCCTTCTCTCCGGTTCCTATCCCTCCGCCCTCTCCCCCCTCCCCCCCTCTCGTCCCAATAGCGGTTCGAGCTACGAAGCGCCCGCCCCTCCGCCTTTTTCTCCGTTTGCTCATTGGCTGAAGCCTCAAGGACGCGTCCCCAGGGCGGATGGCAGCCATTGGTGGGATGAGCAATCCGAGTTCCCGGATGAGGGAACATTCTGCAGTATAAAGGGAGCGGGGAAGGCGGGAGACAGCGCAGTTTGAATCGCGGTGCGACGGAGTAGGCGGTGGGATCTCGCTGGGTGTCTGACTAGTCCTTTCTCTGCCTTGCTTGATTGAGCTTCAGCAGAATTCGAAATGGTAAACTTCTCAGAGGCTCTTGAAGGCTCCGCGGGTTTTTGCCTGCGGAGAAAAACCCGTTACACACGGAGATGAGGGTGAAGTGGCGACGGTTGGGAACGCGCGGAGATAGGATTTGGAAGAGCGGGGGGAGGTGATTTGTCGGTGGCGAGCGCAGCCGCCTGCGATCTCGCAGCAGGCGGCGACGGTTGGGTGGCGCGCGCAGTGCCGGTGGGGGCCAGCGGGTGGCCAACAGGCGGACGGGGGCGCGCGGCCCCGACGGGCGCGCAGCGGGGGGCGTGCAGGCGGGGTCGCCCTTGCGGCGCGCGGCGTACCGGAGACCCCGGCGGAGCACGGGGGCGCGCTCGCGCCCGGGCCGCGCCGCGGTGGGGGAGGGGCGCGCCTCCCTGGTAATCCTATATTCTCCGTTCCTTCTTCCTCGCGGGCGTGTGCGCGCCGTAGGCTGGCGGTAAGGCTGGGAAAGACTCCGGAAAGGCCAAGACAAAGGCGGTTTCCCGCTCGCAGAGAGCCGGTTTGCAGGTCAGTGCTTCGGTACAGTCTGGGAATCGTGACGTTTTTCTTTTCTCCTCCTTTCTTGTTTATCATCGCTCTAAATGGGCGTTTCGTCTTTGCGTGGGTGATGCGGTGTCGCGACTTGTTCTGCCCATACGATAAATATCGGGGAGGGGGTAAGATCACGTGTGTGGATACGGGTGAGCGTTGCTGCAGTAGTGTCCTTGCCACTTGCTTTGGCTCGCGTGTAATTTTTATAGCCTTTGATTCATATTTTTGTCCATTTGTTTGTGCTTAAAATTAAGTTTCCGGTGGGCCGTATTCATCGGCACCTGAAATCTAGGACGACCAGCCATGGACGTGTGGGCGCGACTGCTGCTGTGTACAGCGCAGCCATTCTGGAGTACCTCACCGCAGAGGTAAATGGGTATACGCCTATAATCTGAAAAGGTTTGGCGGTGGGGGGTGCGGTGTAGGTGGTGAGAGGGAAGGAGGAAAGTGATGCAAGAAAACTCGAAGGCCCTAAACGCGGCGAGAACGCTAGAGGGAGCTGGTGATCATTAAGGGATCATACTGAGCTTCAGCTGCTCTTGGAAATAAAATTGCGTGCCCCCTTTATAGTTTATGCTATCCTGACATCGAGGTAGTGGAGGCAGGAGGGAGACAATTGATAGATTTACGTTCATGAAGGTTCAGCTCTTTGGATTTTGGCCTAAACAAGAGTTGGAAAGAGACTGATTGGTTAGCCCCTGCCTTCTAGGTACTTGAATTGGCAGGAAATGCATCAAAAGACTTAAAGGTAAAGCGTATTACCCCTCGTCATTTGCAACTTGCTATTCGTGGAGATGAAGAATTGGACTCTCTCATCAAGGCTACAATTGCTGGTGGTGGTATGTAAATACTAAAATTTTACTTTAAATTTCTTTAGAGAAAATAGTTCTTTTAAAAAAAATTACCATTAGTAATTTTTAATCTAAAAGAGGGCGCTTGGGTATGTATTTCACTGACATACAATCATACTGTTTGTATGATTAAAAATAAACTATTAAGAATAAATCATACAGAAATGATTTATTTTGGGGGATCATTCTTCACATTTAAAGACGTCTTCCAAGTTGAGCAGTAAACAGTCTTGGTTTAAATGTAGTGTATAAAATATGTACTAAAACGTAAAATTTCTGTTCCTCTCCTAGGTGTCATTCCACACATCCACAAATCTCTGATTGGGAAGAAAGGGCAACAGAAGACTGTCTAAAGGATGCCGGGATTTCTTATTATCTCAGGACTCTAAATACTCTAACAGCTGTCCAGTGTTGGTGATTCCAGTGGACTGTATCTCTGTGAAAAACACAATTTTGCCTTTTTGTAATTCTATTTGAGCAAGTTGGAAGTTTAATTAGCATTCCAACCAACCAAATTTCTGCATTCGAGTCTTAACCATATTTAAGTGTTACTGTGGCTTCAAAGAAGCTATTGATTCTGAAGTAGTGGGTTTTGATTGAGTTGACTGTTTTTAAAAAACTGTTTGGATTTTAATTGTGATGCAGAAGTTATAGTAACAAACATTTGGTTTTGTACAGACATTATTTCCACTCCAGTGGATAAGCTCAATAAAGGTCATACCCCAACTAGTTGTGTCTTAAATTTGCTTGATTGTATTAGAAACATCTTTCGAATAGGCATCATCCAGCAATAATAAATTAAGCATATTTCTTACTGAGAAATTAAATTGAATTCTCTAAATCAATAGTTAGGTGGCCCAACTGTAATTTTTAATATGTTATTAGCTACTAAAGATTTTAAAACTTTAGCAGGAACTGGAATGGGGCAAGTTTTATAGGTTAGTTATCCATCTCAGTTTGTGTCTTGGTCAAAGTTTCTGTATGTGACAGCACTGCACTGGTAGAGTATTTCTGTGGTGGACTTGGGGAGAGCAGGTGTAGGGAAGCCTTGTATCTACCACCTCCCCAGGCAGAACTTCCAGCTTAGACATGAGATACCAGTGTTTTCTGTTGGCTAAGCACAGTTTTTTAAAGTCTCTGAATTAAATTATTAATAACTCATTAACATCTTGGTGGGATATTACATTTCCTAGAAGAGATTCAGGATTTCTTTTGGGAAGAAAGGTTCAGTTTTGGTATCTCCAACAGGCTAACAAACACTTGAGTGAACCTTGTAAACAGTGGTTATTTTGTGACTGGATTGAGGGGATTATTTTTACGTTTGGTTTCTGGCAAATTGTCTTAATTTTTGTTAATTTGGATAATATTCCCAAGTAGTAAGTACCTCCAGCCCCCAGTGTTTTACAATGGCACTGTCATGGAAATGGGTAAGGAAGAAAAGTGAAGTAGTTAACCTCTGATGGCAATGAGTTTCCAGAAAGCTGGTGCCTGCCTTGTTTTGGTCATAAAGGGGTTGGGGTTAAGGCCAGAATAACTGCAAACGATCTGCTTTGAACCTCAATGGTATGACACAATTCATGAATCTGGGTCAGGAAAATGGTGTGCAGCTTTAAAGAGAAAAAAAGCCAAACCAGCCCTAGAGTTAGGGTCTAACCATGCTCTACTGTGTTCGTCAACACCTGTGCCGGAAGCGCTGCCTCACGGATTGACAGCGCGGTCGTCACCTGACCAAATCCTCCCCGGGCAATGGGCGCTAGGGGGCGGGGCCTCCGGTATCTGGGAATTTTCCTGAAAAACGGTGTCCCCACCTCCCAACCTCCCAACCGTCGCTCCGGCCGCCTGGAAGGCGGGCTGCGCGAGGCTGTCAGGGGTTACGGAGCGGCCAATGAGGGCGGCGGTCCCAGCCTCGGCGGGACTTCCCCCGGAGCCGCTGGGCTGGTGGCGTCCGCCCGCCCGACCCCTCGGGTAGATCCGCTTTGAACCTTTTGGCGCCCCGCAGAGACCGCTGATTAGACTCGTACCCCGGGGTTTGGGGGCCTGGAGATGCCGCTTGCTCCTTAGCGGCCCGCAGGGCGGGCCGTGAGGAGGCGGAGCCGCGAGCCCGCCAGTCAGCCCAGGCCTCCGCAGACTGGGTCTCTGCGCTCCGCCCGCTCGCCTCCGCACGCCCCAACCCCGGCGAGCCTCGCCTCCTCGGAGGCGGCGGCTTCCGCCCCCTGGTAGCGGCGCTCCCGGAGGAAACGGAAGAAGGCGCAAGCCAAGCCATGGAGGGGAACCGGGATGAGGCAGAGAAATGTGTCGAGATCGCCAGGGAGGCCCTGAACGCCGGTGACCGCGAGAAGGCCCAGCGTTTCCTGCAGAAGGCCGAGAAGCTCTACCCACTGCCCTCGGCCCGCGGTGAGGCCCTCTGTGTCCCTTCTCCGCCTGTCCGGTCCCCCGACCGCCACGCACTCCTCCCCACCCCCACCATCGTCCTTTCGGGAGACGGCAGGACCCCGAATCAAGCCGACCCCTCTGCGGGACGCGTCCTGGGCCGGCTGGGCATGGGCTTTGGATGGGCTGCCCGAGACTCCCCATGCACCAGCCTGCCTGCGAGATGCGGGTTCTCAGCTGACAGGCGAGCGTTGTTGCTTCCCTCCCTGGTCCGTTTTCGGAGACTGTCCACGGGACATTTGTGTCCCGTCTTAGCCTTACTAGAGTGGGCTTTATAATTGGGTGTCCGGTTGTGCGGCCCTCTCTTTCCCCATCCTCACCCCCAAATAAGGCCTAGGCTCCTAATGAAGTGAAAGGAACTGGGAACTGTAGTCGAGAATGTACAGGTCCTCGGGTCCCACCATCTCTGGGGACAGAACATTGTCCCAAAGCAAACATTTCCTAATACCTGGGATGACGTTTTTACCTGGGAGGGAGTTCGTTTAGCAATGAACAACACAAATTTGGCAAGAATGATAATGATTTGCTAAATAGTATCTGAGTTGATAACACCATAATTATCGACAGATTAGGCAGATCTTTAAGGAACAGTCCTGGACATCTTTTAGTTGAATTCACCCTGTTCATGTCCTACCTAGACTTTCAAGTCACGCTCTCTAGACTTGAAAAGTAATTATAATGGCCAACACTTATAGAGTGTCAGACCATGTGCCTAGTGTTTTATATGAATTATTTCATTTACCCCTCAGGAAAATCCTGTGTACAGGTACAGGATTCATTTGAACAGAAATACCCATATGGAAACAGACTATCTTTTGGATGGGTGGATGGATGGGTTGGATGAATAAAAATATCTTAATACAAGGCTACACAGTAATTTAGTAGCCAAGTCAGAGCAGTACTTGAGCTTTCCTGCTCCAAAAAGCCTTTAACCATTATACTGCCTTGCTAATAGGGTACTGGTGTACTAGAGATTCAAGGTATTTCCAGGTTAAGAAAAAACTTATTGGTAAGAATGTGGGGTTACCTATTTTATTTTATTGTTTTCTTAATTTATTTCTACATTGTTGAAACTCTTGTGTTCTTTTGTTTTCTTCTATCCCTTCATTACATCACTTTTGAATACTATACCAGAGCGGAAAGGAAAGGGAAGTGAAAGAAAAGAGTTAATAATTTTTTAAATATGACAAAACACTTAAAGTATACTGGTTTAACCATTTTTCATTGTCCAGTTTAGTAATATTAACTATTTTCACATTGTTGTGCAACAGATCTCCAGAATGTTTCATCTTATAGAACTGAAACTCTACCAAGTTAAACAACTTCCCATTTTCTCTAGCCACCAGCCCCTAGCAACCACCATTTTACTTTCTCTTAAAATTTGACCACTTAGATACCTTACCTAAGTGGAATCATATACAGCAATTTCTCACCTAACGTAGTCCATAGTTTCTGCAACTTTAGACAAAATGACATGTAAAGAAACCAGATATGCCATAGGCTAATTAATGTAAACAAAAATTAACTAACTTCCTGTGGCCTCTCATCAACCTTATAACAAAATGAGGTTGAATGAAGCAGTGTTATTCAAGGACCTGTCTTTTTTAACTGGCTTAGTTCACTTGGCATGATGTCCTTGAAATACACCTGTGCTATAGCATGTAGGATTTCCTTTTTAAAAGCTGCACAATATTCCATTGTGTTTATATACCACATTTTCATTATCCATTCATCCATCAGGAGACATGTAGATTGTTTTTATATTTTGGCTATTGTGAATAATGCTGCTATGAATATGAGTATGTAAATATCTCGATGATTCTGCTTTCAATTCTTTTGGATATATATGTATATATGTGTGTGTATACATACATATATACACGCATATGAAGAAATGGAATTGCTGGATTATATTGGTAGTACTATTTTTACTTTTTAGGAAAACTACTATACTGTTGTCCATTGCAGTTGTACCATTTTACTACCAACAGTGTGCCAGAGTTCCATTTTTCTCCACCTCTTCACAAACACTAGTTATTTTCTCTTTGCTTGGTTTCCTTGTTATTGTTGTTGTTTGTTTTTTGTTTTTTTGATAATAGTCATCCTGACAAGTGTAAAGTGATATCTCATTGTGGGGTTTTGTTTTAATTTGCTTGTTGTCTATTTGTATATCATCTTTGGAGAAATGCCTGTTCAAGTCCTTTGCCCATTTTTTAATTGGACTTTTTTTTTGTTGTAGGAGTTTTTCATATAATCTGGATATTAATCCCTTATAAGATAGGTGGTTTGAATTTTTTCTCCCATTCTGTGGGTTATTTCATTCTGTTGATCGTGTGCTTTGATGCATAGAAGTTTTTAAGTTTGATGTAGTCCCATTTATCTGTATTTTGCTTTTATTGCCTGTGTTTTTGGTGTTCCATATAAGAAATTGGTGCCCAGAGTGAAAATTTTTTGAATCTCCTTACTGTATAAATACATGAGTTCATTCAGTCACTAGTCCTAGATGGAGAGTTTGAACATTAAGCAAGTAACCGCTTGAGACAGAGTACCACGGCCTTGAAACCTATGTCCTCCACCTACTAATTTACAGCCTATATTTGGGCAAGTTAGAGAACCTATCTAACCTTTAGATCTTGCATCTGCAAAATGGGACAATAATGTACTGATTTCATAAAGCTGTGAGGATTAAATGAGTTAATACATGGAAAGAATTCACAATAAGCACTCAGTTTGGTGTCACTCTTATTTTACAAGTGTGAGGCTCAGAATATTTAACCTTGTCTGGCATTCTGTCATACTAACAACTTGAATCAGTATACTGAAAGGATAGTATAAGAAATTAAAGCACAACACAATTATTGCTCTTAAAGACATGAACATGGGAAAAATTAAGCAATATGAAGTAAAAGTAGTACAATGTATTATAAGGCAGCAGAATGTGATTGCCAAATAAAGTGATGACATATAGTTGTGGTATAGTCTGAAAACCATAGTTCAGATGCAGACATTGCTTCTGACAGGTTTGTAACCAGAGACAAGTTACTTAGCTTCTCTAAGCTTTGTCTAGTTACGCATAAAATGTGGATTACATCACAGAATTGATGTGAGCATTAGCTGAAATAATGTTAGGGACAAACATTTAGCACAGTGAATTTTACATTAAATGTTTTCAGATGTTTATTGAATAATGTAAGAATTCAGAGAAGGGAAAAGTTTGAAATATTTTTGTAAGCTCCTGGTGAAATGTTTAGTGTACAAAGAAATTGAAGCTATTGGTTAAAATGAAATTTCATGTGTTTATCCCTAAATTTCACCAATTCTAGACTACTATCAAATTCTTATAACTCAGAGTTTTGACTGTATGTTCCTGTGGATGTGTTTTCATACTAAGATAGACAAAAGAAAACATTGCATTTTAACCTTCCTATTCTTGTACATATAGTCAATGGAAGGATACGAAACTAAATTCCAGAATTTTTGTCCACTTTACATTTTATCTTGCCAGGTGAGTAGTCTGATTAATAAAACACGTTTAAATACTGGCAAGAGGTTTTTTTGTGGAAAAACTCAGATCTTCAAATGGATCTAGGATATTACTTTTTCTGTGTGTTTAGTTGAGAATATTATTTTACAGTTGTTGTAGTGAACTTCTAAGTGAAGTGAATTTTACAGCTTTCAAATATTTTCATACTAGGAGTTTAGTTTATGTTTGAGAGGATTGATGCACATGAGTAGCTACTACTAAGGAAATACAAATATTCTAGAGAAATAATGTCAGCAGGCAGAAATTAAACTACATTTTAGTTTCTTCAACTATGTTTATTGAATTATTGATATGTTTTAGACTCACAGAAGGATACCATCTCACTGTTTTAGTGCTTTATGTTGCTATTTTAATACTTTAGTGTTTCATATTAATTGGGGGAACAGTTTGAGATACAATTTTTTTCAGAGAAAAGCATTTTGATTGTTCAGGAATTTCATAGTAATTTGACCAGTTGGAGGTCTTCAGCTTCAAGGCCATTCCCTGTCGGCTTTAATGAATGGATAGCCTATGTATAATTCATAGCATCTATTTGCATAATAATTAGTCTTATTTTTATTTTTTCTTTCATGTGAGAAATGTGTGTGTAGATTTTTCTTCCTTTTTTGCAACATTATTTTAAAACTCAAATCTAATAAAAAATTCAACTTTCTGTCCACTTTTGTCTCACTTAAAATGGTTAGTTTTTGAACTGTCATTACACATCTGAAGTATTATCCAACCTATTCCTTTTAGACAATTTTTTTTTATTTCTGACTTAATTAAAATTTAGTGCCAAATACAAATTATACATTCAGGACAATTATTTTGCTAGCATGAAGTGTTATAAAATGATTTCAACTAATAGCCACATGATTTCAGATATTATAGTTGAAGAAAAAATACTGAAATTTGGTTTTGAACCTTAATTTAGTGGTTGTGTAACCTTGCATTGTATAATTATCTTTCTGAGCCTCAATTTTCTCAGCTGTATAATGGGAAGCTAGTTATTCAACAGATATTTACTAAATGCACACATTTTTTAGTCATACAGTTCTGGGAACTAAGGAATCAATGAACAATAAGACAACGTCATTGTTCTCTTGGAGCTTACATTTTAGAGGAATGAAATACGAAGTTCCTGCTGGACAGTAATGGCTCAATTCAAGTGCTCTAAGAATGTCATGTGTAATTACTATGGCAAAAGTATTTGGTTAGGGCCTTGGAGTTAACAGTATAATTATCTCCTTTCTGTTATTTTTTTAGTTATCTGTTTGGGCACAAAATAATTGCTTTAAGTTAGCATTAATCCCCCATTTTTATTAAACTATTTCATGTTTAGTTAATATGTTAGTCCTCCCTGCTTTGCTGCTATCATTCTTTGTATTATCTGTGCATATAGCTATCCCTCTCTTAGATTAAAAACACCCTTGCCATTAGGGACCATTTTAATTTCAATGTCTTGTTAGTCTCATGGTGCCTAACTGTTTTGCATATACTTGTGGCATTTATAAGACTGGATTTTCGAGAACAATACCTGTTTATATAATTTTATTCCCTTCAGGTAAGATGATTTGTTAAACAAAGAAGGATTTATAACAGTAAGGCTTTTCACACTGATTTTTTTTTTTAATGAAGCTTTTCCATAATCTGACAAGTGTACAAATGTGTAATACAGGGTCCGGCAGAAGTAACACCTACTTGAATTTGGTTGGTAGGATAATAATATGGTTATAATAATTTATAGATTTATTTTTAATTTTTTCTATTTTATTGTTAAGTACAGTTATCTCCTTTTTCCACCCACTTCACCCCCTCACCCCAGCCATCCCTACCTCCCTCCCCTGAATACACCCCTCCTTGGTTTTGTCCATGTGTCCTTTATAGTTGTTCCTGAAAATCCTTCACCCTTTTCCCCACATGGTCCCCTCCCATCTCCCCTCTGGTTACCGTCCATTTGATCATAATTTCAATGTCACTGGTTATATTTTGCTTGTTTGTTTGTATTATAGATTAGGTTCCACTTAAAGGTGAGATCATGTGGTATTTGTCTTTCACCGCCTGGCCTGTTTCACTTAGCATAATGCTCTCCAGTTCCATCCATGCTGGCACAAAGGGTAGGAGCTCCTTTCTTTCTGCTGCGTAGTATTCCATCATGTAAATGTACGGTAGTTTTTTGATCCATTCATTTACTGATGGGCACCTAGGTTGCTTCCAGCTCTTGGCTATTATAAATTGTGCTGCTATGAATATTGGGGTGCATAGGTTCTTTTGAATTGGTGTTTCAGGGTTCTTAGGATATAGTCCTAGCAGTGGAATTGCTGGGCCAAAAGGCAGTTCCATTTTTACTTTTCTGAGGAAATTCCATACTGTTTTACATAGAGGCTGCACTGGTCTGCAGTCCCACCAACAGTGCACTAGGATCTCCTTTTCTCCACAACCTCTCCAACACTTGTTGTTTGTTGCTTTGCTTATGATGGCCATTCTGACCAGTGTGAAGTGGTATCTCATTGTGGTTTCAATTTCCATCTCTGTGATGGTTAACAGTACTGAGCATCTTTTCATACGTCTTTGGACCCTCTATGTCCTCCTTGGAGAAGTGTCTGTTCAAGTCCTTTGCCCATTTTTTAATTGAGTGTTTTGTCTTCCTGGAGTAAAGTCATGTGAGTTCTGTATGTATTTTGGAGATTAAACCCTTGTCTGAGGTATTGGCAAATATGTTTTCCCTTACAGTTGGTTCTCTTTTTACTTGACTACTGTTTTCTTTAGCCATGCAGAAGCTTTTTATTTTGATGAGATCCCATTTGTTTATTCTTCCCTTTATGTCCCTTGCTCTAGAGGACATACTGGTGAAAATATTGCTGCATGGAATATCTGAGATTTTCCTGCCTATGTTCTCCTGGAAGACTTTTATAGTGTCAGGACTTATATTTAAGTCTTTTAGCCACCTTGAATTTATTTTTGTGTATGGAGTAAGCTGGTCATCAAGTTTCATTTTTTTGCATATAGCTGTCTAGTTCTTCCAACACCATTTGTTGAAGAGACTGTTTTTACTCCATTTTATGTTGCTGCCCCCTTTGTCAAACATTAATTGACCATAGAGACTTGAGTTTATTTCTGGGCTCTCTATTCTGTAGCATTGGTCTATGTGTCTGTTCTTATGCCACTACCAGGCTGTTTTGATTACAGTGGCCTTGTAATACAGTTTGGTATCAGGTATTATGATCCCTCCTACTTTGTTCTTTTTCAAAATTGCTGCAGCTATTTGGGGTCATTTATGGTTCCATATAAATTTTTGAAGTGTTTGTTCTATATCTGTGAAATATTCTATTAGCCCTTTAATAGGTATTGCATTGAATCTATAAATTGCTTTGGGTAATATGGAAATTTTGATGATGTTAATTCTTCCAATCCATAAACACGGTATATGCTTCCATTTTTGTGTGTCTCCCTTAATTTCTTTCTTCAGTGTTGTGTAGTTTTCTGACTACAGGTCTTTAACCTTCTTTGTTAGGGTTATTCCTAGGTATTTTCTTTTTCTTGTTGCTATATCAAATGGGATTTTTTTCCTGATTTCTGTTTCTGATATTTTGTTGTTGGTGTACAAAAATGCCTTTCATTTCTGAATATTGACTTTGTATCCCACTGTTTGGCCAAAGTCACTTATTAGGTCGAGCATTTTTTTGGTGGATTCTATAGGATTTTCTGTGTACACTATCATGTCATCTGCAAACAGTGACAGTTTTATTTCCTCGTTTCCAATTTGGGTGCCTTTTATTTCTTTTTCCTGTCTCAGTGCTGTGGCTAGGACTACCAGTACTACATTGAATAGAAGTGGTGAAAGTGGACAACCTTGTCTTGTTCCTGATCTTAGTGGGAAAGCTTTTAGTTTTTGCCCATTGAGTATGATGTTGGCTGTCAGTCTCTTGTGTATGGCCTTTATTATGTTGAGGAATGCTCCCTCTATTCCCACTTTGCTGAGTGTTTTAATTATAAATGGATGCTGTACTTTATCAAATGCTTTTTTGCATGTATTGATATGATTGTGTAATTTTTGTCTTTTCTTTTGTTTGTGTGATGTATTACATTTATTGATTTGCAAATATTGTACCATCCTTGCATCCCTGGGATGAATCCCACTTGATCATGTTGTATGATCTTTTTAATGTATTGCTGGATGTGATTTGCCAATATTTTGTTGAGGGTTTTAGCATCTACCGTATTTTTAAGACTATAAGACACACCAGACCATAAGATGTGCCTAGGTTTTAGAGGAGGAAAATAGGAAAAAAATTTTTGAAGCAAAAAATGTGGTAAAATATTTAATAATGTAAATAACATAGGCTGCCACCCCCCCCCTCCCCCAAACACACACACACAGTGAGCCAGGTAAGCTATATTCGGACTCTAAAACATATCCCCATTTCCTCCCAGATTTGGCGGGGGGGTGTCTCAGAGTCTGAAAAATACGGTATGTTCATCAGCAATATTGGCCTGACATTTTCTTTCTTTGTTATGTCTTTGTCTGGTTTTGGGATTAAGATGATGCTGGCTTCATAAAAAGACTTTGGGAGTCTTCCATCTTCTTGGATTTTTTGGAAGAGTCTGTAAAGGATAGGGGATAGCTTTTCCTTAAATGCTTTGTAAAATTCTCCCGTGAAAACAGTCCGGTCCAGGGCTTTTGCGTGCTAGTAGTTTTTTGTTAACTGCTTCAGTTTTGTTAGCTTTTATTGGTCTGTTCAGGCTTTCTGCTGCTTGGTTCAGTTTTGGAACATTATATTTTCCTAGAAATTTGTCCATTTCACCCAGGTTTTCAAATTTCTTGGCATATAGTTGTTCTTAGTAATTTCTTACAATCCTTTGTATTTCTGTGGTATCAGTTGTAATCTCTCCTCTTTCATTTCTGGTTTTGTTTATTTGTGTCCTCTCTCCTTTTTTCTTGATGAATATGATTAAAGGCTTGTCAATTTTGTTTATCTTTTCAAAGAACCAGCTCCTGGATTTATCGATCCTTTGAATTGGGTTTTTAGTCTCTATGTCACTTAATTCTGCTCTGATCTTGGTTATTGCCTTCCTTCTACTTGCTCTGAGCTGTCTTTGTTGTTGTTCCTCCAGTTCTTGTAGGTGTAGGGTTAGGTTGTTTATTTGAAATGTTTCTATCTTTTTTAGGTATGGTTGTATTGCTATGCACTTCCCTCTCACAACTGCCTTTGCTGTGTCCCATAGGTTTTGCACTGTTGTGTGTTCATTTTAATTTGTTTCCAGAAACCTTTTGATTTCTTCCTTGATGTCATTATTATTCCATTCCTTGTTTAATAGCATGCTGTTCAGTCTCCATGAGTTTGAATATTTTTGAATTGTTTCCTTGAGGTTGGTTTCTAATTCAAGCCCTTGTGGTCTAAGAAAATACTTGATATGATTTCAGTTTTCTTGAATTTGTTGAGGCTTGTTTTGTGTCCTGTTGTGTGGTCTATCTTTGAAAATGTCCACGTACATTGGAAAACAATGTGTATTTTGCTTCTTTGGGATGAAAGTCTCTTTATATATCAGTTAAATTCATTTGATCTAGGACATTGTTCAGTGCCACAGTATCTTTCTTGATATTTTGTTTGGAAGATCTATCCATTTTTGACAGTGGGGTGTTAAAAACCCCTGTTGTAATTGTGTTGCTGTCAATATCTTTCTTGAAGTCCTCCAAGATTTTCCTTATGTATTTGGGTGCTCCTGTGTTGGGTGCATTTGTTTATAATGTTTATGTCTTCTTGATGGAATTTTTCCTTGAGTATTTGAAGTGTCCTTCTGGGTCTCTTTTACGGCCCTTGTTTTGAAGTCTATTTTGTCTGGTACGAGTATTGCTACCCCGGCTTTTCTTTCCTGTCCATTTGCTTGGAATATTTTTTTCCAACCCTTTACTTTCAGTCTGTGTAGGTCTTTTGTACTGAGATGGGTCTCTTGCAGGGAGCATATGTGTGGGTTATGTTTCCTTATCCATTCAGCTATTCTATATCTTTTGAATGGAACATTTAATCCATTAACATTTAAGGTTATTATTCATAGGTATTTGTTCACTTTTCCCCCCTTTGTACCTGTGTTCCTCTCTCTTTCACTGCTTTTCCTTTCTCTTGTTATAGTAGTCCGTTTAGTAAATCTGGTAGGGCTGATTTGGTGGAGATGTAGTCTTTCAGCCTTTTTTTTTGTTTGGGAAAATCCTTATTTCACCTTCCATTTTAATTGAGAGCCTCTCTGGGTAATCTTGGGTGCAGGTCTTTGTTTTTCATCATGTGGAATATCTTTTGCCATTCTCTCCTATACTGGAGTGTTTCTGTTGAGAAATCAGCTGTTAACCTTATTGGAGCCCCTTTTTATGTTATTTCTTGTTTCTCCCTTGCTGCTTTTAAGATTCTCTCTTTGTCTTTAATACTTGGCATTTTAATTGTGATATGTCTTGGAATTGGCTTCTTTGAGGGCATCTTAATTGGGACTCTCCTTGCTTCTTGAACTTACATGATTTTTCCCTCTCCAGGTTCAGAAAGTTTTCTGTCACTTTTTTTTCAAACAGGATTTCTATCCCTTGTTCCTTTTCCTTCTGGTATTCCTCTGATTCTAATGTTGTTGCGTTTCATATTATCTTGGAATTCCCTTAAGCTATTTTCATATTCTTTTAGTCTTTTTTTCATGCAGCTGTTCTACTTGGGTGTTTCTTTCCACCTTGTCTACCAGCTTACTAATTGGGTCCTCTGCTTCGTCCAGGCTGCTTTTAATTCCTTGTAGTGCATTTTTTATTTCCAAAATTTTATTGTTCATTTCTTCCTGGTTTTTGCTTATAGTTTCTATTTCCTTTTTCATATTGTTGTAGTTCTCACTTAGTTCCTTGTAGTTGTCTGTGAGTTTCTTGAGCATCTTTATAAACATTATTTTGAATTCTATATCTGATAGTTTGCTTACCTCCATTTCATTTAGCTCTTTTTGTGGGGAGTCTTTCATTCCTTTAGATTGCAGGTTTTTTCTTTGTCTCCATATTACGTGACTTTTTGTTTCTGTACATCCTGATGTTTCGCTTTGCTAGCTATCTTTGTAGGGTGAACTCCTATGGTAGGAATTCTGTGTGATTCAGTGGTATGGTCTCTGATCTCCTTGTCTGGATGCTTTGAGGTTTGCCCTTTCCTCTATTTGTGTGGGCTCTCTTGTACTTGGGTTTTTACATTTTGGTGATTCCTTTGTTGGTGGGTTCTCTCCTCCATTGGGTATATTGATATTTGCAGCTCCCACCTGTTTTTATGGGATCAGTGGCAGGGGTTAGGCAAAATGGATTAAGACAGCGGGAGAGTATTCTATGAGATTTAAAGCACAAGCAAGTGGAGAAGAGATAGGAGATTCTTTGGATAAGTATAGTGTTAATCATGATATTTCACCCAACTAGCCATCTTTTATAAAAGGGAAAGAGAGATAAGACTCTTGTTAAAGCAGAGGAGGATTCTGAGCTGAATCCAGAAAACAGAGCATTTGTGCAAGGTTAGATGGTGAGATATAGTGGGAATAAAGGATAGAAAGTAGGCATAGAGTGCGAGAGAATAGAGTTAACCACAACAATAATAATACTCAGGAATAAAGTGAACTGGGCTAAAATCAGAGAGGGGTGCTGTGTAGTATTTACCATTGTATGGAATAGCAATCATTTACAATAGTATTAGAACAACAATAATATGACAAGAAATATATACTTTGGATAACAAGAATAGAAAGTAGACAGTTAAAACTAGTGTGTTATTGGAGCACAAGTAAAGTGAAAAAAAGAAAATTAAAATATAATATGATGACTTCCAGCCAAGATGGAGGCATAGGTAGACACACAGCGCCTCCTTCCACAACCAAAAGAAGGACAACAACAATTTAAAAACAAAAAACAACCAGAACTGACAGAAAATTGAACTGTATGGAAGTCCGACAACCAAGGAGTTAAAGACATACTCGTCCAGACCGGTAGGAGGGGTGGAGACTGGCAGCTGGGTGGAGAGGACTTGAGGCAAGGCAGTGGCTGTTGGAGCAGGCAGTCCCACATTTTGCACACAGATAAACTGGGAGGGACAACTGGGGAGCGGAATGGACTGTGCAACCTAGGGCCCTAGCGAGGGGAAATATAACCTCAAACCACTGATTGAAAACACCTATGGGTGTTGAGGTGCCAGGATAAACTCCCAGCCTCAGAGGAGAGTTTGGTGGAGAGATCCACAGGATCCTAGAATGTACACAAACCCACCCACATGGGAATCGGCACCAGAAGGGTCCAATTTGCTTGGGGAAAGCAACTGAAATCCGGCAGAGAGCAGAGCAAGCACCATTGTTCCCTCTCAGACCCCTTCCCACATACAGCATCACAATGCTGCGACATGGGTTGCCCCACCCTGGTGAACACCTAAGGCTCTGCCCCTCACTACATAACAGGCACGCAAGGCAAAAAAAATGGCCTAAATGAAAGAACAGATCAAAGCTCCAGATAAAATACAACTAAGTGATGAAGAGATAGCCAACCTATCAGATGCACAGTTCAAAATACTGGTAATCAGGATGCTCACAGAATTGGTTGAGTTTGGTTGCAAATTACATGAAAAAATGAAGGCTACGCTAAGTGAAATAAAGGAAAATGTACAGGGAACCAATAGTGATGGGAAGGAAACTGGGACTCAAATCAATGGTGTGGACCGGAAGAAAGAAAGAAACATCCAACCAGAAAAGAATGAAGAAACAAGAACTCAAAAAGATGAGGACAGGCTTAGGAACCTCCAGGACATCTTTAAACGTTCCAACATCTGAATTATAGGGGTGCCAGAAAGAGAAGAAGAAGAGCAACAAATTGAAAACCTGTTTGAACAAATAATAAAGGAAAACTTCCCCAACCTGGCCAAGGAAATAGACTTTCAGGAAGGTCCTGGAAGCTCAGAGAGTCCCAAAGAAGTTGGACCCAAGTAGGAACACACCAAGGCACATTATAATTACATTACCCAACATAAAAATTAAGCAAAGAATCCTAGAAGCAGCAAGAGAAAAGGAGACAGTTATCTACAAATGAGTTCCCATAAGACTGTCAGCTGACTTCTCCAAAGAGACCTTACAGGCCAGAAGGGGCTGGAAAGAAGTATTCCAAGTCATGAAAGGCAAGGACCTACATCCAAGATTGCTCTCTCCAGCAAAGCTTTCATTTAGAATGGAAGGGCAGATAAACTACTTTTCAGATAAGGTCAGGTTAAAGGAGGTCATCATCACCAAGCCCTTATTATATGAAATGTTAAAGAGACTTATCTAAGAAAAAGAAGATAGAAGGGACATTATTCGTGCCAGATCCTATATGTAAAGGTGTCACTGTAGCAAAAATTTGAAAAGAGTATACTGGTAAATATCCAACAGTGAGAATTGATAAATAAGTTGCATTGCATTCATGTACTCTGTACCTGTTAAAAAAGATGATGTGTCTTAGTAATTTTTCATCCATTGACCCCCTCACTCTGCTCCATTGGCTCTAAATCCCCAACTGTCTTTGCTGAATTCTGAGTTGAGCATTATTTCTCTCTCTCCCCCCTATTACAACAGTCCCAAATAAGGTCTTCATAAAAAAGGATCATGTGAACCTATATTTATTGCTGTAAAATGACATACACTGTGTTATGAACTAAATGAAGGCAGGCTACAAATATAGTGTAGATTATTCTAATTTTGTTTAACAATATCTAAGCTGCTAGAGCACTAGGTAACTAGAGTAACTATAGTTAAATATCCATAATGAGTGTGTGATTTGTTTTATAAGTATATTTTGTTGATAATGCTATTACAGTTGTCCCAATTTTTTCTCCCCTGTATCCCCCTCCACCCTGGACCATCCCACCGTCCAGCATTCCCCCACACCCCCACTCTTAGTTCATGTCCATGGTCTTACATGTACATTCTTTGGCTTTTGGCTCTCCATTTCCTATACTACTCTTAACCTCCCCCTGCCTATTTTGTGCTTACCAATTATGCTTTTTATTTCCTGTACTGTTTCCCCTATTCCCCCCTCCCTGCTGATAACCCTCCATGTGATCTCCATTTCTGTGCTTCTGTTCCTGTTCTAGTTGTTTGCTTAGTTTCTGTTTTTGTTTTTGTTTTTAGGCTCAGTTGTTGATAGTTGTGAGTTTGTTGTCATTTTACTGTTCATAGTTTTGATCATTTTCTTTTTCTTAGGTAAGTCTTTGACATTTCATATAATAAGGTCTTGGTGATGGTGAACTCCTTCAGCTCGACTTATCTGGAAAGCACTTTATCTGCCCTTCCATTCTAAATGAAAACTTTGCTGGATAGAGTAATCTTGGATGTAGGTCCTTGCCTTTCATGACTTCAAATACTTCTTTCCAGCCCCTTCTTGCCTGCAAGGTTACTTCTGAGAAATCAACTGATAGTCTTATGGGAACTTCTTTGTAGATAACTGTCTCCTTTTCTCTTGCTGCTTTTAATATTCTCTCCTCATCTTTAATCTTAGGTAACTTAATTATTATGTGACTTGGTATGTTTCTTCTTGGATCCAACTCCTTTGAAACTCTGAGCTGCCCCGACTTGCATGTCTAGTTCCTGTGCCAGATTGGGGAAGTTTTCCTTCATTATTTGTTCAAATAAGTTTTCAATTTCTTGCTGTCTTGCTTTTCGTCTTCTCCTCCTGGAACCCCTATATTTCAGATATTGGAACATTTATAGTTGTCCCAGAGGTTCCTAAGCCTCTCTTCATTTTTTTGAATTCTTGATTCTTCATTCTGTTCTGGTTGGATGTTTATTTCTTCCTTTTGTTCCAAATTGTTGCTTTGAGTCCTGGTTTAGTTCCTGTCACTGTTGGTTCCCTGAATATTTTGCTTTATTTCACTATGGGTATCCTTCATTTGTTCTTTCATTTTGCAACCAGACTCAATCATTTCTGTGAGCATCCTGATTACCAGTGTTTTGCACTCTGCATTTGATAGAATGGCTATCTCCTCCTCGCTTAGTTCTTTTTCTGGAACTTTGATCTGTTCTTTAATTTGGCCATATTTCTTTGTCTTGGTGCACCTGTTATGTATAAGATCGGAGCCTTAGCTATTTGCCAGGGTGGGGCAACCCAGGTCTCTGCTTTGTGGCACTGTCTATGGGGAAGGGGTCAGAGGAAACAATGCCGCTTTCTAGCTTGCTGGGCACTTAGCCCACTTTCCATCACTTCTCTGGCTTCCCACAAGCTGAGTGTGCCCTTTCAGGTGCTGGCTGCCAGGTGGATGAGCTTATGTATGTTCTAGGACCACCTGGGTCTCTCCATGGACTCTTCTTTGGCACTGGGAGTTTCTTCTGCTGCCACAACCCGCACAGGTTTACAGCCAGAGTTTTTAAGGCTTTATTTCCCCACACTGGAAACCTGGGTTGGGCAGTTTGTCTCACTGCCTAGTTGTTGCTCCCGGCTTATCTGCACTCAAATGTGGGACCCCTGGTCCTCCAGCTGCTGCTTTGCGGTTCATCCTCTCCACCCAGCTATCCATCTCCACCCCTCTTACCAGTCTGGACGAATGTTTCTTTTTTAGCTCCTTTGTTGTCAGACTTCCATGCAGGTTGATTTTCTGGCAGTTCTGGTTGTTTTTTATTTTTAAAATTTGTTACCCTTTTTTTGGTTCTGTGAGGAAGTGAAGTGTTTGTATCTACGCCTCCATTTATTTCTTGTGTGGGAATTATACATGATTTTTTTTTACCGTGTTACGTTTTCTTTTTTAAATTAGATGAGCAACACTACTTTTGTAATCACACAAATAAAAGCTATTTCTAGATTTGTGAAGAAGAGGGGGAAAATCTCTTTGTTTTTCAAATCATGTGTTCTTATTTTAGACTCTGCTAATGATGGCCATTATATATAATAGATGTGTGGCAGAACCTTATAAAATAAAAACAGACCTTGTTTCTTCACATCTGGATTATCCACATAAACATTTTTAATATTACATTTACTGTATTTTGTGATGTATAATGTGCACTTTTTTAGCCCAAATTTTTGAGGGAAAGAGAAGGATGAGCATTATATATGGGTGGTACTAATTCTGTATCTATATAAATGTTCTTAATTCTTTTACTGAGTTTTAAAAATAATAAATTTTATTATTTTAAAGTATAACTCTAGAAGCAATAATGATACCTGTATGCAAAATAATACTCTAGAACACAATAATCAGTTTTGTTTCAATCAATCAATAATTGAATTAAAAAATTAAAAGGAAAGATTTTTTTCTTGAACGTTTGGACCAAACACTTGGGTGAACATTGTACATGGCAAAATATGGTACTTTTCACTGCTTCTTAAAAGTGCAGAGTATGTTAAAACTCCAGGCAAAGCAGTATGTCTGGAAAGTGAATGGAGAAAAATGAGGCTGGATAGTTTTCAATCCAAAAATAAATGTAATCTGGATCATAATTACTATATCTGCCCAACTAATGTTTGTAATACTGTACATTATTTTAAATGAGAACTCACGTGATAGCTAAGACTTAATAAACAGGAAAATCCAGTGTGTTTTAAATTCTGGCAGTACTTGAACTGAATCATACTGCCTTCTCAGACATTGGTTCCAGTGACTGCTAATACAGAAAATTTTGCTGATTCCATTTGTTAGATGACAAAACTGGATATTGAGACCCAGAGGTAATGGAGCCTGTGCACATTTTAACTCTTTGGAACCAGTGTTTGGTGTGAGCACATGTACACACATAATCATTGTTAAGTAGGACCCTTATATATGGAATTTTAGAAAAAATTTCAGTATCATAATACCTGTTAAAAATCTAAAACAACTATATAATACTGCTTTAGTGCAGTATTCAGCATATAGGTGTTAAAATGGAAGATGTCCAGAAAAACACTGGGAGAACATGTTTGTGCTGAAAATGAAAGGGGGCATACAGATAACTTCTAACTAGCATACATGGGGACATTGTGGCCACCTGTAAATACTAACCACTTTCATTTCTGGCTCTACAATTTTTAAAAATATTTTATTAATTAGCTAAAATATTTCTATGAAGAGACACTTCCCCTTCACCTATCTTAGGGTTACACAGTGGTACAATTCATATAGGAAAGGCTGAATAAGTTCTTTATTGCTTTGATCAGTTTTCAAGAAAAGGAGTTGGTTCCTTTCTCCAAAAGTAGCGGGACTCCCTATTAGGTTACTCAGGCAGTCTTGTAGACAGTCTGCTTTTTGGTATAACATTGTTTCATGCTCCTCTTGTACATTTCCTGTACTAGACCTGAAATCAAGCATATTGCCAATAAGAGCCAAAGTTTCTTTTAATGGAACATGGTATTTCAGCATTACAGTCTGGCATTAAGGGTGCTGTGGATACCAGATTATTCATTTTTTTCTGGACCTTTTTAGTGTACAGAAACAATTCCTTCCATAGTAGTAATTGTTTCTCAAGGCCATAGTAAATAATAGATATGACATGATTGTTTATTTGCTTTATGCCACATCATATACATAAAAGTTTCAGAGTAATGTTACCAACACTACCCACTAATATAATTATTGAAAACACTTCAGTTGTCTTTGCATATATTCTCCATTTCCCTCCCCGTTTTAATATTTTTTTAAATTTTGTGATAATTTCAAACTTAGGGAAAAGTCACAGAATAATGCAAACTTACCATGTATATTTTCTCAGCTTCCATTTGGATAAAAAGTTTGCCACAATTGCTTTATCATGCCCTCCCTCCCTATATCCTGTGCCTTCCTCCCCCAACCCTACCACCAAGCATACATGCAATATGTTGTTGTATTTCTTCCTGAACTAATTAAGAGTAAGTTGTAGGCATGATGTCCCATTACCCTTAAATAACTCAATGTATGTTTTCTAAGACAAGGGTATTCTCCTAACATAACCACAATATAGCCATCAAATCATGAAGTTAATACATGTACTTCATTCAAATTCTGCCATTTTTTCCCATTGTATCTTTGATAGCAAAAACAATTCAAGTTGCATTTATGGACATATTTTATTCTCCAGATACAGCTTTTCTTTTCTTTACTTTGGCATTCTTGATAAATACAGGCCACTCATTTTATTCACTTTCCCTCAATTTGGGTTTGACATTTCCACATAGAAATTTTGGGCAGAAATACCATAGAAGTGATGTTTTCTTAGTGTAACATATTAGGAAACACATTATGTTGATTTGGTCCTTATTTGTGAGGTTAACTTTGATCACTTGATTAAGTTGGTGATGCCAAGTTTCTCCACTCTAAAAACTTACTTACTTATTTTTTACTTTATAATTAATAAGTATTTTGTGGGAGAATACTTGGAGACTATGTAAATGTTCTGTTCCATAACATACTTTCACCAACTCCTTTTAGCATTCATTGATGATATTTTCATGGTTAAATTTCTGATAGTGGTCAAATGGCAATTTTTCTTAAAGATTTTATTTATGTGTTTTTAGAGAGAGGAAGGGAGGGAAAGAGGGAAGAGAACTATCAATGTGTACATGCCTCTGGAATGTCCCCTAGGGGGACCTGGCCCACAACTCTGACTGGGAATCAAATCAGTGACCCTTTGGTTCACAGGCCAGCACTCAACCCACTGAGCCACTCCAGCAAGGGCTCAAATGGTAATTTTCTAATTCTATTATTCATTCTACAACTTATTAGCTGGCATTCAACTTACTCAATTTATTAGTATGGATTTAAGGATTCCTATTTAATCTATTACTATAATTTATTTTGAGGTTCAGTTTTTCTCAGATTTAGTCAGCAGGAGCCCTCTGTCTTTTTGACATGTCCTCATCATTTTTCAAGCATCTCTACTTTATGGCACAAAAATTTTTTCAAGCCCACTTTTTGTTTTTTACTCTGGGAATCAGTTGTTCCTCTAAGGAGCCCTGATTCTTTTTCGTAGACAGTGGTACTTGGGAATAGATATAAACACTAGATAAACTCATTGTAACAGGGATGTCATTGCCCCTAGGCCTCTTCAGGAGACAGAGCTAGGAAAATATATGTATGTATGAATGCATGTATGTCTGTGTATGTATATCTGTGTTATATGTGTTTGTATGTGGGACTGTACACATCTATAGTAATTTAATCTATGTTCATTTTAATATCTGTATGAAAGTCACAAACCTCTCTTTAAAGTCTACCACAGAGTTCATTCTAGCCTTGTGCATTTTCATATTTATAATTCTATTCTCTGACAGTGAGAAATGTTTCTCCTATTATCTTCAGTTTACTTAATCAATTCCCCCTGTACATAATGAGTTCCTCCTTAACCCCATAGGTGCAGGCTGTATCAAACTCAGCCTTATTTTTGGTTGTTACTGCTTCCTTGGTCTCAATAAGCTTCCAGGCCTAAGCTGCCAAAAGGAAGGAAAGGGAAGAGAAGGGAAGGGGAGGGGAGGGGAGGTCAATATATATATATATATTTTTTTCAAGTAAAAAGAAAGACTGAATAAGCTCACTATTTAAAAAAAATATTTCAACCTATTTAGAATGTCAGAACATATTACTTACTGTATACTCTCTTTTTAAATCATCGTTCATTCTAATCTCTAGGTCACTAGACATTTAATGTTCCCCATCAGTCCTTGTGTATATCTAAATACTTTGGATTCCTGAAGCTTGTTGTCTAGCAGATTTCTAGCAAGGGTCTATGGGAACTATGCTCAGTAAGTTCTGGAATATTAAAAACAGTTGATCTGTGGTCTTAATGCTTAAAGTTAGATGGATATGAAATCCTTGGCTCCAGTTTTCCTTCTTTGGCTATCTAAGTATGTTATCCCATTGTTTTGTACAAGTATTTACTGTTGATGATCAAAGTCTGATGACAATCTATTTTTCTTTCCCTTATAGTCATTTTATCTTTTTGCATAGAAGCCCAGTTAATTTTATTAGATTATAGTTTAATGTTCATTAATCTGGATCAATATTCTTAAGGTTTTTTTCCCCCGTTAGGACTCCTAGTGTATGTATGTTGGATCATCTTTATCTTTAATATTTGCCATTTTCTTTCTAATTTTTCATCTTTATCATTTAAAATATTTTGACTTTCTATATATTCTCTTTGACATAGACATCTGTTGTGTTTATTAACTCCTTGTTTCTTCTAATTTAATAATTCTTAATTTTTTATTTCTTATAGACATAATTTGGGGGGTTCTAATTCTAATATTATGTTATTACTTTGTCTAATGTGTAACTTCTTAAAGTTCTTTCAGTGTGGCTTGAAGTAGTAAGTTATATTGTATACCTGTTTTGTCAGCAAGTCTTCGTGGTTCATTTTCTTCAGAGATTTATTTTATTCCCATTTTTTTTCCTTATAATAACTTTGTATAATATTTCACTTCTCTCATTTTCTTTCATGCATTTTTATGTGTAGTTAACCTTTCTAAATACACAGAGAGACTCTTCTTCATTTTTTGTGTAATGGTTGAAAATACAGGCTCTGGTAGAAGTAACACCATTGAACGTGGTTGGTAGGGTATGTGAATGTCTCACACAAGATGGACAGCAATGTGAACATTTCACTAAAATGTCATACAGTGTGCTTGAGTGTGATATGGTTATGTTACAGAATTACATGCTTATGATTTTTTAATAAAAGATTTGGTACAGATTACCAGCTCATAAAAAAGGGGCATTGTTTGTGCTGGACCCTGTATATTACCTTGCTAAATAAGATCTCACTCCTTTCTCTTTCCCCATTTATCTGGAGTTTCTCTTTCCTTTTTTTCTATTGCCCCTGCCCTCTTCAGTTTGGGTACTGTTCCTGGTAGTTTCTCCTTGATGTGGCTTTGTTCTGGAAGAGAGCTGTGACTGATTAGTTTTGAGAGTCTGCCGGTAAGAGTTTGTTATGAATCCACTTGCTATTGTAGCAAGCAAAACCCATTCCTTTTTATCACTTTTATCAATTTTGCCTGTTGTGCTATATAGAGAGTCCATATTGGTAATTTTGGAGTTCTTTTGTTCTTCTCAAGACCATGTTTATGTACCTTGATGTGAACAGGCATAGTATACTTTCTGTATCTTTCTACAGCACTATTGGAAATAATTATGAAAAATGGAAGCACGGCTGGAAATAGCCCTCATTGCCGAAAACCATCAGGTAATGCTGACCAAAGGAAGCCTAACTGCACAAAGGACACCTCAGCTGGCAGTGGTGATGGTGGAAAAGGATACACCAAAGATCAAGTAGATGGAGTTCTCAGGTAGGAGGAATAAATATGACTTATTTCCCAACGACATTTGCTGCTAATATAATTTTTAAATGGTATGGTACCTAAAAAAAAGTTTGAATTATAGTTCAGTAGAAGAACAGACAACAAGGAATTGAACTCGGGTTGTGTTATGCTTCATATTCTTTATAAAATCAGACTATAAAATGCCATCTTTATGGAAGGTTTCATCTTTATTTTTTTGAGTACTTCTGGATGATTATTTTTGAGGAAAATTATTTCAATTGTTTGACATAGTGTAGTATTTAGATAAAATATTGAAAGAGAATAGAATTGTTCTGATATATATATATATATATATATATATATATAGGTAGATAGATATACTGATATATATATATATATATATATATATATATATATAGTCTTTCCAGAAGGTATCCAGCCATCCAGCCATGTACTATGAAAAACAGAGTCATTTTGAAGAAGATAAAAGAAACATTGTACATAGGACAGTGACGCCTCAGTACCATAAAAAGTAGGAACCTTGGGACCTCACATATTCTTCCAGTCACCATCAGCTGTCCCATCGTATTTTTCTAAATCTTATCGACGGTCTGAAATCTCTTCCCTTTCAAAGGTGATTTTCATTTTGGGAAAAGTCAGAAGTTGCAGGGCACCAAATCTGGGCTATAGGGGGGCTGAGGCACCTGGGTGATTTATGTTTCACCTAAAAACTCTGCACGAGATGTGATACATGAGCCGGTGCATTGTTGTGATGAAGCTGCCAATCACCAGTTGCCCATAGCTGTGGCCTTCTGAATCATCCAAATAGTTTCTATGGAAGAATATTCAAGCCTGATACAAAATTTGACACAGATTTGTTGCTCTACTAACTCAGTCATTTTGAATGTGACGGCCACACAGTACATATGCTCACTCAATAGCATCTACTGCCTACACTGACTAGTACAGTGAGGTCATCATTGTTCACATATATGCATTCCAGTCTGCTTTCCTTGGCTGCCAGATTACATCTATGTCACACAAACCATTCTTGTTATATTAACAATGGCTAGGCTTTTTCTGGAGAGACCTCATTATACATGAAAGCAGAATTTTATGTGAGACAAAAATTGAGGGCAATAGTAATAGCATTTTTAATTTCCTATTTAAATTAATGAAGGATAGTTTTTTTTCTGTTTACTGTGTATATAGAGATATTAATATCAATGTTCTCTTTTAATTTTTAAAAAATTTTTATTGAATTTGTGGGGACAATATTGGTTATAATTATATAGGTTTCAGGTGTACAATTCTATAATGCTTTATCTGCATATTGTATTGTGCATTCATTACCAAAGTCGAGTCTTCTGTCACCATTTATTTCCCTTTTACCCTCTTCTACTTCTTCTACCCCCTTTTCCTTCTGTTCCTGCTGGTAATCACCATGTTATTGTCAGTGTCTGTGAGGGTTTTTTTTTTTTTCTGTTTTGCTTAATCCTTTTTCCATACAGCCCCCCAACACTCTATTTTTTTTTTTTGCCCTGACTATTCTGTCTCAGTGTTTTAGTTTTACCTCATGGTGTACTTCCACTTAAAGCATAAGAATTAGGTAGAGTTAAAAAATTATGAACTAGGTTTTAGGCATTTGACTTTACTAATTTTATAATTAAGAAAAAAAAGTTCTCCATGAGCAAGTGGGATTCATTCCAAGGATAAGGATGGTACAATATTAGCAAATCAGTAAATGTAATACATCACATAAACAAAAGCAAAGACAAAAACCACATGATCATATCAATAGATGCAGAAAAAGCATTTGATAAGGTACAGCACTCATTTATGATACAAACACTAGGCAAAGTGGGAATAGAGGGAGCATTCCTCAACATAATAAAGGCCATATATGAGAGACCTACAGCCAACATCATACTCAATGGGCAAAAACTAAAATCATTTCCACTAAGATCAGGAACAAGATAAGACTGTCTACTTTCACCACTTCTATTCAATATAGTACTGGAAGTTTTAGCCACAGCAATCAGACAAGAAAAAGAAATAAAAGGCATCCAAATCAGAAAGGAGGAAACAAAACTGTCACTGTTTGCAGATGACATGATAGTGTACATAGAAAATCCTATAGACTCCACCAAAAAACTGCTCGACCTAATAAATGAATTTGGCGAAACAGCAGGATACAAAGTCAATATCCAGAAATCAAAGGCGTTTGTGTACACCAACAATGAAACAGCAGAAGCAGAAATCAAGAAAAAAATCCCATTTGAAACAGCAAAAAGAAAAATAAAATACCTAGGAATAAACCTAACCAAAGAGGTAAAAGACCTGTATTTAGAAAACTACATAAGACTGAAGGAAGAAATCAAGGAAGACACAAACAAATGGAAACATATACCATGTTCATGGACTGGGAGAATATCATCAAAATGTCCATACTACCCAATGCAATACCTATTAAAGTACCAATGGCTTATTTCACAGACATAGAACAAACACTTCAAAAATTTATATGGAACTATAAACAACCCCAAATAGCTGCTGTGATTTTGAGAAAGAAGAACAAAATAGGAGGGATCACAATACCTGACACTAAACTGTACTACAAGGCCAAGGTAATCAAAACAGCCTGGTACTGGCATTAAAACAGGCACATGGACCAATGGAACAGAACAGAGAGCCCAGAAATAAACCTAAGCCTCTACAGTCAATTAATATTTGACAAAGGAGGCAGCAACATAAAATGGAGTAAAAATAGCCTCTTCAACAAATGGTGTTGGGAGAACTGGACAGATACATGCAAAAAAATGAAACTCAAGCACCAACTTACACCTTATAGAAAAATAAATTCAAGGTGGATAAAAGACTTAAATATAAACCGTGACACCATTAAAGTCCTAGAAGAGAACGTAGGCAGGAAAATCTCAGATATTTCATGCAGAAACTTTTTTACTGACATGTCCCCTAGAGCAAGGGACATAAAGGAAAGAATAAACAAATGGGAACTCATCAAAATAAAAAGCTTCTGCACAGCTAAAGAAAACAGTATCAAAATAAAAAGAGAACCAACTGTATGGGAAAACATATTTGCCAGTGATACCTCAGACAGGGTTTAATCTCCAAAATATATAAAGAATTTACACGACTCCACTCTAAGAAGACAAGCAACCCAATTAAAAAATGGGCAAAGGACTTGAACAGACCCTTCTCCAAGGAGGACATAGAGAGGATCCAAAGACATATGAAAAGATATTCAGTATCACTAGCTATCAGAGAGATGCAAATTAAAACCAGAATGAGATACCACTTCACACGAGTCAGAATGGCCATCATAAACAAAGCAACAAACAACAAGTGTTGGAGAGGTTGTGGAGAAAAGGGAACCCTAGTGCACGTTGGTGGGACTGCATACTGGTACAGCCACTATGGAAAGCAGTATGGAACTTCCTGAGAAAACTAAAAATGGGTCTGCCTTTTGACCCAGCAATTCCACTGCTGGGGCTATATCCTAAGAACACTAAAACACCAATACAAAAGAACCTTTGCACCCTGATGTTCATAGCAGCACAATTTACCATAACTAGGTGCTGGAAGCAACCTAGATGCCCATCAGTAAATGAATGGATCAAAAAACTATGGTACATTTACACAATGGAATTCTATGCAGCAGAAAGAAAGAAGGAGCTCCTTCCCTTTGCAACAGCATGGATGCAACTGGACAGTATTATGCTACGTGAAATAAGCCAGGCAGTGAAAGACAAATACCATATGATCTCACCTTTGACAAGAACCTAAACAACAAAACAGAAACAAGCAAAATATAACCAAAGACACTGAAATAAAGAACAGACTGACAAGAGTTCAGAGAGGAGAGGAGCGGGAATTCAGGGGAAAAGGGGAAGGGTTTATAGGAACGAGTATAAGGACACATGGATAAAAACTAGGGGTGTGTGGAAATGGGAGGGAGGAGGGGAGGGTTGGGTGGGTGGGTTGGGATGGGAGTAAAAGATAGAAAATTGTCCTGCAAGAACAATTTAAATAAAATTTTTAAAAATTCTGGAAATAAGATGAACCTCTGAGTGTGAAACTAGAGAAAATACTGTTATTTCCTGCTACAGCTTTAGAAAGCTGAATTGATGTATTAATGTTGTGCTCTAGGGAAACAAAGTGTAAGGATGAAGGACTCTGAACCGTGATTAGATAATTCATACAATACAGTGAATTATAATACAGTGAACTAGCTCAAGTGAAGAGTAGGTAAAACTATTTAGATTCTTTCTCTTTTGCCCTGTCTTATTTCTTTCATTCTTCTTTCCTTACCCTTTTTTCTCCATTCTTGCTTTTAGTTCATTTTTACTCACCATAGCTTGAAACTAAAATCATTTCAAATCAAATAGCAATCACTTATATTTTGCTTTTTTCCCTATATGCCTGGATGCTAACGCTTAATTTTAAAAGAATTCCTGATCATTGTAAAGCCCATGGTAAAGGGTGTTTGATTTGCATGAATGGTAGTGAAGTACTTTTAGAATATAAATAATGTTGCTAAATACTTTTAAAACTGTAGTATTATGTTAGAGTAGGTTGAATAAGTGAGATACATGCATAAATGATGCTTGCTTTTGAATTTTTTAAGAAAAAGTTTTAATTAAACAGTGTGTTGAATTACATTCCATGAAACCCCATGTAACTGAAAACAAATTGTATTTTCTTGCAGAAATTACTTTTGGGAGGAGAACATATTCTCAGTGAAAGACCTAAATAAAGTTTACTGTATACATGTGATTTTTATTTATTATCATTGTGATTTTTTTTAGAAAGTCTGTAGAGTCACTGATGTATTTGAAAATATCATTTAAAAATATAGTTGAAACTTTTGGAAAAGAGGAATATCCTAAATCTGGTGTTATTTTTTAAAGTTTTTTTTCCTTAATTTCCTCTGCCCTAGCCTTGAAAGAAAGAGAAGAGTAATTCAAGGTATGGTAGAAGTGAGGTAGGGAAAGCAGCACTTCATTTTTCTATCTCTGTTTTAGTATGTAGGAGGCGTTATGTTAATGAGAGATGATGGTAGGTGCAGATACACTTTGTATAAGGTAGAGTTGGCCAGGTGTAAACAAAATTTTGAGGGAGTTTTTGTCAGTTGTCTTCTATATTTTCTGTGAAGTTGAAGAGGAGGTTATCCTTCGAGAGTTATAAAAAAAGAGATGAGATTGAAAGCTTGAGGAGAGTGATAAAACTATGAAATATTTGCAGAGGGGAAAAGCAAAGGGAATGGAAGCATTGCTGGTTAGCATTCAGGATCCAGCTATGTTTGAGACCATGAATTCTTATCAGGTAGAAATGTTAGTATACCCATATTAGAGATTGTTTCTCTGGGCAGTAATTTTATTATACATTTTTTATTAAATAAATGTAGTTTACTTTTCCTTTGGGGACTAAACATGATTGGGACATTTTTTAGAATCCCTAACTTATCCAAAATACTTCCATTAATACCTTTATAAGAGTTGCTTCGCCCAATCATGGAACACTTATTCATTATATTAGCCTTCTTAAATGTTGCCTTAGTAAGGTAACAGATCACCAGCACACACTTACAAGTGGTATGCTTTGGGGTTTTGTTTTTTTTTTCCCTATACACAGGGGATTTTTCTGAAGAAAGCCGTGTTATCTTGTTGGTTAGCACAATTATGCAAACAAGTTGCTCAGTAACTATTTGGCTCAGTGGGAGAAGCCATGCAATAATACTGCATCCATTGCATAAGTAAGAGCTAGGTTACAGTAAGATGGAAGACAAAGCATGCAACTTTTCAAAATAACATTCTGTGAAACTAAGCACTATTTATTGTCTTTGACATTGCAAAATTATTGAGAAAAAGGTGTCATCAATCTAACTTGAAAAGGTTTTTCATATCTCATTGAAAAAAAAGCCCATCTTTTATTTTAAAATGTATAAGATCAGTGCAATATCATTAACTGGGTCATCATTATATTTATCAATTCAGAACATATCTGTACAGCTATTCAATCATGTGAATTATGGGGGTTTTATTAGTATTTGATTTAAGTTGTCCTTTAAATGAAATTGCTTTATTAAACTTATACAATAATCCTTTGTGTCCAAGAATAAACAAGTATTTCCCTAAACACCAATTAAACATGGAATCTATTTAAATAATCAGCTATATCATATTTTTAAAAAGAACTGAAAAAAGACTCTCCTCCCCTGCCACTGTTTTTATACACATAAAGATATGAAGCCTGAGCCAGACATACTTCTCCATTGTTGAGCTCCCAGACAGATCTTTCTGCCTTTATTTCACAATATTTCCTTCCAGGGTAGGTAATGGGTTACCTCTTTTTAATTTATTTTCTTTTTTTCTTTCCTTTTTTTAAAAAAATTCTCTGGTGTGGATGGAGAAAAAAGTTTGAATCTTTCAGTAAGGAGCAAACTGTTAAAAGTGTGACAGTGCATTTTATCTGGTAAAAAGGAGCATAATGAACAAAAATACTAATTAAAATAAATATATGAATGGTGTTTTCTCAGTCAGGTGTGAAAAATTAGAAAAACAAGTGTATTTAGAGTATTAACTTGAAATACATAGCCTTCAGCTTTCCATTGGTGATACCAACTTCATACCTTTCTGCTGGTTTCTCAAAGATTTCTCCTTTAATATATGATGAAAAATTTAGTGCATGGAAGATATGACAGAGCTAGATACAGCTAAGAATTAGTGAATTAATTGTTTTTCTTACTTTTTTTTCCCACTGTGGCAATTCTTTTACCTTTATGACCCATCTCTAGAGGATTGTAAATTCCAACCTAATTTCTCTATAATATCCAGCAGCCCCTTCCTGGGCTGCCTTTTTCTATTGCTTAGCCTTTTGTGCTCAGAAATTGTCAACAGAACAAATTTAAAGGGTTAATGTGATCCATAATTAAACATCTTACGCAGTCAAACCAAACAGAAATGACTTGAGGGTTGTTCAGTGTTTGGTTTACTACCTTTTGTTTTCTACATTCAGGCAGTGTGTGTCATATTCTTAGCTCTATTCCTTTTTTTGTAGTCAGTTCTCCTCTGTTCCAAATTGAGTTTTGATGCCAACTACATTTTCATTATAGCACTTACTACCTTTGGTCCAAAAGTTACTTTTGGATCCTCACCATTTCTACCCTTAAACTAAATCAGTCATCCATCCATCTGTCAACACATACAGTGAACAAGACAGTGTCTACCTTCAAGGGGCCTATAAAAAGAGAACTCAGACAAGAAAACAGTAATTGCAGTACGGTGTGGTAATTACTGGCATAGGGCTAAGTTCTGCGAGCTTTGAGAGGCTATAAGACAGTCACCAAACCTAGTTTTGAGGAATTTGAGTTTTGGAAAAGAGAAAGAGCTAAGCTGAGGTTTGAAGAAGTGGTGGAAACTAAGCAAGAAAAGAGGCAGAGAACACATGTTCTGGGCACCAAAACCAACATTTGAAACTATCTAGAAGGTGAGAAAGTTTGTCTAAACACTGATTAGAAAAAACAAATTGGAAGAAAGAAGATGGTTACTCTGGAGTCTGAGGAGGCTCCTTTTTTATTCAGGTTCTGAACAGGATTTTCAAGTCATACAAGTGAGCTTCGCATTCTTACTCTTACTTGTGATCCCTTTCCTAATCACTCTAGCAAGCCTCCCCTTCCATTCTCTGTTCACCTTTGCCACTTTATTTTTCTCTAAATATTTATCACTATATGATTCTCTTTATATTTTACTTGCATGTTTGTTCATTGCTTGCCCCTGTCCTAATTGCACATTTAGTAAGAGCAGGAATTTTGTTTGACATTTTATTTACCACTATAGTATTTGAAACAGTGTTTAGCAGAAAGTAGATGTTCAGTAAATTTTTGTTGAAGATAAAAATCCTGGTTCCAATCTATTACTTAGTTATATGACTTTTGGCAATTTAGTTAACCAGTCAAAGCTTTGATTTCCTCATTGGTTAAATAAGAATAATATTAACTCAATGAGGCACAATGAGATAATTTGTGTAAAATAATCAGGATAAAAATAAGACTCTATAATTCTCTGTGAGAAAACCTCATGGACCAGATGTATTTTGTAATCAGAATTCGTCGTATTTTAGAAAGCTAATAAGGAGCATACATTCAGTATACATCATATAACTGGTAAGCAACTTGGACACTAATGATAATATTTCTACAACAAAACATACAACTATTCACACTTAAATGGAATAAATGCAGACTGAAGCAGTTTCACATTTATTTAGGTCAAATTTTACCTTTAAAAATGTTCAAGTCAGGTTTTTGCAGTCAGATTAGTGATGGAATAATTTCACAGTTTTCAGGGCTTAATGAATATTAGAACATGGGTATGGGATTGTGGACCTGTGCCTGACAAAAGTAGGTATTCTATAAATGAGCCCTTCCCTTTTTTTCTACTGCATAGTTTCTCATCATATTTAGGGGACTGAGTCTCTACCATGGCAAGATAGTTCTCTGTTTTATTCACTAATGTATCTCAGGCACCTGAACACTGTCTGGGACATAGTTGGTACTCAATAAATATTGTTGACTAAATAAAAGAAATGTCATGTTCATGAAATGAAATTAACTTGTGTTAATATTTATTAAGTATCTAAAGTAGAAAAATCCAATTTTAGTTATCATTACTAGAAAGAAGACTGCATAACAGATTTTTATTGATGTGATATGGACAAATTTCTATAATCTTCTACAGTTTTTTCTCTTGCTACTTCACATACCAAATGATGATTTTTTCCCCCCCCCGAAGTGGAGTCTTATTCACACATGCAGACCCAGAGAAGACTGTCTCCAAGTTCTGGGCCCTGAGCCAAATGATGAATGTTTTCATTATAAAAGAAGAGCTGAGGCTCATTTATTCCAGAAATATTTACTGAGAACCTATTCATGTACCAAGTAGTGTGATGATTAATATGTTCAGCAGTTTAAAAAAAAAAAGACCAATCCTGACTTTTTCTTTGAAAACTGTGAGTCAGGGTTTACAACACTTTAGCTGCCAGTGAACAACTGTGCCTCGGATCCTTTTACCTGTTACTTACTACTTCTGTCATCAAGCCACTCACACTGGAACACATCTAAAATCATAAAGTATGGCACAAAAATGTATAAAATATTCCTGGATTTTAGTGAAGAAAAATTATGAGGTTGTGGGAGAATGTTAGCATCCAAAGATATTAATGTTCTCTGTCCCAAGTATTTCTTTTCATAATATACATTAAAGATACCAGATTCAAATCAGTTATATCTTCAGGGTTATAAATTATGCAAATACAGTAGGTCATTGAATAACAGTGATTCATTCAACATTGTTTCATATCATTGCTGAGAAGCTATAGGAACTTAACTCTTGTTTGTGTCAATTAGCCAATGGTAAAATTGGAATCACAGAACCTAATAACATCAAATGAGGACTTAACTGTAATTTTAAAGAGTATGCTCTTCATGATGAAAATGGGGTTAAACATTTTTGAGTCCCATGATATATTTTATTAAGAGCTTTTGTCTTTCACAGATGAATTCTCTTTAGCGTGGCCGAGCTAAATTAACTTGCCTTGACCATAGTGTGCTGTAATTATTTTACATGCACTAGAACTGTTGCTTTGATATTTGGTTAGATATACATTATGCAACAACAAAATTCTTGGAGTGTAATGCATACTATTCCGTAGCTGCAACGTAATCTGTGAGGATTATTGAATTCCTTTTTTTAAAGGTTTTATTTATTTATTTTTAGAGAGAGTGGAAGGGAGGGAAAAAGAGAAGGAGAGAAACATCAATGTGCGAGAGATACATGGATCAGTTGCCTCTTGCACTCCACCAGCTGAGGACCTGATATGCAACCCAGGCATGTGTGCCAGCTGGGTATCAAACCCGCGACCTCTCAATTCATAGGCTGACACTCAATCCACTAAGCCATACCAGGCAGGGCTTGAATTGCTTTATGATCTTAAAAATACTGTAAACGTATTCTTATCCTCTCATTTCAGTTACGGTTCTATGCTCTCTCCTTTATCCACAATTGTTACGGACTTTGCTTTACTTTTCTGTAGTTGTGACAAGTTGCACCAAGGACATTCTCATGGTCAGTTCTTCTTAGACTGGGAAGAGGTTGGAGGAATAGTCTGTGGTTAAAAAACAGAATGAAGTAATAACCCTTAATGTGATAAACTATCATTTGATACTGAGAAAACAATCCACAGACAGTTCTTTATACTATTCTAATAAATAAAACATTACAGTATTATATGAACTTCTTCCTTGAAATTTTCATTATAACACACTCTCTTGTTCACAGCATAAGCAAATGTAAAAATTACTATGAAGTACTTGGAGTTACCAAAGATGCTGGTGATGAAGATTTGAAAAAAGCTTATAGAAAGCTTGCTTTGAAGTTTCATCCAGACAAAAACCATGCACCTGGAGCAACAGATGCTTTTAAAAGTAAAGTAAACCTTTTAAAGCAATATTACTAAGCTCTTTTTAGAATACACTTATAGTGTTTCAGAATATTAAATTCCGCCTTTAGACTGGTGCATAGAATCTGGCATAAGCAAGGCTCCTCAAAATCCTTTAAAACTTCACTATTAACTTCTTGTACCAAGAGCCAAACAAATGCAGTTTGCCTTCATGAAAACAACATGCCAGTTTTGGCAAAGTCCTAAGTAACTTGTAGATACCCATGCATGCTTTCTCGTTTACCATGAACAAGTGATGTGATGATTATGTACGAACCTGTAGCATATTATACCATATGGTTCTAAATGAAATAAGCAAAATATAGTTTTTGAGAGTTTTTAAGATTAAGATATTAAAATTGGGAAGTTACTTGGAATTGCTTTCTGTCCAGTATTCTTATATTTCTATTAACTTGGGCCAAATTTTGCATTTTTTACATGTGATTCTAACTAATGTGACTTTTTTCTTTTTTCATAATTAGTGTCATTTCTCTTGACTACTTCATTTGTCTTCATTTCTTTCACAATATTTTTTCAGTTTTTGCCAATTTAGCAAATAAATGTAAAAGAACTGATTTTGTAATTTCCTATTTTGTTACATACAATTTATTTGTAATAGTTAAATTCTAATTCATAGGAAAATGGTTAAATTTGTAATTGCTTGTTCTTATGAATTTTGACATTTACAGAGCCAACTATAATGCTTACAGTGAAATAAATGCTGGTATCTTGGAATAATAGGAAAGAGATACTCATTTTTTTTAAAGATTTTATTTATTTTTAGAGAGGGGAAGGGAGGGAGAAAGAGAAAGAGAGAAACATCAATGTGTGGTTGCCTCTCATGTGGCCCCCACTGGGGACCTGGCCCGGCAACACAGGCCTATGCCCTGACTGGGAATCAAACCGGTGACCATTTGGTTTGCAGCCAGTGCTCAATCCACTGAGCTACACCAGCCAGGACAATACTTATTTTTAAAATATTCCTAAAAGATAGATGACTTGGTTGGTCTTTTACACAGAACAGTTTCCAAATGGCTTTATTTCTTAAAAGAAGTTGCCAAGCAAAATTCATTTGGGGATTGTTAATATATTCCAGTAAAAGCAGCCACCAAAGTGGTACTGGTAAAAGTAAAATATCACTGGGACAGACCCTTCTCAGTTGTTTTGTTAAATTAAAAGTGGTGTCTTGATATTACAGGAAATTTTTCTTTACTCAAAAACATTAACTTCACCATGTATTCCCCCAAAAGCTAAAGAAAAATTTCTACATTATGAATTAAAGTCATTTAATTTTTTTGTTGTTTTTTAAAAACATTTAAAAACAGGTGAGAGTTATTTGCATGTTTGTGATCTGCTTGGTGATGTCAGTATTAATTCTTCATTAATATTAAGAATGTTAGCCCTGGCTAGCATGGCTCAGTGGATTGAGCACGGGCTGCGAACCAAAGCATCACAGGTTCGATTCCCAGTCAGGGCACGTGCCTGGGTTGCAGGCCACAGCCCCCAGCAACGGCACATTGATGTTTCTCTCTCTCTCTTTCTCCTTCCCTTCCCTCTCTAAAAATAAATAAATAAAATCTTTAAAAAAAAAAAGAATGTTAAACTGCTTTTTTCTCCCATTTCTGCATTGAAGTCATGTTAGCATTATTGGTTTTAGAATAACAGTGAGTGGGTCTACCAGTATTTTTTACAGCCTGTATTGCATTTTGAAGTGGTGAATGGCATAAATATGCACCCAAGCTGGACACCCAGAAAGGGCTTAACAGAGGTGATTGTACTTTGCTCTAGTGTATTTTAGATTTTAATGATCTTCTTTACAAAACTAGAAACTTAATATTTTATACACATGCTAAGAGGTGATTTATCTCTAGAGGAGAGACTTATATTATTCAATACACAGGAGATTATCTGTAAATCAGAATGCCAGATAACCCCAAAGAGGTTAGGAATAAGGAGTGGTTGACGAGCCCATTTTTTATTGAGTGAAAACTACATAGAAAACCCAGGTTGTAATCCTAAGATGCTTGGTGAGTAAAGGCAGTTAATTAGAAAATATTACATCTCGTGTCATCGTACAGAAATGACAGGTTGTATTCATTCAGCACACAGGATATTTTCATTACCTTCTGGGTCATCTTTAATTTTAACCAATTGATCTTAACTTCTGTTTTGGGGATACAAAGTAGTTTATTTTAAGTAAAGACTGTATTTTTTTGTTTTGTATAAAAGGTAAGTATAGATAGTTTGCTCAATAATTACCAAAGCATTTTTGTAGACTATAGAAACCACTTGCTTTTAATTTCCTCTGAGGAAAAGAGGTTGAAATCGGTTTAGGGAATTAAATTAGGTAGAAGAGAGATTTTCATTTGTGTGTTTTGTAAAGCTTTAAAAATAAAAGGTTGTTATCAAGGATGTGGACTAAATGGACTCATAAGTTCATGTGGCTATTTGTTCTTTACAGTTAGGATTGTAAGTTTCTCAAAGCAGAGAATATTTTATTTATATCTTGAGAGTAACTTGCATAATATATGTAACCATACTTTTAAAAAATATTTGACTGAAATAGGTAACTTCCCTTCTGACATGGATATTTTCAAAATAGTTTACATTGTTTTCAGAGAGTCATAAGTATTTCTGAAACTATTTGTTTTTCTTGAAATTATAATGTATTGATTATGCTATTGCAGTTGACTTAATTTTTCCCCCTTTACTCCCCTCCACCCAGCACCCCCCACTCCCTCAGGCAGTCCCCACACCATTGTTCATGCCCATGGGGTCCATGGATCATGTGTAGAAGTTCTGTGGCTACTCAGTTTCCTATACTGTACTTTACATCCCATGGCTATTCTGTAACTACCTATTTGTACTTCTTAATCTCTTCACCTCCTCACCCATTCCCACAACCCCTTTCCATTGGACAACCATAGGGATGCTCACCATATCCATGAATTTGTCTTTGTTCTTCTTTGCTTGGTTTGTTTTTTTAGATTCAATTATTGATGGATATGTATTTATTGCCATTTTATTGTTCATAGTTTTGAGACTCTTTTTCTTAAATAAGTCTCTTTAACATTTCATATAATGGTTTGGTGGTGATGAACTCCTTTAGTTTTTTCTTATCTGGGTGCTCTTTATCTGCCCTTAAATTCTAAACAATATTTTTGCTGGGTAGAGCAGTCGGGGCTGTGGGTTCCTGCTTTCCATGACTTTGAATATTTATTTTTTTTTCTTAATTTTATTTTAATCATTGTTCAAGTACAGTTTTCTCCCACTACTTTGAATATTTCTTGCCAATCTCCTCTAGCCTGCAAAGTTTCTTTTGAGAAATAAGCTGACAGTCTTATGGGAACTACCCTGTAGGTAACTAACTGCTTTTCTCTTGCTGCTTTTAAGATTCTCTCTTTATCTTTAACCTTTGGCATTTTAATTACCATGTGGGCCTCTTTGGAACCATCTTGTTTGAGATTCGCTGTGCTTCCTGGACTTGTATGTCTATTTCCTTCACCAAATTAAGAGAAGTTTTGTTTCATTACGTTTTCAAATACATTTCCAATATCTTGCTCTTTTTCTTCTCCTTCTGGCACTCCTATGATGGAAATGTTGAGACTCTTGAAGTTGTTCCAGAGCTGATTACAGACAGTATCCTTGGTTTTGTTTTTTGTATTCTTTTTTCTTCTTGTTGTTCTAATTGGTTATTTTTTTTGCTTCCTTATATTACAAACCATGGATTTGTTTCTCAGCTTCATCAGCTCCATTGTTGATCCCCTGTAAATTGTTCTTTAGTTCAATTAGTGAACCTTTTGTTTCTGACTGGATCTTTTTATGCTGTTGAGGTTCTCACTAAGTTCCTTGAGCATCCTTAAAACCAGTGTTTTGAACTCTGCATTTGAAAGATTGCTTATCTCCGTTTTGTTTAGTTTTTTTTCTAGAGTTTTGATCTGCTCTTTCATTTGGGCCATGTTTCTTTGTCTCCTCATTTTGGCAGCCTCCCTGTGTTTGTTTCTATGTATTAGGCAGAACTGCTGTGACTTTCTATCTTAGTAGTGTGGCTTAATGTAGTAGGTGTCCTGTGAGGTCCAGTGGCACAGCCTCCCCTATAACCCAAGCTGGGTACTCTAGGTGTGTCCTCCATGTGGGCTGAGTACACCCTCCTCTTGTAGTTGAACCTTGATGGCTGTTGACAGGTCAATGGGAGGGATACCCAGGTTAGTCAGCTGTAAGGTCTGGCCATGAACGTGGAGAGCCAGCTGTGCAGGGGCAGGGTGGGGGTGCTTCAGCGTGTTCTGTAGCTGTCTCCTGGATGCACAGGCTCTGGAGTTTCCTGGGTGATGCAGGCCAAGGTGACCCCCTACCCACGTTTGCCCAGGGCCACCCTACCTGGGTTATAAAGTAATCTCAGATGGCTGCTACTTGTGCTGTGCTTGGGAGAGTCCCAGGTGAAGACAAGCTGTGAATCTAGGCTGACTGCTGCTAGTGCTGGGCCTGGTGCCACTTAGCAAGAGGTTACAGGGGTTGGGGACTCATTGAGGCCAGCTTTGTTGAGAAGTTGCTTTTTTGAGAGGTTTTAGGAAGTTGTAATGCATGAGTGAGGACCAGCCATTCATATGGAAAAGTCTCTGGTAACAGCTTGGGTGGGCCTGTAAGTTGGGTGGGATGGAGCCTCAGGAGATCTCCAGGGTGGGGTGAACAGTGTTAGCCAGGTAGAAGGAGTTTCAGATATGGCACATGCCTGCCGGCTCTGTGGTTCTATGGTTCTGTGGGGTAGGGTTCAGAAAAGGGACAATGGTCTCTGCCTACCTTTCTGTCTGGGAAAAGCTGCCCCTCCCGCTTTCACCTTGATGCCAGACACTTTAGTTCTTCTTGTATGTTATTGGCACCTTTTAAGTTGCTGCCCTGATGCTGGAGCTCAGAAGGAGTGAGTCTGAGTAAGTCCTTTGTGGGTTCTTTAAGAGGAACTGCTTGGGACTCTAGAAGTTTCTTCCACTGACTCAGTCCCTACTTTTTTTTTTTTTTTTTTTTTTTTTTGTAGCCAGAAGTTATGGGGACTTGATTCTTCTTGGCACTGGAACCCTGGGTTGGGGTGCCTAGTGTAGGGCTGGGAATCCTCACTACTGATATATCCCTCCCAAATTTTTATCAACTACATATGATTGGGGGACCTGCCCATTCCGTGTCTCTGCCCCTCCTACCAGTCTGGATGGATTTCGTTTCTTTAATTCCATAGTCATCAGACTTTATTCAACTCGATCTGACAGTTCTGAGCTATGTCAAGTGATGCTGTTCTATAATTAAGTTATAATTTTTTATTGTGGCTATGCAAGGAGGCAAGCTGTTTTTACCTATGCCATCATCTTGACTGGAAGTCCCAGAAACTATTTGAATAGTGTCTGTCTTGTTGATGTATACATGAATGTCATAACAAGGGACATGGATTTGCTGTATATGTGTTTGCTTGATAAATAATAATGGATCGGATGCCATTGCCTGTGTTAGATCTATTAGTTCAATATTCTTAACATCTAGAGTATATCTCTAAACACAAAGAAATCATTACAAAGGAAAGTCATGTCTTACACAGAAATTTGGAATAACAATAATACCTAACATTTGACAAGCATTTTATAGTTTTTCATTTAATGCTTATTAAATATCTTATGAAATAGTCAGGGGACCAGTGTCATCCTCCTTTCACAAATAAGAAAATTGAGGGTCACAGAGATTAACTGATTTGCCCAGGATCTCCCAGAAGACTGAATATAATTAGATATAAAAACAGAATAAAGATAGCTGAAGAAGAATCAGAAAGATGAAGTAGTATGATCAGAAAAATTAGAGAAATCTTCATATAACAAGTGAGAATTAAGAGTTTTGTCGAGATGAATATGATTTCTATGGTTAGAGATACAGTGGCAGAAACTTGGGTATGAGAATGAAGCAATTTATTTAAAAATTAGTGAGAACTTTCACTTCAAAAATTGGAGTGTATTTACTCTTACTTGTTCCTTGCCCTAAGTGCAACCGAATACTGTATGTAAAACAAAACAAACATAAGAATACTCTGAAAGGAGGAGAGAAGGTAGAATGGCTAGGGACCTTGGGACCGAAAGAACAACATGGCAGTGACATGGTTGGGTTCCCTTCATTTTGCCTTTTATATCAAATGGGGTGCTGGCGAAGCAGACAACCAAGAAACATCAATGAACACAATTCCCGAGAAAAGCCTGATTTCTAAAGTTAGCCAAATGAACAGGAAAGGGGTATCACAGCCAGACAGCAAGCTTTTAAGCAATAGCCATTCTCCTGCAGCCAAATACCATAGAAACAAAACTGTGGCCCCACTCACAACCCACACTTTACCATTTACAGTCATACACATAAGAGACTTAGGTATAAATTTTAAAAAATTTTTATTTTGTATTGGTTTCAGGTAGACAACTTAGTGGTTAGATAATCATGTACTTGACATAGCGTTCCCCTTGATCTTTCCAGTACCCCAAATGGCACCATACATAGTTACTACCATATTATTGGCTGTATTTTCTATGCTTTAATTACTTCCCTTAACTATTTTTTAACTGCCAATTAGTGCTTCTTATTCTCTTCACCTCCTTCACGCAGTGCCCCAATTCCCTCACCAATACAGTTCTCTCTCTGTATCTGTGAGTCTGTTTCACTTTCGTTTATTTGCTTTGTTCTTTAGATCCCACATGTGAAATCATATATCTGTCTTTCTCTGGCTTACTTATTTCACTTAGCATAATACCCTCTAGGTTCATGCATGTTGTAGCAAATAGTAAGATTTCATACTTTCTTATGGACAAGTAATATGTCATTGTGTATGTGTACCACATCTTTCTTATCCTCTTGTCTATCGAGCACTTGGGTTGCTTCCATAGCTTGGCTATTGTGATAATGCTGCAGTGAACTTAGGGCTGTGTATAGTCCTTTGAATTGATGTTTTGGGTTTCTTCCAGTAAGTCCCCAAAAGTGGAATCACTGAGTCATAAGGCAGTTTCGCTTTAAATTTTTTGAGAAACTTCCATACTGTTTTCCGTAGTGGCTGCACCAATCTGCCTACCTACCAACAGTGCACAAAGGTTTCCTTTTCTCCACATCCTTGCTAGCACTTGTCATTTGTGGATTTATTGATGACAGCCATTCTGACAGACGTGAGATAATATTTCATTGTGATTTTAATGTGCATTTCTCTCAAAATTAGTGACCTTATTGACAAAATTGAGCACCTTTTCATATGTCTATCACCTTCTCTATGTCCTTTTTGGAAAAGTGTCTCATTCAGGTCCTTTACCTGTTTTTAAATTGAATTGTTGGTTTGGTTTGGTTTGGTTTGAAGTAGTATGAGTTCTGTATAAATTTAGAATATTAACTTTTTATCGGATATATCATTGGTGAATATGTTCCCCCATTTAGTAGGTTGTCTCTTCATTTCTTTGATGGTTTCCTTTGCTATGCAAAAGTTTTCAGTTTGATGTTTAACAAAACTTGTATAGGATTTGTATGCTGAAAGCTATACAATACTAATGAAAGAAATCAGAAGATCTAAATATAATAATTGTTCATTGATTGGAAGAGTCAAAAAAAGTAAAAATATCAAGTCTCTACAAATTGATACATATACTTAACACAGTGCCTGTTAGAATCCTACCTAGCAGGACTTTTTTATAAATAAAATCAAGTTTATTCTAAAACTCATATGGAAAGGCAAAGAATCTGAAAAAATAAAAAAAGTTTATTAAAAGAATAGAGTAGGAGTAATCAGTATACCTGATTTGAGGGCTTACTTTATAGCTACAGTTATTAAAAGTGTGTGGTATTGAGAGAGTGATAGACTTCAGTCTGGGGACCCCAGATGTAGACCCATACAAATATACCCAGTTGCTATTTTACAGTGGCGCAAAAGCAATTTACTAGAGGAAAGACAGCCTTTTTAGCAAATGGTTTTGGAGTAATTGGATATTCATAGGTCTCATGCTTAATACAAGAATGAACTCAAAATGAATCATGAATGTAAATTTAGAACACTTTTTGAAGTGTTGGCAAAAAATGGGAGCAACTCCTTAGGATCTTGGGCTAGGCAATGATTTATACAGAAGGTAAAGTTACTAAGTTGGACTTCATTAAAACTTTTTAAAGTTTTGCTTGGCGGTTTGCTCTGCCAAGACTCTATGAAAAGGATGAAAAGACAAACAGCAGGAAGGGAGAAAAAATTTGCCAAACACATAGCTGACAAAGGACTAATATCTGGAATATGTAAAGAATTCTCCAAACTCAAATTTAAAAAATTGACAGTTCTGTTAGGAAATAGGTAAGAAACAAGAAGAGACATTCCACTAAAGATGATATACAAATGGCAACTAAGCATATGAAAATATTCTTAACATCCATTCATTAGCCATTAGAAATAATGCAAAGTAAAACTAAAATGAGATATCATTACATACCTATCAGAATGGCTGAAGTAAAAAATAGTGAAAATACCAACTACTGCTGTGGATACAGAGAAACTGTATCACTCATACATTGTTGATGGGATGTAAAATGACAGTTACTCTGTTAAACAGTTTGACAACTTGTCATAAAAACTAAGTATTCAGATTCCTTTGCAGCCTAGCAATTGCACTCCTGGGCACTTATCACAAATAAGTGCAAATTAATGTTTACACATAAACCTGTACCAAAGACTAGAAACTTGAGATGCTGTTCAGTGGGTGAGTGATAAAACAACAATATATCCATACTGTGAAATAAAAAGCAATGAACTATATTGTTTTTACAAAACAACCTGGATCAATCCCCAAATAATTATGCTGGTTGGAAAAAGCAAATCTCAAAAGGTTTTATGTGGCTTATATCCTGCATTATTTCACTTATGTAACATTCTTGAGATGCTGAAATTATAGAAATAAGGACTAGATTAGTGGTTGTCAGGGGTTAAAGAGGGGGTGGAGGGGTAGGAAGTGGGGAGGGCGATAAAATGGCAACATGAGGGTGGTGACGGAAATATTCTATATCCTGATTGTACCAATGTCAGTACCCTATATCACACTGTACTATAATTTTACTAGATATTACCATTGGGAGAAATTTGAACAGGTCTGTATTACTCATTTCTTACAACTTTATGTGAATCTAAAGCTATTTCAAAATAAGAAAAGTTTAATTAAAGAGAAGTAAATAAAGGGAAAATGTCTTTTTGTGAAGTAACTGAGCCAGTACTAGAAATGTATCTTGTAAGCTATTTGAATACCGAAATAAATTTTGAATTTCATTCTCTAAATAATAAGGAACTGAAAAAATTTTTGATTATGGTATAGCACAAAGTAAGTTAATAGAAAATTAGCACATTGGATGGAATAAATTTTCTTACATGTCTCTAATTATGTATTATGAAAGTATTTCACAAGTATCTTATAAAATATCTTAACATTTGGAATTTTTTTAGAATACTTTTTTTAATTGTATTTTTTCCCATTACCAATTATCCCTCTTTATCCTCTTCCACTTACACCCATTCCTGGAATTAAAAAAAAAAAAATGCAAAGCCTTAAAAATAGAATTGGGTTGACAATATATTATTACTTTACAAAGTAAAAACATTATGAAATTACCTGAAATAGTCCATTTAGTGAATAGAGGTTAAACTCTAAAGCTGATATTATTACTCAGAGTACAACTTTGGCAGATATTGATAGACGGGGTTTTTTTGTTTGTTTGTTTGTTTTTTTTTTTTTAGGTTATAGGTTAATACCTTGGTGGTGTTTGCAAGTGCATTGTTGGGCTTTCTGCTTATACTTTCCCACTGAAACAACTTTATAAATAATGGCTACATTTCTAAGTCATAGATCTATTTGAGAATATAAAGAAAGTTTTGGACCATCTCCTCAAATAAATGGATCATTCACCTAATTTTTCATGCATTAGGGTTCCCATACCATCTGAGACCTATCTCTGAAATCCAGGTTTAAGAAGCCCTATCAGAAGAAAGTTCCAGAGTATCTGTATTTAATTAATTTCAATGTGATACGTGATCAGCCCCAAACAACTACCTAATGAGTGTCTATTTGCTTCACAGTACCTATGGCAGCAATCACATGGGATTCAAAAAGTATTTTTAAAATATCTCATATTGCAAGAGGCTTATGTGATGTAGTTTAAGAAGCAAGCTATATTTATGAAATGTTTAATTATTAGAAATGTCAGAATGAGAATAGGGTAGTTCTGCTTTTAGATGAAAGCATTACACTTTTATAAATTACCTCAGGAAGATATTTTGATAACGAATGTACCATTGCCTCTTTTTAAAATAATTTTTAAAAATTCTTCAATTACAGTTGACGTACCATATTATGTTGGTTTCAGGTGTACAATATAGCGATTATAAATTTATATAACTATGAAATGATCACCCCCTATACCATTGCCTGTTTTGGATTCAGGAGCATGAGATGGGAGGTAGAATTCTTAAAAATAAATATTATGAAAGTAACAAAGTGAGAGGGTAAAACTAAAGATCATCTGGATTTATTCAAAAACAAATTTGGACTTTATGTTGAACCATGGGGATAATGCAGTGAAAACATAGACACAGTCCTTACCCTCATGGAGTTTACAGTTTTGTTTTGTTTTTTTGTTTGTTTGTTTGTTTAAAGATTTTATTTATTTATTTTTAGAGAGGGAAGGGAAGGAGAGAGAGAGAGAAACACCAATGTGCAGTTGCTGGGGGCCATGGCCTGCAACCTAGGCATGTGCCCTGACTGGGAATCGAACCTGCGATGCCTGGTTCGCAGCTTGCGCTCAATCCACTGACCTATGCCAGCCAGGGCGAGTTTACAGTTTTAAGAGGGATAAATTTTTCAGGAATAGAATGCAGAATAGCTGCAACGTGCAAAATAAGATTTATGATGTAGGTTGCATACAGTGTACTTGCTGTGCTAAAAGAAATTGACCTTGAACAAGTTCCCTAATCTTTGTGAACCTTAGGCAACTCATCTGTACAGTGGGTATAATAATGGATAATATAATAAGGTTTGGGGTCCATGGGTTGGGTTCAGAGCCCAGCAGTTGGTAGCTAGCTACTGCTATTATTATAGGTTTGAACCATACTAATGAATTGACTAGATTAGGATACTCAAAAATGAAGAAGCAGGATATTAGGATATAGAGCACAATAGTAAGAAAGTAAAATCAACATTCCTTTATATTTAAGGTAGGAGGGATACTTGACTGTGTAGTATAAAAATTGTATTGGGAGGTAATAATATGTGTAATTGCAAGCAAGTATAATACCTTTAAAAGAAATTGTTACTGTTTTATTAATTAGCCTCAAGTAGTTTTTGTTGTTAATATGACAGTTTTTTTTATATGGGGTAGTCTTAAAATGTAAAAACTTTGCTTATCAACTTTTACTCATTACTTTTGCAGAGATTGGAAATGCTTATGCTATTTTAAGCAATCCAGAAAAACGAAAACAATATGACCTCACAGGCAATGAAGAACAAGCATGTAATCACCAAAACAATGGTAGATTTAATTTCCATAGAGGTTGTGAAGCTGATATAACTCCAGAAGACTTGTTTAATATATTTTTCGGTGGTGGATTTCCTTCAGGTATTTTAATGTTAATTGTAAATATTATATTTTTCAAAGCTAAAGATTCTTACCTCCATATAGGTTACTTAGAGATTCATCTACCTTCTTCCCTACATTTCTTACATTATTATTATCCTGTGATGGTTTGAAGGTAGAAGAAAATGTTAGACTCATTACATTTGCTATAAATCTGCCTTTTTCCTAGAACATATTTTAATTGAAAATACAAAGAAATGAAGAGTACAGATATTCTGTATTTTATGTAAAGCTGAAGAAAGGATATGTAAGTAGGAAATCCAGTGGCAATGTCTTAGTTAAGTGCTATTATGACTGTGGATAACTATTTGACATTGGTTCCTTGGGGATCTTTGTAGATATTTTATTATAATATTGTCAGTTGCTAATTTGGATAAATGTAGAGGTGTTTTCCATTGACATACTATTAAAATATCTGATTTGTAGGTTATATAAAAAGTGGGTTTTTAAAATTATGTTAAGATAGAAATAATTACTGCAGGCTATCAAAATAAAATATTATAGAGGTACTACTAAATGAATAGATTTTATAATAGCATAAGTAGTACTAAACTCTGCTTACATTTACTGTGAGTCGTTGTGTGGAAATTAATTTTCTTTAAGAGCAGTTCCTCTAAAGTGTTCAAAATTAAAGCTCCAGTCTTTTTTTTTTTTTTTTTTTTTACAACATTTCCTTATGTTTTAAAGTTAAACATCCCATTCAAAATTAGGGTAATTTTTATAAACTTAGCATTGTAATTTGGTCTGGTGGCCCTGTCCTAATATTACTGAGAAAGGTGATGGTCATTAATAGGACATTTTATAAAGAATCCTGGTAGGGAAGATGATGTATAAATACAAATTATTGACTGAAAAATATAACCTGTATTTTGAAATATTAGGATATATAATTACCTCTCAAAAATATTCAGAATAATAATTCTGACTAATAATATGTTAGGAACGATCAAAAGTCTTTCAGGTAATAGTAAATTTTCTGATAGTTTTTTCACAGTTCGTTTGCTTTTTTAACATAGCTTACTTTGTCAGTTGTAGCCATTTCTGGTTGGTCACCTTATTTGAAAACAACTTGAATGTCCATCAGAAGGAGAATAGTCAAATAAATTGTGGTCCACCTCTACCATAGTGTATTCTACAGATGTTTTTTTTTCTTTCCAAAAATAAATTAGATCACTGTCTTTTGATTTTTAGAGGTATTTGTGATTAGTAGATAAATGCAGAAAGCAGAGTTTCAGAGTAATGATCTAAGGTTTGTAAAAACAACCAACCACAATGAAAGTTCTTCATGTATACATATTAGGAAAGAACTTGTATTCAAGTTTTCATGAAAAAATTAATTTTTAAAGGAGGCAAAGTCTGGGAAGAATCATTTCTGTCCACCTTTCACTCACAAAAAGAGAAGACAATAAGCTTTCACTATTCAATAATGCATTATTTTAGTAATTTTTAAAAATTAAATGTTCAAAGTATAAATAAAAATTTAAAATATTTTCTTTGTAAAGGAAAATATAATTTTTTATCATAATTGCTCTCCCTAATTTAACCTTGCTTTTAATTTTTCTAGGTAGCGTACATTCGTTTTCAAATGGGCGAGCTGGTTATAGCCAACAGCATCAGCATCGACATAGTGGACATGAAAGAGAAGAGGAAAGAGGAGATGTATGTTTATGATACGATTACAAATTGTAAAATGGCAAATTTCAGTTCTGAAAAAGCAATTAGAGCTGTCTGAAAATAGAGCAAGTATTGACTAGAATGTCCCTTAGAGATATTAGGGGAGCACGTGTAGAAGTCAAGGTGGACAGTGATTGAGCAATATGACACCTTTAAATGTGTTTTTCTGTGATTCTAATGAAGGTAACCCGCAGTGTGTATATTTTGAAGGTTATGTCTTATTGTTGGTCCTAAAGAATTTAGATTTTACACTGGAAAACTTAAATTGGATGTAACTTTCCTTGTTTTAATGCAGTTATACCTAATTGCATACAGCAATTAAATCACATGAAGTAGAAAGGTAAGTGGAAAGCGCACTAGACTATAAATTAAAAGGCCTGGGCCCTCACTCTGCCACTCATCAGCTTCCATGTTCTACCCCTCAAATCCAAAGTAAAAGTGCACCTGCTGCATATTTGATAGGGTCTATGAGTGTGAGAGAGGGAACTCCTGGTCTGTAAAATAAGATTAGGTTGTATTAATGTTTTCCAAATCAGGATCACTAGGTGAAGCACCTGGAAAGCTGTATTTTAAGAACCACCTGAGCAAGTTGGTATGTTCGGACAGATTTGAAAACACTGAATCAGATCTCAAATACCATTTCTGCCTCTAAAAATGTATGATAGCTGATGGATTATTGACAAGTACAGTTATATTACAGTTTTTTGTTCTTTGATGATTTCTTTATAGGGAGGTTTTTCTGTGTTTATTCAGCTGATGCCGATTATTGTATTGATCCTCGTGTCATTACTAAGTCAATTGATGGTCTCTAATCCTCCTTATTCCTTACATCCCAGATCGTAAGTAACTAAGTAACGTTTTACAAAAAAGAATTACAATTGTTTCTTACTTGGCTTTCCTTAAAAGGCCTTGTGCTTTTTTCAGCTTTTAAGTGCCATATCTTCTATTACTGTAAGTGTATATCAGATTTTAAAATGCCTAATTTTTAAAATAGTTACTCAAGTGATAAAACATTATGTTGTTAGTTTACATCTTTTCCATTGTGGATAAAGACTGAAGTGCTATACTATTTAAATTTGATAGCAATTAATGTAATATGTTGACATTAAAGACAAAAATAGAATTTCCATTAATCTCACATAGATTTTTGTTATTAAGGGGAAATTGATTTCACTCTTCTGTCTGTAAAATATTGATGAAATAAAAATTTCTTTTATATGAAGTATTTTTCCATAAAATACTTTATATATAAGGTGTGTGCATACAAGAAATTTAATGCATCTATTCTAGAAACTTCACTATAATAATGGTATTTAGGTTCAAGAGAACCTATAGGAGACTTTATAAGATCATACTGCCAGTGATTTTACAGTATTAAAAACATTGGTCTAAAAATAAGAGATAACTTTATATTTCTTTCAAGTAAGATTTATGTTAACTAAAAATTAAGAGAAGTTACAAGAACATACTGTATCAAAATGATTGTTAAAAAATATGATTACTTCTTTATGACATGAATGATAGTGGTTGGTGATGTGAAATAATGTAAATAAATGATTACCAGTAATGACTTTTTAATTATTTTTCATTATTTTGTTAGCTTGGTTTATTTATACTAGCAGATCAGAATGTACAGTTTTAATTAAAAATAATGAGCAAGCATTTTCTTTTACAGTGGATCAGGACAAACTATTAAAATGCAGACAGAAAACTTGGGTGTTGTTTATTATGTCAACAAGGACTTTAAAAATGAATATAAAGGAATGTTATTACAAAAGGTTGAAAAAAGTGTGGAAGAAGATTATGTGACTAATATTCGAAATAATTGCTGGAAAGAAAGACAACAGAGTAAGTTTATCAAATGCTTAATATTTAAAAACGTATTCAAAGTCTTGGGAATTGATAACTGCAGGTTTCCCTACTCAAGGAATAGTCTAGAATTGCCTAGTACATAATCAGAGCTCAATACTTAAATGAGATAGAATGTTTTAATATACATTCATCCTATAACAGTATTTTGCATATAGCAAGGATTTAAATGGTATTTGTGGGGATTTTTGTCATCAGTAATATTTTTGAGGTTTGAATATGGACTAGATATTAGATAATGGTATTGTATCATTGTTAAATTTCAATTTGAAAATTGTATTGTGGTTATATAAGAGAAAGCAATTGTTCTTAAAAACATGCTGAAGTAATTAGGAATGAAAGGCCATGATATCTGTAACTTATTCTCAAATGTTTCTACAAAGTTATAATATCACCACAACAATAACAACAGGCTTTATTGTAGAGATAGCTAAAGCAAATTTGACAAAATGTGAAGAACTAATCAAAGTAAAGGGTTTTAGGGTATTCATTGTAGTACTCTTGTGTAGGCTTGAGATTTTCAAAATAAAATTCAAACCCTGGCTGGCGTAGCTTAGTGGATTGAGCGTGGGCTGCTAACCGGCGTCGCAGGTTCGATTCTCAACCAGGGTACATGCCTGTGTTGCAGGCCATAACCCCCAGCAACCGCACATTGATGTTTCTCTCTCTCTGTCTCTCTCTCTATCTCCCTCCCTTCCCTCTCTAAAAATAAATAAATCTAAAAAAAAATAAAATAAAAAATAAATAAAATTCAAGCTCAGCACATCTATGTTAGTGGTTTTAAATGAAGATGAAAATGGGGAGGGACTCTATAACATTAATTAATCTATTGATTTAATGTTTCACTTGTTAAGATGAGATTCACTTGTTAAGACAATAATTAATTTATTGTTCTATAAGTTAATATCAAAAAGGTTATTGTCCAATGTATATTCTTTTGCCAGGGTTTTTCTGTTTTAAATTCACTTCCAACACTTTGTAATGCCTAGATTGGTAAAATAGTTATTTTATAAAATACAATAATTTGAGTTAATGGAAAGAATATTAGACTAGGAGTGGGAGATTTTGATTGGAATCTAGATTCTACCATATACTATCCCTGTGAACTTTGGATTAATATACCTCATTTGGGAAGAATCAGCTGCAAATGGATTTTTTAAGTGCCTCATTTGTTAATTAAAGAGGTGAACTGATTTATTTAGTTGTTAAAATCCAAGCCTGATTTGATTGCATAAAGATCATTTTTGAAGATCTTTAAAAATAGGTAACACTCTTACTTTTGAGTATCTTATTTGTAGTCCTGACTAATTATCTCTACTGTGGTCACTGTTTTCCATTTTTTCCCTTTTTTTGTTTCATCCCCTCTAAGCACTGCTACCCTTTGGAAGTGTTAACAAACAATGAAATGGCTGAGAATAACAGGAAAATAAGAGACAACTTCCCTGAAGAATGTTTGATTTCTAGTTCATTTACTTTTCTTTAGTAAAAAAATGCATTCCACATACTGAAGGCAGCCTCAGAAGTACTTATTTGGTGAATATCACTACTATGATTGTAGTGTAAGCTTTTTTTCTCATTTGTGTTCCTTCAGTAAGGGGTGTGTGTGTGTGTGTGTTTTAATTCAAGAAAACTCAAAAAGATTTCAAAATTTTCTTCCAAGTCTTGGCATAATTAAGTAACATGAAACCTTAACAAAAGGTCACAGCAAAAACAAACAGTAGCAGTACTGAATAGCATAGGATATCTTTAGGATAAGGAGTCAAGATGATGCTTTAGAGCAGTTCTTAAACCATTGGGGACTGGAGTGGAGGGAAGAGGTTGGTAGGATTCTATCCTTGCTTCTTTTCCTGAACAGCTCTGTGTTTTTTACATGCTAGGTTTCCAAATGGCTTTTAAAGGTAGCAATTGGATTTTTCCCTATTTTTAGAAAGTCAGTTAACAGAAGTATTTGAAGGGCTTCTATCTATGAAACATCATTTAGGTTAAAGCAACTCAGTGATCTAAATTATTATTTACTTAGCAAAGTATTTTTGTTTGTTAACAGAAACAGATATGCAATACGCAGCAAAAGTGTACCGAGATGAGCGACTTCGAAGAAAGGCAGAAGCCTTGAGCATGGATAACTGTAAAGAATTGGAGCGGCTAACCAGTCTTTATAAAGGAGGATGAACTGTAATTTTATTTATATCTTTTAGCATACTATTTATTTTTTCTGTGAATTTAGTTTCATCATGAGAGCTAAAGAAGATTTGTTAGTAAAAACTAAACTAAATTAGTTGGTCCCTGAAATCTTGGACTGTTTATAACCTACTGACTCCTTTAAATAATAAGAAACTAAAAACTAAAATATTTTAGTTATGCTTCTGTAAGCTTATCTGATTACTAAGTAAAAAGGTCTAAAGAAAGGATTGTCACACCTGTAGCAGTTTCCAATTTTAGTGATTCTCCATTTTTTCCCTTATGTAAATATTTATGGAATGATCATTTTGTGTGTATATACAGGTTATTGCCTTTTTTTAAATGTGAATTCTTTTAGTGTTTAGCTCTATGAGACACTTCAGTTTAAACTGATGGAATAAATGTTCTATGAGAAAATTACATGTTCCTTGTCAGATGTCAAATGTGTGGAGTTTAAATAATGAAACTTTTCCAAAAGAAAAAACAAAAGCTGTTTAACTTTGTGTGAAATCTTATAGCATTATTACCTATTTTAATATTGCCATTATATTTAAAAATATATATTGAGAGAAATGAACTGGTGTAGAGTATCAGTTTGCTACTTATTTAGTTTTATTCATTGCAAAGCCATGCATAGAATGAAATGCTATACTGATAGATTTTAAAGAAAATATGAGGAAATGGCTATATAGATACTAAACATAAAGGGTCTTTAACAGTAAGTGGCAGTTTGTCATTTGCAATTTCAATTATTAAAATACCCCCAAATGTTCATATAAAGGGGAGGACAAAAAAGTAGGTTTATAGTTGTAGTACAAATAAGTAATACAGTAATTAGTGGATAATGATTCAAGAATAAACTCCGTTTCATGTACTCACAACTATAAACCTACTTTTGCCAACCCCTGTATATGTCTTTGAAGGCTGCTAAATTTATGAAGATGACCTACCTGTTCCCCCTTACCGGCGTGGAAAATTATAGTTTCCTCTTAGTGATCATTTAAACAGAACCCAAAAGTAAATAGATTCTTCTACAACTAAGTAATAGGAAAAAAATTACTACTTTGCTTTGTGCCTTTTTACCTTATTGCCAACTTTTAAACATGTAAGTAGATCACAGCACACTTACTTGATCAGGGCATGATCTTTTTGGCCACCTGCAACAGTGAGCAGAAACAGCAGCAGGTAGAATAGTGATTCATAGCAAGCTATCCTTATAAAATTCTGACCTAAAATCTATTCACCATTGAGTAATTCATTTAATCCTGTAGGAATAAACTCCTTGTAGTCAAATCCATAATATAAATTTGAAAAATCAGCTGGAAATTGAAGTATTTAGTGCCTATATTGGGTATGAAACTAGTTGATTTCTAATCTTGTGTTTAACATTGTAATATTTTAATAATTTTGTTTTGTACTCAGTAGAACATGAATACATCTTTTATAGGTTTTTTTTTAATATGAGAGAATGCTAGTTAAAGTTGCTGTATTCCTTTGTTCAAAGATTTTTTTCTGAATGTAGTTAATCTATAGCATCTGTCGAAACTGTTACAATGACCATTCTTTTAAAAATATTTTCTTGTGTCCCTTTTCTGGATGAATCAATAGAAATACCTAATTGAGTTAGTAGGTTAAACTAAACTATGTATTGTCCTAGGAAAACTGAACAGCTTAACCAACTTTCTTTTCTTTTAGAAATGCCACCTTTAAAAAAATAATAGTGCTTAAAAGAAAATACAATTTTAAATATTTTCTTGAGCTTGTAGAATGAATTTTTAAAAAAGAAAATCAATTTTTAAAAAAGAATCCATCAGAATGGTTCACAAAACATTCTGATTGTGAAAGTTTGTATGCATCAGAAAACTTATAAATGAAAAATTTCATCCATTTATTTTTCCATTATATTGGGATATTTACATGACTGTGGTTGATGCTTATAGGAGTTGACTCTTGTTGACTGATTCTTTTTCCCTTAATCCTGGCTTTAAGGCTATAGATGAAGTTATCAAAATAAGTGAAATTATGTATTAAGAAGTTATACTTGGCTTTGGACAGTATTATTATATTGTATTTCACATACCTTACTGCATTCCATTACATTTCATAAAATGTTGGGGGAAGTGTGTTTGATAATATTTTCAAACAATTTTGAGAAATGACTGAGTGCCTGACAATTTAAGCTACATATAAAATATGCAAGTAAAGATTAAGTCCTTAATGTTACCTATATTATGGTGTGAAAGCCCAACTAAGTATGTTAGAATTGGGGGGTTAATTCTACAAAATAAGAAAACTTTTTAGCTATCTTAACATGTGAGATTTCCATATTTTTTGCTACTTTTAAAAATCCCAACATTTTGTCATCTTAGTTTTACCTATATGAGCTTTGCAATGTCATTTGTAAATTTGTATTGTTTATTTTAATCATTGTCTAAAAGCCCTCATTCTTTAAGTGTCGCTTTACTAGCTTTTCTTAACTGTATTTTAGAAGTTTTATAGCAATTATATTTATTAATGCTTTACATTTTTATCCCTTCTACACATATACACAAGCATCATTGTCCTTGTGAGGATTTAGGAGGAATAAATAATACCTTTTCTTCTACTGTTTTTGATCCCTTAGTTCTCAAATAAATGCTAGTCATTTGCAAGTTTCAGAATTTATTTTAATGAAATCTGAGAATTTATTTCTCAACAATGAAAAATTTCAAATTATAGTCCATCCAGTGAGTGAAAACAATATATTTTGGAAACATTTGAATGCTGAAATAGGTATTTGTTTCATAATCATTACATGCTTATTTATGATTTATAAAGATTTGGTTGAGAAAAGAAAGTCCTTTCTCATATGTATATACCAAGGCATTACAGCACTCTTCTTTTGTGTCAGCTCAGGTGGTCCCAGAACAGGAATGTGAAATTCCAGCCCTTTACTTTAATTGCACTTTTATGCTTACATTTCTTCCTGTTAAGTCTTCAGCTACACTAGTATGTAAAATAGTAACCAAGAAAACTGATTAACATCTTGATGTCCCTTTGTTGATTTGCAGTATTTTTAAATTCAGCTATTAATTTAATATACATGACATGTTAATATTACTTATGTATTCCTGCATACTCTTTAAAAATAAATAAATCTCCCACCTTTGTTAAGGCAGTGAAATATTTCTTGATGTTGGCCTGAGGTCCAAATGAACCATTTTTCCAGTTCAGTAAGCATTGCATTAAAGAACTAAATGGTTCAAAAGGATAATTTGTGCACTTGTTTAGCTTCCACATATGAAGCTTGGCTTTAGTATTACCCATATTACCATCTTCATACTAAGTGATGCAAACTAAAAGGGTTTCATAATCTTTTCTTCTCAGAAGAGAAAAACTTCTGAAAATGAACAATATAAATCAGAATTTTAATCTTTACTAAATAGTTAAAAAGCCTTGTCTACCAACCACATTGGACTACACATAGTAAAAATCCATAAATTTTTCTATAAACCAGTAAGAAAGAAAAGAGTCATCTAATAACAACATCCTAACAAAAAGTGGGTAGAATGAGGATTTTCAAAGAATTCTTGCATATCCCTTCAATAATCTGGCAGGCAACACAGTCCTAGAATTCAGACTTTCCTTTTGGTTTTACTACTATTTAAATAGATATTTTCATATAAATGGAAACATTTTCCCTCAAAGGTTAATTCAAAACATACTCCTTATATTAAGGATTTTGTAACCACATTTTTTTTTGTAAATTCCGTGTGTAACTTTTTCCTTTTGGTACGTGATTCCTTATTTATTATCTGCTGGTTTTGGGGCCAATAGATTTGTGAATATTCTGTGGATGTCTCCGTGTATAGCTGTATATAATATTTTTTCCAGCTAATACCTCAAATGTGTGATTATGTTATACCACACTACGTTTGCACAGAGCAGGGCTTCCATTAGCAGCGGATATTCCCATTTCTAACTTTGAAAGTCAGCCCACAGAATTTCATTGGTGTGAATTCTGTTAATATTTTTCGTATTTTAAAACAGATTCCTGTTGTAAGGCCCGTACTTCAAATATAATTATATCTTCCTATATCTAGCAATCTGGAAATATGTAGGTGGTAAGAAGTATTCCTTGAAATGTCTTAGTTTAATTTATTATTGAAAATTGGGATTACTGGTTGCCAAACTGTCTAGTAACTGCATAGCAGATGACACCCGGCATGAATGTGAGCAAGTCTCATTCACTTCAGCAGGAGAATTGGGACATTCCAATCTGATATCCTAACTTTGCCACTTGAGAGCACCACTAAAATGGTGGGACTTTTTCAGTGACATTGGAGTATTTTAAGTATCAATTTCAAAATGAAATTTTTTGAGTTGGATAACTATGCCAAGGAGAAGAAACTCGCACATAAATGATACCTTGTAACTTATTTGTATTAAGAAATGCTTCTTACATATATGTTTGTGTTTTTGTTTGTGTATTGCTACATAGACTTTCCATTTAAGTCATGTATGTTTAAAAGCTGCAGGTCACTTTCAAGGTGTCATGGAATTTTAATGGAAGCCTTGTATTAGTTAACGAAGTGAGACTGGTATAGGAAATCTTAACTTTGTCTATAATGGATTCTAAATTATACATTTAGATTTAAAAATGAAATGTCTGATTGTAAAATATTTAACGTTATATCAGACTTAATAAAATAAAATTTTCTGTGTGAGAACTCTTAAAGAAAATGAATTTGATTTTTAATGTTCTGAGTGATTTATGATTTTTTGTCTTTCAGTCTCTGCAGTTTATCTCAATATATGAATAAAAAGGTCTGTTCTCACTCTACAGGATTTGTTATCATGTTTTATACTCTTACTAAGTTATTTTTTTCTTTCAGCCATTCAATAAATGTATGAATACCTGCTATATCCCAGGCAGGGAGCTAAGTAATTAATCACTGAACAAGACAAAAAACCTTATAAAGTTTATATCTAGCAAGGAAGGTAAATGTCAAGTAAATAACTAATTATAATTATGATGAATGCTATAAAGAAAATTACAAGGTACAGGTGACAGCATATATCTAGAAGACTTAACCCACTTTGGGAGGACCAGGGAAGATTTCTCTGACAAAGTAAGCGGAGACTGACACCCAAAAGATAAGAGTAGGAGTAAGGCGAATTCTAGAGAAATGTTTGGGGCAGAGTGTGTTAAATTGATAAAAATCATAGAAACTTTATGGCAGTGAAAACAATTTGTATGAGTATGGCATAAGGAAGCCAGGGAAAGTTAGAGAATTAAAAGAAGATAGGGGCCAGATTCCGTAAGACCATGTATAAACCATGAAGGTGATCATTGGACTTTTAAGTCAGCAGAAAACCTTTGTGGTTTTTAAGGAAGTAATTATGAGATTTGGGTTTTTTAAGTATCATTTTAGTTGCTGTGTAGAGAAGAGTGAAGGGCAAAAGTGAATGTAAGAGGATAGGAATTGTCAAAGGAGAGATGATCGTGGCTTGGACCAGAGTAGGAATCTAGATCAGTAAATGATTTTGAGAGATATCCAGAAGGTGGAATCAAGGGAATTATTTGATTGATTGAATTTTGGATAAATAGAAACAAAATTAAAACTTTTCAAAATTTTGGCTATAGAGGGAATAGAGAAAAAGGGTGGTAGCTGGGAGAGAATGTGCTTTCTAAAGGAGGCTTTTTTTTTTCAATTATTTATTACATGAGACCTTACTACTTACTACATGGGAGAATATCTTAACTAATTTTTTATTCTAGTATAAAGGGGCAAGTAGAAAATGAAAGAGTGAAGATAGGGAAAAAGGGATAATAGCATTAAATACCTGATATGTCCAGAGGATATAGGATCCACTGTCAAAATGGAAAAATTACTTTAAGAGACGCCACCAGCATTCTTTCAGAAGGGAATATACAGAGGATGGGTACAAATGCAGGTAGATATGTAGTGTTGGTAGGATAATGGTATGGCTCGCACTTTCCCGATGAAATAGTTTGTTAAATTATTGGTGGAGGGAGAGGGAAGAAGGATAAAAAGAAGCTTAGAAAGAAGACAGTTTGAAGAAGTCATTTTCACTGAGTCAGATGACTAGCAAACAAGTGGGATTTTTGTGGGTTTCAGGTTAGTAACAGAATTTACAATATGTATAATAATCACGATCAAAGGCAAATACATACAAGAAAAGCAGTGGCTCAACCAGTATAAAGCTTGTACAAAAGTTAAAAGGCAAAAGTATGAAGATCATGTGTAATTACAACAATAAATTAAGGGATACACATAAACACACCCAAAAGAACTAAAAATAGTGACAAGTGGATGAATATGGAGGGGAGAGCAAAAATTGTAGTGACCACTATAAAGATAGTTTGGCATATAGAAAGCACATAATAACCACAATCCAAAAGCCTACAAGAGGTATAAGAGGTATACATGAAATAAGGAGACAGGATTCCAAGCACAACATTAGAGAAAGTCATCAACATAAAGAAAGAGAATAAGAAAAGAACAGATAACTATAAAAATCATCAGAAAGCATTAATAAAATGTCAATACTACATACTTGTCAATAATTACTTTAACTGTAAATGCACTAAATGTCCCAAACAAAAGACATGGGTGTCTGAATGAATGAAAAAACAAGACCCATACATCTGCTGCCTACAAGAGACCCTGTTTAGATCAAGAAAGTAAAGGGATGGAAAAATATTTTGCATTTCATGCAAATGGAAATGAAAAAAATATGGGAAAGCAATACTTATATCAGAGGAAACAGACTTTAAATCAAGGGGATTAATGAGACAAAGATGGTCACTTCCTAATGATAATGGGAGCAATCCAATAAGAGGACATAACTATCATAAACATCTGTAAACTCAATGTAATAGCACCTCAATATATAAAGCAAATATTAAGACACAAAGGGAGATATTGACAATAGTACAGTAATAGTACCAGATGTTAACATCTCAATGTTATCAATGGGTAGATCACCCAGACAAAATTAACAAGGGAACAGTGCCTTTAAATAATGCAGTAGATCAGATGGAGTTAATTGATATTTTTAGAACATTTCACCCAAACACAGCTAAACATAGCTTTTTTTCAAATGCACAGGGAACATTTTCCAGGATAGACTGCATGTTAGGCCATAAGACAACTCTCAACAAATTTAAGAAGACAGTAATCCTATCTAGCATTTCCAGTCACAATGGTATGAAGCTGGAAATCAACTATAAGAAGAAAACTGAAGCCCTGGCTGATGTAGTTCAGTTGGTTGTAGTGTTGTTCCATAGCCAAAAGGTCATGGATTCAATTCCAGGTCAGGGCATATACGTGGATTGTGGGTTTGATCCTTGGTCCAGGCACGCACAATCCCCTGTCCAGACACATATGGGAGGCAACCAACTGATGCTTCTCTCACATTGATGTTTCTCTCTCTCCTTTCCTCTCTTTCAGAAAGCAATGAAAAAACAATGTCCTCAGGTGAAGATTAAAAAAAAAATTTTAAACTGAAAAACACACAAACACAGGGAGGCTAAGTAACATGATAACTAAACAATGAATGTATTAACTATGAGATCATGAAAGAAATCAAAAGATACCTTACGACATAAGAAAATGAAAACACAATGACTTAAAAATTTATGGGACACAAAGCAGTTATAAGAATGAAATTCATAGTCTACCTCAAGAAACAAGAAATATCTGAAACAATCTAACCTTACACCTAAAGGAACTAGAAAAAGGGAAACAAAGCCCAGAGTAGAAGGAAGGAAATAATAAAGACCAGAGTGGAAATAAATGAATTAGAGTCTAAAAAAAAATAGAAATGGCTAATGAAACCTAGAGCTAGTTCTTTGAAAAGATAAACAAAACTGATAAACCTTTACTCATCAAGAAAAAAAGAGAAGGGCCAAATAAATAAAATCAGACATGAAAGAGAAGTGAGAACTGACACTACAGAAATACAAAAGAGCATAAGGAAATACAATGAACAATTATGTACCAACAAACTAAAAGAAATATATAAATTCCTAGAAACATACAATCTTCAAAGATTAAATCAAGAAGAAACAAAATCTGAACAGAAAGATAACTACCAAGGAAATCAAGTCAGTAATCAAAAAACTCTCAACATACAAAAGTCCTCAACCAAATGGCTTTACAGGTGAATTTTGCCAAATATTCAAGCAAAATTAATATCCTTCTCAAAGTATTCCAAAATATTACAGTGGAAGAAAGCCTCCCAAACTCATTTTACAGGGTCAGGATTTCCCTAATACCAAAACCAAAAACACTACAAAATTGTTATAGGCCAATATTCCTGATGAACACAGGTGTAAAAGACCTTAACAAAATATTAGGAAACAAAATTCAACAACACATTTAAAAGATCATATGTCATGATCAAGTGGGAATTTATTCCTGAGATGCAAGGCTGGATCACTATCTGCAAATCAATTAAAGTGATACACCACATAAACAAAATAAAGGATAAAAATCATATGATCATATCAATAGATGTAGAAAATAGATTTTTACAACATACAACATCCATTTATCATAAAAATTATCAGCAAAGTGGGGATAGAGGAAATATACCTCAACATAACAAAGGGCATATGTGACAAACCCACAGCTATCATTCAATAGTGAAAACCTGAAAGTTTTTTCTTTAAGATCAAGAAGAAAGGACAAAGATATTCACTGTTACCCCTTAGATTCAACACAGTATTGGAAGTCCTGGCCACAGCAATCAGAGAAGAAAAGGAAATAAAAGGCATCCAAGTTGGAAAGGAAAAAGTAAAACTCATTATTTGTAGAAGACATGATACTATACAAAAAGAACCCTAAATAATCCTCCAAAAAAGAAAAACAATGATTATTATAATGAGTAAATTCAGTAAAGAAGCATAGTACAAATTTGACATTCAGAAATTGGTTGCGCCCTGGCCAGGTAGCTGAGTTGGTTAGAGCATTACCCCAATACACCAAAGTTGTAGGTTCAATGCCTGGTACACACAAGAAACAACCAATGAATACATAAATAAGTGGAACAACAAATCGATGTTTTGCTCTCTCTTTCTCTGTCTCTCTCTCTCTCTCAAAATCAGTAATTTTTAAAAATAGATTATATTTTTATACACTAATAATACATTATCAGAAAGGGAAACTAAGAAAACAACCCCATTTATAATTGTATCAAAAATAATAAAATTCTGAGGAATAAACTTAACCAAGGGGTAAAAGACCTGTACTTGGAAAACTATAAGGCAATAAAGAAATAAAATAGAGAAGATCCAAATAAATAGAAGCATATAACTTTAAAATGTTTATACTACCCAAAGCAATCTATAATTCAATGCTATCCCTATCAAAACACCAATGACATTTTCTCACATTTTATAATCCTAAAATGTAAATGGAACCACAAATCCTAAAATGTAAATGGAACCAAGAAAAAACTCCAAATAGCCAAAGCAGTCTTGAGAATAAATAACATAGCTGGAGGTGTGCTACCTGATACCAAACTATTCTATAAGGTTACAGTAAAAAAACAGCATGGTACTCACATAAAAACAGACATAGAGATTTTTGAAATAGAATAGACAATCCATAAATAAACCCATGCCTATGCAGTCAACTAATATAAGACAAAGGAAGCATTAATATGCAGTAGGGTAAAGCTGGACTCTTCAATAAGTGGTACTGGAAAAACTGGACAGACACATGCAAAAATAAAACTATCGCTTCCTTACATATACAAGAATAAATTCAAAGTGAATTAAAGGCATAAATGTAAGGTCCCAAACCATACAACTCATAGAAGAAAACAATAAGCAGTAAACTCTTTAACATTGTTTGTAGTTATATATACATATATATATATGTATATGCACATATATATGTATATATAAATTTTATATGTCCCCTTGGGCAAGAGGAACAAAAGAAAAATAAATGGGACAATCAAACTAAAGAGCTTTTGCACGGTGAAGAGTACCATCAATAAAACAAAAAGACAACTATTGAAAAAAGGGAAGATATTCATGTCAATGATACCTCCAATAAGGGGCTAATATCCCAAATATATAAGGAACACATGCAACTTTATACCAAAGAAAGAATTCCATTAAAAAATGGGCAGAGGACCTGAATAGACATTTCTCCAAAGAGGACATACATATGGCCAATAGACATGGAAAATGCTCAATATCATTAATCATCAGGAAAATGCAAATCAAAACAACTTCACAATTGTCAGAGTGGCTATCATCAATAAATCAACAAACAATAAGTGTTGGCCAGGATATGGAGGAAAGGGAACCCTCATGCACTGTTGATGGAATTGTAAATTGGTGCAGCCATTATGGAAAACAGTATGGAGGTTCCTGGAAAAAAAAAAAAAAAAAAAAACAGCAGCATTACCAGCCAGCAATTTATCTGAAGAAATCCAAAATATTAATTTGAAAAGCATATGCACTTCTATGTTCGTTGCATCATGATTTACAACCAAGCTATGGAAGTAATCTAAGCGTTCATCAATAGATGAATAGATAAAAATGTAGTACATATGTATAATGGAATATTAGCCATAAAAAAGAACAAAATCTTGTCATTTGTGACAGCATGGATGGAACTAGAGAACATTATGCTCAGTGAAGTCAGTAAGAGAAAGACAAATGCCATATGACTTCACTTATATGTGTAATATAAAAAACAAAATAAATGAACACACACAGATGCAAAGAACAACACAGGTTGCCAGATGGGAGGGGGTTGGGTTGATTGGTTAAAAAAGAGAAGGGATTAAGAAGTGCAAATCAACAGTTATAAAAACAGTCATGGGAAAGTAAAGTATGGCATAGAAAATATAGTCAATGATGTAATAACTCTGTATCGTGTTAGATAGGTACTGGTCTTATTGGGCTGACCACTTCATAAGTAGTGTGTCTAAACACTATGTTGTACACTTAATATTGTATGTTGACTGATATATATAAACATTAGAGAGAATGTTATGGATGAGAAGGTGTAACAGGGAAACAAGATTTAAATAGCTAAGGTAGAGAGTGAAGATGTTCAGAATATGCCACCCCATAATATGCCATTTTGGCATATTGACTATTTTTAGCCTAAGGCACTATAAAACAGAAGATGCAGTAAGGGCATCTTCTCCGCTTTCCACCTAAAATCAGGTTTTAACAATTCCCATGAGAAAGTTCCTTCTTCCTGCTAGGAAGAGAACATTCCTAACACCATATACTGGGAATTGATGCTGAAACGGACCTGTACAAACCTACTAAAATAACCCTTATCTCCCATTATTTTGCCTTGTATATTTAAGTCACTGTCCCACAACTACTGCTTCTAGCCTAAGCCCCTTTGTCTTATTCACATCCCCACAACTTGTCATTTTTTGTGTGTAAAAAGGTATATAAACTTTTGCGCCTAATGGCTTCTTTGGATCTTCATTTTCCTTCTGGGAATTCCCATTTACATGTAAAAATACATAAATTTGTATGATTTTCCTCCTGCTATCTATGTCAGATTAATTCTTAGGCCCACACACAAAACCCAAGTGCGTAGATGGAAGTTTTTCCTCCCCTACAACAGAAGAAATCATTCCAGGCGAAAAGAACCTCCAGAACCAGTGTGAGAAAAATAAAAGTCATTTTGCTGGAACAGTGAGGTAATAAATTTGGCTAAGTATAGGATTCACATTAGAATGAGTTCAGAAGTAAAATAAAAGGATATGTTAATGCCAGACTGTCAACTTTGCCATCGTCTGAAAAAGGTACATCACTAAAATTTTTGAGCAGCAGTGATATGTATTGTTTTAGGAGGGCTTATCTGGTCATTATAAAGTGGCCACTGATATAGTCTTGCTGAATAGAATAATAGTTTGAAGGAAGAATTGAAAAAATATATAGATATAAACATTGTTAGGGAAGAGGACACAAGGAAGAGAGTACAAACATGATACCTGACTGGTAGAATCACAAAACCAATACAGACATAGATAAGGAGAAACAGATTTATTGGAAACCTTTTCAAGTTTTTGAATTAGAGCCTACAGACATGTATGTAGAAATATCCATCAACGAGCAGCTGTAAATATGAACCTAAATTCAGATAGACGGTGAAGATTTAAGACTCACACTCTTAGGATGGTGTAGAAAGAGAAAACCATAGCTGAGAAACCAAAGACAAGCATCATTTAAGAGTTAAGCAACTAGAGTGAGGGCCTAAAATAAATGTAGCTATGCCCCAGATGCTAAGAAATCAAAAAGGTTTAAATAAGGAAAAGGAAGGGATTTTCAATGATAGTTGCTGTAGAACTATTAACTTCACCTGTAATAATTAAGAGTCATTTGTAACATTGGGGAGCTCTGTAGTATACCATTTCATCTTCTCAGGAATAACCAGGAAATTAGTATCCAATTCTTTTCTCCACATCTTGGGCTTGGGTTAATTCTTTTTTTACTCTTGATAGAGATTGGAATTGAAGCTTAATCGTAAATACGTTCCCCTAGACCTCATTTTCCTACTTCCTACTGCAGGTTTTTGTTAAATGCACAAACAAGCAAGGCACCAAACAAAAAAGTAATATGTGCACTCTTTGCACGCCTGATCTTCTAATTCAAGAGCCGGTGAAAGGTTGTCCAACATCTGCATATGCTGAGGTGCAAACAAAACAGTGAGACCTCCAGACAGCCCATGGCTCCTCAATTAAATCTACACAAGACCATAAGTAAGGAGCAGTGGATGGCAAACAGGAGAAAGCCCAAGACTAGAAAACTGGGGACTGATTTTAGGATTTCTAATGAAGGGCAATCTGGTGCTTGCTGTTCAGCTTGCAACACAACCCCCTCAAATTTTCTCAATGAAAAAAAAAAGGTTTTAAGATACTGGTCCCTGAAAAACTAATGAAAATAATATATCCCCCGCACCAAAATGTCCTTTGTCATGCTTTCTTCTGCGTGGGGCTACAGGTAGCGACCTCACACGAATACTCTCCAACAGCTGCCGTCTCAACCGCCCTAGGTCCCAGCATCTGCGCAGGCGCAAGCGCAGGCGCCTGCCAAAGAGGGGAGGGGAGGGGAGGGGCGAGGAGGGGCGGGGCTAGGCGCACTAGCTGCGTGATCTCCGTGTCAGCGCACGTCCCCGGAAATCTTGTGTAAACGGGCGTCCAAGGGATAGAGAGTGCTTCCTGGAGCACAGAGGAGGACAGAAATCATGTGACGGCGGTGTTCTGAAGGAGTTGTTTTTGAAGCCGTCCCTGAAGTGACAGCAGACAGCCACGAGCCCTGCGCTACGGAGAACCAGGCAGCCCAGAGAGTTGGGCAGCTGGAGCCACTTTGCCAGGTGTTCAGGTCTGACCCTGCAGGTGGCGCGAGCGTTGAGCTGAAAGAGCAGTGGGCGCCCCTACCGTTCTTGTTTGGCCTTAGATCCTGGGGGCTGGGGTGGTGGAGTTGGCTAAGGCAACTGGCCACCTTTATCGGTATCTGGGAACTCCGATTCTCTTCGGTGTCTGCGAGTCCCAGAGGCTCGGATTTTTGCCACACCCTGGTGCGGGCTCACCTCGCTTATTGGGGGTGAGGGTGGGAAGGGTGAGGTAGCCCTGACGGGAGTGTCACCAGGAGTTTCTCTTTCAGGTGTGGCTTTTGAACTTACGTGAGAAAAGGGTTCATCATGGCGGATGTGAGTTAACACCCCCCCGCGCAAGAGTGAGGAGAGAGTGGAGAGTTTGGAGACTATTGGGCGGGGAGAAGTAGCGCTTCCCGAGTAGGAATTTGTTTCGTTTTGCACCCCCCGCCCCTTAATTATTTTCTCTAGGCCTTGGAGTGAGAGACCCATGAATGGATTTACTTGGGTCTCGAGTAGGGCCTCTAACAGGGATGGAGGACACCAAGGTGCTGTTTCCACTCCCCGAATCCTGCATCCATAAGGGAAGCTCTGAACATTTACCATTTTGAGTTTCTAAAGTGCTTTGCTGTTTGGAATCCTTTTTTTCAGGAAGTGGTTATGGTTGTCTTTCTAGGTTTGTTGTAACAATTTTAGTTGATTTCCAGCTGATGTCTCTAGCATGTCAATAAAAGTCAAATTCAAAGTTTAGGCAGCTTCATTGTGATAGTTACTAGAAATAGCAAGAAATTAGTACTCATACTACTGTTTATATTCTGCATCCTGTTACTTTGCATATATACATGCTAGGTGTTCTAAATATTGAACATTTATTCATTTTAGGAGGTAGGCACTATCATCTCTGTGTTATGAATGAGGATGATAAGGCACAGGGACATCAAGTAACTTGCTTCAGATTACAAGCTAGTACTTGTCGAGTCAAGATACCAACCCAGGCAGTTTAGCTCCAGAATCCATGTGACCATTACACTAAATTCAGCATTAATATGAATATGCTTTTTTTTAGGTTGCAAGATTATGTGTTTCAACATTAAGCAACGTTTTATTTCTTTATTACTGCATTTTTGGGTGTCTTCTGTTATACAGGGTCTGGCAGAAGTAATGCCTGCTTGAGTGTGGTTGGTAGGGAAATTATGAGTGTAATAATTTATAGTTTTTTAAATATATTTATTTTTAGAGCAAAGGGGAGGGAAGGAGAAAGAGAGAAACATCAATGTGTGGTTGCCTCTCATCCCACCCTGTTGGGGACCTGGCCCCCATCCTAGGCACGTGCCCTGACTGGGAATAGAACTTGCAGCCCTCTAGTTCGCAGGCTGCCACTCAATCCACTGAGCCACACCAGCTAGGGCATAATTTATAGTTTTAATTTGAACATTTCACCTAAAGTGTCATGTGGTATGCTTGAGTATGATGCTTATGATTTTGTAATAAAAGACTTTGTAATAAAAAGGGGGTGTTACTTGTGCTGCACCTTATATTTCTGAATCCATATGAGTCAGGCACAATTAAATCACTAAATACTGTATGTATTGAGCATCTGCCTTGCAAAGGTTTTGGTAATAAGGGTTGTAGCTGAAATGATGATTAAGGTATAATTCCTCTCCTTCAGGGCTTTACAGTTAAAAAAATAGTATGCAAGTAAGCATAGATTTGTGTGAAAACTCAGAGGAGAGAGGGATTACCTCTAGTTTGTGTCTATCAGGAAAGCTTGATTGGAGGATTTGGTGGTTGATATTGGCTCTAAATGATGCGTAGCAATTTTTCAAAGAGTAAGAGAGAAAGAATATTATTAAAAGAATGAATAGCCTAAGCAGTTACAGAGCTAGGAAAGGGAGAGGTATATATGGAAGAATTGTGAATAGTCCAGTTTAGTGGGAGCTGAGGATGTGTATAAGGAAGTGTTAGGAAGGAGGGCTAAAACTTAGTCATAGGCCATATTTTAGATTCTCAAATGTCCAAAGAATTTATACATACTTCAGTAAATAGTTAAGAACCATGCAAATATTGATTGGTTCTCAACCTTGGTTGCATAGGGAATCATCTGGAGAGCACCTCCAACCCAGGCATCAGTGGTTTGTGTGCATGTGTGTTAATGGTCCTTATATGTTATGCATAGCCAAAGTTGAGAACCACTGCCATTATGGCTTTAATGAGAGTGGAAAATATGACTCTTCGCCTGTGTAGAGCTGAATGGGATAGAAACATGAGATCAGCATACCAACTGGGATGTTAGTGCAAGTCATAAGTAATAAAATGAAAATAAAGTGTAATGTCAGTTGAAAAGGAGATCAGTTTAAAAACATTTGACTTCACAAGTGACTTAAAAGTGACAAATTTGAGGTTAGGGTTAAATGTTACTTTTAGTTTCAAACCTGAATAATGGGGTTGATAGTGCCATTAGTAGAAACAAAATGAGGAAATTCAGATTTTATATGAACTGTGATAAGTTGAGGTTTTTTTGTATATGTTTAAAATGAGAGCAAAGATAAACTGGTGGTAACAAATGAACATTCAAGTTTGGAGAATTGTAGGATTTAGAGGTTTAGAACAACAGATTCCTGATTTATCTATGCAGAGCTCATAATTGATACCTGATTGTCAATGAAATTCCCCAGATGAGAGAATGTAATAAGACAAGTAAAATAGCCTTATATTTCTTTTGTCTTAATTATGTTCCATATTAAACACTTGACATACATTTTCATATATTTAGTCATGTGAGGAACTGAATTTTAGAGAAGTAAATCAACTTACCCAAGATTGTTAACATGATGTAACAAAGTTTATATATAGATGTGGAAAGATGTTCATAGTATATTCTCAAATGAAGATACCAGTAGCAACAGGATATAAAATGATATGAAAAGTCTGATCATAATTTTATAGCTAATATATATTTTTGTTTCCCATTTCCAGAAAGCAAATCACTTTCTCACTAAAATTCTAAAACTATTTTATGACATAGGTTCTGCTATTATTCCTACCCAACAAATATTGAAACTGAGGTTTAGTGAAAAGGGTTAACTTGCTTCAAGTCACACAACTAATGTGTCAAAATCAGAAAGAGAAAGAAAACAGAAGCAAGAAAAGTCATGAATGTTAACTTAGGGTACCTAGAATGTTAATGGGACAGAATCTAGGGAACTAGTGCAAGACATGTTATATGATTTCTTTGCTATCCTCTTTCAGGACCTAAAGCGATTCCTGTATAAAAAGTTACCAAGGTAAAAAAATTATTAATTTGTCATTAAATTCTGCATAACCTGTTATTTTTATATAGTGTTTTGTTTCTTATTTTATATTAATATTGTGTGTCTATTATGCTACTGTTTTGCACTGTAAATACCTAGTATATCCCTAGGTAGCGTAAATGGTGTCCTTTGAATTTGCAGCTAAATAACAGGGCGCCGAGATGTTAAAGGACTTAAAGATTAAACAGCTTGTGGATACTGGAGGGCTAGAACTCATTTCTTGCCACATTAAAGCTCTTTCAAATATACTATCATAGCAGTTTATTGGGTTATAGTTTGAAGTCATTAGAGTAATTTTAAGGGGAAAAAACTAAGAACTTGTCTTTACTTTTAATATGCTTTTAAGACATAATTGTCAAGTTTACACATAATCCAGAATGCTAGACCTAGGCAGCACTTTATACTTGAATACTCACAAGGCTTTCTTTAGCCTGCATACAGTCCATGTGATATACCACTTTATATTTTTATTGTTGTTCAAGTACAGTTGAATCTATTTTCACCCCACCACAACCCCCCACCCCACCTATCCCCACCTCCTACCCTGGAAAACCTACTCCCTTTGGCTTTGTCCATGTGTCCTTTATCCATGTTCTTTGATGGCCCTTCCCCTATTTTCCCTCTACCCACACCCCTTTGGTTACTATCAGTTTGTTCTTTATTTCAGTGTCTCTGGTTATATTTTGCTTGCTTGTTTTGTTGATTACGTTCCACTTAAAGGTGAGATCATATGGTATTTGCCTTTCACTGCCTGGCTTATTTCACTTAGCGTAGTGCCCTCCAGTTCCATCCATGCTGTCGCAAAGTGTAGGAGCTCCTTCTTTCTGCTGAATAGAATTCCACTGTGTAAAAGTACCACAGTTTTTTGATCCACTCATTTGCCGATGGGCACCTAGGTTGCTTCCAGCTCGTGGCTATTGCAAATTGTGCTGCTATGAACATTGGGGTGCATAAGTTCTTTTGGGTTGCTGTTTCAGGATTCTTAGGGTATAATCCCAGCAGTGGTATTGCTTGGTTAAAAGGCAGTTCCATTTTTAGTTTTTTGAGGAAATTCCATACTGTTTTCCACTGTGGCAGTATCATTCTGCATTCCCACCAACAGTGCACTAGAGTTCTTTTCTCCTTATCCTCTCCAACAGTTGTTTGTTGATTTGTTTGTGATGGCCATTCTGACCAGTGTGAAGTGGTATCTCATTGTGGTTTTAATTTGCATCTCTCTGATGGCTAATGACGCTGCGCATCCTTGTATATGTCTCTGGACCCTCTGTATGTCCTCCTTGGAGAAGTGTCTGTTCAGGTCCTTTGCCCATTTATTAATTGGGTAGTTTGTCTTCCTGGAGTACCATTTTATAAATTTAGGCTCTTGTGTTGAGGACAGCAAATTTCATTTTAGAAATTTTACTGATTGAAATGACTTTGTCAGTTTAGTTCAATTAAAATTTGCATTTAGTTTAATGTGAAATGATACCTTAGAGTTACGGGCGTAAGAGAGAAGAATATAACTTGAGACATCCATTCTCATATTTCAGAATAACCGAATAACCCTTGAGATAATATAGCAGAATATGTTATTTTAAAATGTTTTTTAATTTTTTAAAAAATTTTCTATCCTCCAAATCTGTTTGAAGTTAAAAAGGTTTTAGATGTCAGTTTATTTCTATAGGTAGGGAAAGAAAACCCTTGTTTGGATTTTTTCCTTGAACTGTTTGGTGTGACTTGCCTATTTACTGGTGCATTACTCCAATTATAGACCACTAAAAATTAATGATATCATCTGGTTTTGATTTATCTATATTTTTCTTACATATTCAGGAAGAAGACACTCTTGATGTGTTAAACAGTTGTTTGTTAACACTGATTTTATGTTAATGCAATACTTAAATTAATTGTTGGTTTTTTCTTCTTAGTACTGGCTGCTGATTCTGTTTTCAACCTAATGACTAGCAATACAGACAGTCCTAGCTTTGCACAGTATAAACATCGAGAATTTAGAATATATTTATTTATTTGTAAAAAAAAAACTTATGGATGCTACATCCTTAAGATAAAGAACAGGCAGCTTTTCTGTGCCATGGCAAATAGACATACTCCCAGGTTTGGATCAGCTGTCAACATTCTGTTCTTTGTGCTTTTGCTTTCACTTTTCACAGTGAAATATCTCTTGGAGAGTTCTTTAATGTGAAGTTTATTTTTGCCAGTGTCACTTCCTCTCGGACATCTTTATCCTTTTCATCCCAACCACTTTCTCATTTATGTCAATAAGTCCACTTTACTAAGTTCCTCTGGCTGCACATTCCATGCAGAACAATTATAATGTGAACCTCTCTCAACCCGCTATTTCTTTTTTTAACTCCACTTACTTTCTATTCTGGTTTCACTTCCAGCATTATCACTTTTCATTTCTTTGCTTTATTTCATCTTTATTGGCCTTCTTGCTGTTATTTCCTAATATCATTGGACAAAATAAAAGTGCATGCTTTGTTCTCTGCACAATAGATGCTCAGTGACCAATCACCAACACACTTTGAAAAAGGCAATGTGACTGGTTATTGATCACGAGTGTATCTATTATTTGCAGTTTTTTGCATAGTGATTTATGAACTTAAGGGTTAGCGAAGTTTGTACTTTATGCAGTTAATTCTGTTAATATACCATACTTACTGAAATTTGAACTATGGTATTAAAAGTGAATGGTGTTATTTAACTGAACTGGTAATTAAAATGTTTCCACATTGGGACTTTAATAAATGAGGGCTTTCTGTATTTATTTGTATTTGCCTTCCTAGAGACTTACCATATTAAAAGGTTGATAAAATTGGTGATGATGATGGTGGGGGATAGGGGTAGGGTCACACTGATGACAAAATACAGAAACGGAAGCATAGTTGATATTCATAAAAACATAATGAAAACTGTTTTTTAATGGAAAGAAAAAGGTTAGCACCAGGTGGTGTTTTTTTCCATGATGACTGAGGCCAGTGTGATTTATATTTATGACCATTTCTTCTTGAAAGTTAGGCATATTGCATCCCAAGAGCCAGAAGAATGAAAAAGTAATAATATTGAACACCTACACATAAAATATTAGCATACACACTTTGATTTGTGGCTAGACATATATAAAAGTTAAGAGGTTAGACACAAGCAGCCTGGCTTCAGAGCTGTTTGGGTCCAGGCTTTTAAATGTACTGCTGTTCCTCTCATGAGACCAAGTCAGACAGCTACAGATATTAATGGAATGTGGTTTTGTTTCTTTTTTTAAATTCTCTGTTAATACAGTTCTTGGATTTATATTTTAAAATCTAGTTGTGACACAAGCAGTTTCAGGCTTAAATAGTCACAACCTTGTATTTTAAAATAAGCAGACGTTTCATTTTATGAATAAAACTAAGTATGATGTCTTTCATTACTAATGTAACATTTGCTTTTTTTTGGAATAAAAAATGTTTTAGTAAGTGTAAGCTTTAGATTTCGGCAGAATATTTCATAAAATGTAATCCATCCCAAATATAGTAGGGTGCCTGTCAGTGCATCATAGGTATTTTCAGTTATTGGTAAAAATATATTCACGTTTTTCTTTGTTGACTCTGTGTGTAATTAGAAATGCCTTTTATATTTGTAGCCTAATTTCTTTGAGTGGTCACTCTAAGTATGTGAGTAATTTTTCTACTTTGTTGAACATTTATCCCTGTGAATTTGAAATCTATTAAAAAGAACATCTTTTTATTTGTCTCCTCTTTTGGTGCATTAGTTGGCATTTAAATTAATTAATGCAAAAAGAAAAAAAGAAGCTACTTATTGTGACATAGGTTTTTAAAACATTTTTGTAGTACTCTTACCCATTTTTTAGTTTGCTTATTTTTGAGTAGGCAATACATTCATAAAGTTCAGTATTCAAAAGTTAGTCAAAGGACATAGAGTGAGAAGTTTCTCATCATTGCCCTTTAGTCATAGTGTCCCTCTCCTAGGCACCCAATGTTACATACAGTAACAGGCAAACATGTGTAAACACATATTTACATGTATACACAGAGGTCCCAGTTTAGACTGCTGTAACAAGGTATTATAGATTGAATATTCCTTACAAATGACCAAAATTTATTTCTCCTATTTCTGGAAGCTGGAAGTCTGAAATCGGTATCAACATGGTTGAGTTCAGGTGAAGGCCCTCTTTTGGGTTGCAGCTTACAGACTTCTCATATTGTCACAAAGGGAAGGAAGCTAGCTAGGTTTCCACTCTCTTAGGAGTACACTAAGTGCATTCATGAGGGCTCCACCCTTGTGGCCCAATACCTCCCAAAGACCCCACCCCCCAATACCATCACATTGGGATTAGGGTCTTAATATATGAATTTTGGGGGTGACACAAGCATTTAATCTGTTGGAACATACACACGTGTACCTACATGTGTTATTATATTAGTAAGTTGCTTGTACATACTATTCAAAACCATGTGTTTTTTCACGTAACATCTATAACTGAGATCAACCTTTCCCAATACCCAAAGAGCTGCTTCTTTGTTTTTTATGTCCACAGAGTATTCCATTGCATGTGTGTGTCTTAACTTATTTAACTTGTTCTTCTTGATGGACCATTAGGTTTCCAATCTTTTTTTGTTGAAATATTTTAAGAGATGGTGCTGTTGAGAACTGCACAAAGTGCTATGTAGTTGTCCATGTATCTGCTGGATATAGTTTTATATAACCTAATTTTTAACTTAGAAGAATATGTTTGTTTTATGTATTCATTATATAGGGCATGTTTTAATCCACCACTAATTTTAGCATTGAATGATAATAGGAAATAATACTAGTAAATATTTATACACATTGTTTCATCATTTTTATTTTTAATGTGAGGCAGATAAATGACTTTGTTTGTAAGGTTTTCTCCTCAAATGCCACTAACACTTCTCTGACTTAAACATTTTTGACAACGGGATTTTTAAAAATATAATTTCAGTATCCTAAGTTAATATGAATATTCATCATTCCTAAGTTAAAATATTAAGGTTAACACCATAAGGAGTGTGTAATTCTGGGCTATATAGTAGGAACACTGAGCATATTTCTGAATTGTAATCTCCATGTGTTACAAGATAGAACAAAGCTATTGGTTTTGTATAAATATTGCAAGTTTGTTTCCACATTATAATTTTTAACACTGTACTTTTGTGCTCTAGGAATTCTCACTAATAATTTAATACCTAAATTGCAGTGATAAATTATGTCATTGTCAGGGAGCACAGATGATATCCTGGTATTAATAATTAATGTTTTTTAATGTAAACTATGTACCAACTACATGTATGATTTTATTAAATTTCACAATAGCCAAAAAGTACACTTATCTTCATTTTCAGATTGTTAACTAAGGCTTAGAGAGGTTTTATAATTGGCCCACGGTAGCATAACTAGTAAGCAGGAGAACCTGGATCGAACCCAGGTCTTTGTTTTGGAAATACAGTCTTGACCATTCTGCTTAGTGCTCCTTATGTAGGCATGGCTGAAGGGATTGCTGCAGGACCTTCATTCTCCCCATCCAATTACTTCAGCTTAGAGGTCTTTTCCCCCTTCTATTAATCAGAACCATACATTTAAGCTGAGCTATCATGTCCTCAGGGAGGCCTTCCCTGACCCACCTGTCTAAATCAACCTGCCAACTCCATTATAATTTCATGTTTTGTGAAGGCAGTGTGTTTGTTTTTGCTTAGTGTGGTATTATAAATATTCAGTGCCACATATAGTGGGCATTTGTTATTAGAACGAATGAAAGAAAAAGTCTTTGTCATTGTTACCATTGCTGATAAACTGTCATAGTTTTATGACAGTAAACTGTAGAATAATTACCAATTTTAATAGAGAGTCAGCTACGTGTAGATCTTTATCAATAAACTACATAAAATTGTAAAGATTAAAAACATGTTAATAATACACATTCATTCAGTTTCTGGAAAAGTTTTGGCAAACATTGGAGCTTCTGCTGTCAATAATTGTATTTCCGTTTTTTTACCAGAAATATATACATGAAAATTACCATTATGATGTTGACGTACATATTTTCAGAAAGTGAAATGTTTTACAGTGTTTTACCTGTTTTTCCTTTCTAGTGTTGAAGGGCTCCATGCTATTGTTGTGTCAGACAGAGATGGAGTGCCTGTTATTAAAGGTAAAACTGAGTACTTAACATGGTGGTGTCATGTTTGCTTTAGAATGAAAATGAACTTATATCTGAGTAGTGCAGAAGCAAGCATATGAAGCCCCTTTTAATAAATTCAGAAGATGGTCTTAATTTGGGGGAAATGTTTGCTTTTGTATATTGAAGACTGTGTTGAAACTTACAACATATGTTAAATGTATCTTGTTACCATTCAGAGCATGGATGTGTCACAGGCCCAGTTTTCCACTAAAGACATTTTATGGTATAATATAAAACCATTAGTAAATCTAAATGGTAAGGCTGGGAATGTATGCAAGCTAGATATATTATGCACAAGACTCCCCCTACTATGTGTATTATCAGTAGTTCAGTAGTTTTAGATAAACATTCATACATTTGAATCAATATAAATTGACTTTTGTTTAATCTTTCTTGATTTTTTATTATTTTACTGGAAATAAGATCTTAAAAATAATTACTTTAGTTAGCTAGAACCTAATAAGAAATTTTCACCTAATGAAGATCTTGCTGACTTCCAGCTAAGATGGAGGTGTAGGTAGACACACTTTGCCTTCTTGTACAGCCATAAGAAAGGTCACAACTAACTTCAAAACAAAAACCTGCCAGACCTGCCAGAAAATCAAAAGTTGTATAGAAGTCTAACAACTAAGGATTTAAAGAGGAAATATTCATCTAGAGAGGTAGGAGGAGTGGAGACAGAACTGGGAATGAGAGGATGTGGTGCGACAGCAGTGAGATGGCAGCTAGAGGAATGGGTGATCCCACATTTATGTGTGGCTGATAAAAACCGGGAGGGACACCTCAGAAGTGAGTCAGCCCCAGGCCAGACCACGCAGCCCAGGGTTCCAGCACAGGGAAAATAAAGCTTCATAACTTCTGGCTGTAAAAACCAGTGGGGGTTGGGATGGTGGAAGAAACTGCTGGTCTCAGGAAAGTCTGTTTAAAGGGCTTCCCAGAGCATATGCAAATCCACCCACTCTGGGAGCCACCACCAGGGCAACAGCTAGAGGCGTGCCAGTTGAATACTGGAAGTGGATAAGTGACTGAAAATGGGGCGAGAGCCTAACAAGCAGCATTATTCCCTCTCTGACCCCTCCCACATACAGTACCACAAAGTGGCAAAGCAGGTTTCCCTGCCTTGGAGAATTTCTAAGGCTCTGACCCTTACAACACAACATGTGCCTTTTACAGGGAGTCAAAGCAGCTATACCTAACACAGAAACAAACACAGGGACACTGCCAAATTGAGGAAACAAAGAAATATGGCCCAAATGAAAGAACAGATCAAAACTCTCCAGAAAAAGAACTAAGCAAAATGGAGATAGCCAACCTATCAGATGTAGAGTTCAAAACACTGATGATAAGGATGCTCAAAGAATTCACTGATTACAGCAAACATATAAGAAGAAATAAAGGCTACACTGAGTGAAATAAAAATCCACAGGGAACCAACAATGAAAGGAAGGAGGTTGGGATTCAAATCAACAATTTGGAACATAAGAAAGAGAAATAGTCAACCAGTATAAAATGACAAAACAACAATTTAAAAAACGGGACTTCTGGCCAAGATGGAGGCATAGGTAGACACACTGTGCCTCCTCGCACAGCCAAGAGAGGGACAACAACGATTTAAAAACAGAATAACAACCAGAACTGACAGAAAATTGGACTGTATGGAAGTCGGACAACCAAGAAGTTAAAATAGACCTGTTCATCCAAACCAGGAGGAGAGGCAGAGTCGGGCAGCTGGGTGTGGGGTGTGGCACAGAGAGCAGAGAGCGTTGGGACCGGGTGCATGAGGCATCCACAGGCATGCAAGACTGCAGGGGTGAACCCAGAGCGCGCAAGCGGCAGCTGGCAGACCCTAGCTGAGGGGTGGCAACCGGCAGACCCAGCGAGGCAGGACTTGTGAAGCAAGGCACTGTGCATAACCCAGGATCCCAACGCTGGGAAATAGAGCCTCAGGCCACTGATTGAACACATCTGTGGGGGTTGAGGCACAGGGAGAGACTCCCAGCCTCACAGGAGAGGTCCTTGGAAAGTCCCACGGCGTGCACAAGCCCACCCACATGGGAATTGGCACCAGAGGGGCCCAGTGTGCTCGGGGGAAGTGGCGGAAGGGACTGACGGAGAGTGGAGCAAGTGCCATTGTTCCCTCTAGGACCCTGACCCCACATACGATGACATAATCCAGGGTGCCCTGCCCTGTTGAACACCTAAGGCTCTGCCCCTCATATGTAACAGGCACAACCGACCAAAGGGGGAAAAAAAAGATGGCTCAAACAGAATTGAAAGCCCCTCAACCACTACTTTTAAGCGACCGAGAGACAGCCAACCTATCAGATGCACAGTTCAAAGCACTGGTGATCAGGATGCTTACAGAATTGGTTGATTTTGGTCGCAAATTAGATGAACAAATGCAGGTTACCATAAAAGAAATGAAGGAAAATGCATAGGAAACCAATAGTGATGGGAAGGAAATTGGGACTCAAAATAATAGAGTGGACCAGAAGGAAGAAAGAAACAATCACACAGAAAAAGAATGGAAAAATAAGAATTCAAAAAAAACGAGGAGAAGCTTAGGAACCTTCAGGACATCTTTAAACATTCCAACATCCAAATTATAGGGGTACCAGAAGGAGAAGAAGAAGAGCAACAAGTGGAAAACTTACTTGAACAAATAATAAAGGAGAACTTCCCCATTCTGGCAAAAGAAGTAGACTTCCAGGAAGTCTAGAAAGCTCAGAGAGTCCCAAAAAAGTTGGACCCAAAAAGGAACACACCAAGGCACATCATCATTACATTAGCCAAGATAAAAATGAGAGAATCCTAGAAGCAGCAAGAGATAAGGAGACAATAACTTACAAAGCAGTTCCCATTAGACTGTCAGCTGATTTCTCCAAAGAGACCTTACAGGCAAGAAGGGGCTGGAAAGAAGTATTCCAAGTCATGAAAGGCAAGGACCTACACCCAAGATTACTCTATCCAGCCAAGCTTTCATTTAGAATGGAAGGGCAGATAAAGTGCTTCTCAGATAAGGTCAAGTTAAAGGAGTTCATCATCTTATCATATGAAATGTTAAAGGGACTTATAAAAAGAAGATAAAAAACATGTATAGTAAAGTGACAGCAAACTCACAATGATTAACAACCACACCTAAAACAAAACAAAAAGAAACTAAGCAAACAACTAGAACAGGAACAGACCCACAGAAATGGAGATCACATGGAGGGTTAGCAACAGGGGAGTGGGAGGAAGAGAGAGGGGGAAAAGGTACGGAGAATAAGTAGCATAGATGGGAGGTAGCAAATAGACAGGAGGAGGACAAGAATAGTATGGGAAATGTAGAAGCTAAAGAACTTATGACACAAGGACATGAATTAAAGGGGGGAATGTGGGTGGGAGAGGGTGTGCAGGGTGGAGGGGAATGAAGGAGGGTAATGGGACAACTGTAATAGCATAATCAATAAAATATATTTTCTAACAAAGAATTTAAAAAACAAAGACTAGGAAGACTGGGGTATCTCCAAAAGGGCCAGCATCCAAACCAGAGGATGCCAGAAGAGGAAGAACAAGAAATTGAAAATTTATTTGAAAAAAATAATGAAAGAAAACTTCCCTAATTTGATGAAGGAGATGGACATACAAGTCCAGGAAGCCCAGAGTCCCAAACAAGTTGGACCTAAAGAGGATCATGCCAAGACACATTATAATTAAAATGTGAAAGGTTAAAGATAAAGAGTGAATCTTATAAGCAACAAGAGCAGAGAGTTATCTACAAAGGAGTTCCCATAAGACTATCAGTTGATTTCTCAAAAGAAACCTTCCAGTCAAGAAGGGACTGGCAAGAAGTGTTCAAAGTGATGAAAAGCAAAGACCTATAACCAAGATTACTCTATCCAGCAAAGCTATCGTTTAGAATGGAAGGGCAGATAAAGTGGTTCCCAGGACCAGTGAAAAGGAGATGCACTTTCTTTTCAAGTTAAAGGAGTTCATCATCACCAAATCCTTATTATATGAAATGTTAAAGGGACTTCTTTAGGAAAAAGATCAAAACTATGAACAGTAAAATGACAACAAAGGAACACCTATCAACAACTGAATCTAAACAGAAACAAACTGAGCAAACAACTAGAACAGGAACAGAATCACAGAAATGGAGGATTACCAGCTGGGAGGGGGAAGTGGGAGAAAGGGGGGAAAAGGTACAGGGAAATAAGAAGCATAGATGGTAGGTACAAAATAGAGAGGAGGTTAAGAGCAGTATAGGAAATGGAGAGGACAAAGAACTTACGTGCACAACCCATGGATATGAACTAAGGGGGGTTTGCTGGAGGGAAGGTGGGTACCGAGCAGAGGGGGGCAAAGGGGAAAATACAGGGATAACTGTAATAGCATAATCAATAAAGTGTACCCTCAAAAAAAGAATTTAAAAGGTAACAAAAAATAAAAGCTTGATAACTGGAAAAAAATATTTTTTCAAAGATTTTATTTACTTTAGAGAGGAGAAGGGAGGGAGAAAGAGAGGGAGAGAAATATCAATGTGTGGTTGCCTTCATGTGCCACAGTCTAGGCATGTGCCCTGACTGGGAAATGAACTGGTGATGCTTTGATTCACAGGTCAACACACTCAGTCCACTAAGCCACACCAGCGAGGGCTGAAAATTTTTTTTAACCTGATTTCAGCCTTTTTTCTTTTTAAGTGTATATATCACAGTTGTATGGTAAGACCGTTATTACTACTGTCTGGTATCATCAGATTGGATGTTTACTGGGACACTGTAATAGCTTTAATAGCTTTACCAAAGAAAGATTATTGTTCTATACATTTTTGTTGCCAATTTATTTTCCACCTGAGGTTATCATATATGTCAAGTAATTTTAAATTTAGAATTGAAAGGAAACTTAGAAGTCAGTTGCAAAGAGTACATTGCCGTTTTCTAATGGCAATTAGAAAGTGAGTCAGTGAGTCAGTGACAAAAATAATATCAGAACCCACTGTCTCCTGATGTGTGCTGTGGTGTGCTTTCTATCCCACCATGAAACAGGTGGCTGTGGGCAAGTCACTTGGCTTTTCCAAATTCTGTAATGAATGCTTTCAACAAAATAATCTTAAGACATTTTCCAGCTTTAATGTTCTTTTTGAAGATCTCTGTGTTAGTGCCTTAAGCTTGCACAGCTAACTCCATGACATTAATGTGTGAAGGAAAAGAGCTGGCCAGCTGCAGGATTAGTAATGTCTATACGTGATACAACTGTGGCTTTTATGAGAGCAGAGTTTTCTGAGCTTTTTTTACTTAGGGTTGACTGACAATTTATTAAACATACTGATTAATCTGTGTTTTAAGATAGATAGGTATTAAGGAAATATAAACATTTAGTGTATTTTTGAAAATTAAAAAAATATTGTGAGAATCATAATTTCTTCCCTTTAGTTGTGATCACTCAACTTCTGAGCAGTTTTTCACACCTAAATTGGTGAGATCCACCAGTCAGTGATACGATTTTAAATATTGGAAGCAGAACCCTATGCTTGATATTTTTATAGATACATGTTTAAAAAGTGCTATAAATCTTATTTTTACCATGTCCACTGCTTAACTTTTTTACTTAACTCATTTGTGTTTCCAGTGGCCAATGATAATGCTCCAGAGCATGCTTTGAGACCTGGTTTCTTATCTACTTTTGCCCTTGCAACAGACCAGGGGAGCAAACTTGGACTTTCAAAAAATAAAAGTATCATCTGTTATTATAATACCTACCAGGTAAGTTTATAACTTTTGAATGGTTTGCTGATTTCAGCTGTTATTGTTATGTTTTCTATATAACATAGCTTGTGTTATGATTCTAAATTTGAGTTTTGAAGGGGGTAAAATTTTAAAATCTTGGCCTTCAATTTGGTTATGTTAAATCACATTTTACACCAGGAATTAGTTACTGTGGGACAGCAGTAAAAAAGGTAATAAAGTACATGTTACCCTGAAAAGAGGAAGTCAGGTCACTATTACCTCCAGTAGATGGTGCCCTGAACTTAACAACTGGTATCTCAAGAGACTGGTTGTTGTGACAGGAAAAAATGTCTCTTGAAAGTCAAATGATAAGTTATTTAAATGTGTTATTTCAGCTAATTCTTTCATTTGGTAAATAATATTATATATATATAAATAAATATTATATATATAAAATAAGTGTCCAGCTGCATTTTTTTAGAATAAATTAATCGCTTGTGTTTTAGTGATGCTTACCAAAGTATGACTTATTTACTACTGATAATACACAAGTAACATCTTTCATTTTAAAAGTTATATTTTTTAATGTATATTGGGCAAAACCCATCTCACCTTTAATTTTACTGATAAGGGTTAGATTGAAGCTAAGTTGATAGTTGATTTGAAGTTAATTTAAATTTGTTTAAATTATAGTGGTACATAGGAAGCAGAAAAATCATGAGAATACAACCACTTGAATGACTGAGAAATACTTCCTTTAGCCATTAAATGATTAAATTTTTACTGAGCTCTTACTATGTAATTTACACTGCTGGTCTTCTAGAGATAAAAAGATGAAGACACAGTCCCACCTTAAAAACTTTCCAGGCTAAATGGTAATGTCTCTAAGAAATAATCATTAACTCTGTTTTATGGAAATACTTCTTTTCAGCTTTCATATTTCGTGATGTGGTGCCATGATGTTGTGCTGGTATCTTACACATTTACCGCTTAAAAGTTTTTTGAAGGATTAAGATAGGTCATTGAATTATACTGCTTTTTCACAAAACAACATATTATTTACATCTTATTTTCTTTTTAGGTGGTTCAATTTAATCGTTTACCTTTGGTGGTGAGTTTCATAGCCAGCAGCAATGCCAATACAGGTGTGTTTTAATTACACTAAGTAGAGCTTTTAATTTTTTATAGTACCATATCTGAGCAGTCTAATATGATAGGAGTAGTAGTTTTAGGGTAAAAATGAAAAAAACTGAATTTGTAGTCCAGGTCCGCAGTCTGGTCCTTGCTCTATTTTCCATGTCTGTGTAATGGAACTAGTATCTGCTTTCACCATTTTATGAGGCTATTTTGTAGTTCAGAGACATGCGTGTAAGTATGTAATCCTTTAACATAGAAAAAATGTTATCTTTACTTCTTGAATGCCACATTTGCTCACATTAAAACAGCTTAAAACAGAAAGAGAGTAGAGAACCAAAGAAAACATAAAATGGTCAAAGGTGAGTTAAATTCCATGTAGACCAATCTATGAGAAATTTTTAAAATCTTGAACTAATTGAGCAAGATGAATGTGAAGAGTGTGAATATGAAGAATATGATAGGATGAAAAAAATCACATTCTTCTTGAGGGTTGAATTGAGAAAAGTACTAGGAAGCTGTTCTTTCTGTAGAGGATAGTAAGATCTCATTATATCCAGTAGCCTTCACTAGTTATGTATGTGTAAAGTAATACTATTCAGTTGAATTGTATTTGTTTACTCCCTTTGATAAAGTGGGAATTTTTTTAAAGATCTGTCTCCTTCAGATTTGACTGCTATTTAGAACTGTTACACATTCATTTTCTGTTTTTTTATTTCCAAGCTGTTTGAGCAAGTCCTATTTCTCTCTGTGTCACTGAAGCCAGTCGCTAGATTTCCAATCTTTAAAATGAGGGGTTTAGATTTGATGATCTAATACATCGTTTCCTTTTCTAAATCTTTTGAAGCTGTAAAATATATATGTGAAAACTCTTGGTAATTTAGACAGAGGTGTGTAAAAGTAGGTTTACAATTATAATACAAATAAATATTACAATAAAATGCAAGAATAAACTGTGTGTTTTGCCTACTTACAGCTGTAAACCTACTTTTGCCCACCCTTATATAGGATATTAGTGGTGTCCATATTTTAAGTATATTAAACATCAGTTGTGATATGTCACCATCACATACTAAGTTATTAGTTGTTATAAATTATGATGTACAGAATTATATTTTAGTGCTTAGAACATTTCTTTGGTAATTCCAATGCTTTTAATATTGTTTGAGATAGAGGAAGATATTGATTTGAACATAGAACAAGCAGTGTCTGAAATATATAGCCTTTCACTCTGGTAAACTGAGGACAAGCCAGATCTACTAATTTCTAGACTAGGTTTTCTTCAGATTCATCATTAAATTTCCTTTATACATGGAATTATGTGTAAACTTCATAATGAATATGTTTTTTGGTCACTTAGAATTCTTTGTTTTAGTACAGGGAATAAACTATGTCTCATCTATTTTTTAGTAACTAAATTACAAGAAAAGCAAATTTAAGTCAAAAACATTTTAGGAACATTTTTTTCTAATGTCTAATTTTCTTAATCTCTTTGTTTTAGGACTAATTGTCAGCCTAGAGAAGGAACTGGCTCCATTATTTGAAGAATTGAGACAAGTTGTAGAAGTGTCTTAATCTGACCGTGGTTTTGATGTATACCTTATCTTCAGTATAACAGACATAAACAATATCAATTTAGCAATCTTGAGACCACAACAATGTTTGTATCCATGTACTCAACAAAGGGCCCCTTTTCTACCTTACACTAAAGAGTCTACAGAGACCGATCGATTGCTATCTTTTCTTGTATAGATCTTGTTTACTGAGACCTGGGGATACCGCAGAAAGGGTTCAGTTTATCGCAGCTCCCATGGAGTTAGTCCAGTCACCAAATCTGCATGGGATTCTGTTTGGTGGGTCAGAATCAAAATGTTACCTTGATCCACCTGAACCATGCAGTGCTCCCTCTTGTACATTCTGCTGGGCCTGCAGAATGAAGTCGATCCTTTTTATTGTGAATAATAATGAGGACATATTTTTCTTCATATTGTTTTATTTCTTTGCATTGAGTGTGGGGAAGATAAAATGGCATAGTAAAGTAATAAAATCAGTACAATCACTAACTTTCCTTTGTATATATTATTTTGCAATATAGATGAGTATTACTAATTGATTTGATTCTCCCCAGAGGGTGCTGCTGTTTAATGAAAATGATAGCTGATGGTTTTCCCCCTCTCTGCTTTCTATAACCAATCAGTGTTTTAATGTTTGTGTGTTCTTTATAAAATTTAGGTGTAATTCATTATTGAACTGTTTCCAATATTGATATGTATGTAAACATGATACTACAACCATTTTTTTCAATATATAAGTATAAATAAAATAGTATTTTTAAAAGTATAGTTTGAGCATTGTATAGTTCCCCCCCACCCCCCGCAGACTTCTTTCAAAAGTTTAAAGAATATAATTACTACATTCATTCTTTTCAACCACATGAATAAGTAGTGAGTTTCTTGCAGATATTGCTTGGGAGATGGTTTTACCTAGCATAAACTGTCAGTTGGAGAATAAATATCCATGAGCCTAATTTAATTTCTATGAAGTTGGTATCATACTAATAGAATATGCCCTTTATATTTCAGGAACGCAATCCATAATTCGAGGTTGTTAATTTCCTCCTAGGTTCTTTGACAGTCAGAGTTTGTTCTGGTACGTACAGTTCAGAACATGTGCCCTGAGCACCCGTGTGCCATTCACCAGAACTACCACATTGTAGAAGTCTAGGGAGCACAGTTCACATCCTACTTCCATGCTCTGGGGGTGCATTTTCCATGGAGTGTGTGTAAATGTGGTCCCTGGGGCTGTGGAGTGAGGCAGTGGGCCAGGCACTGGGCCTGCTTGCCGCTTTCCCTCACTCCCTCCTTTCCTCCTGTACAAATAGGAGACTAAATTGTGGTACCCACCTTTAAAGAATTTAAAGTTCAATAAAGGAGACAGGTATATGAAATGCTGTGATACGGATTGCTATAGAGACAGAATAGGGGCATTGATTTATTTTATTTATTTGTTTTTTTAGAATTAGGTTTTGCTTCATCTTGAGAGAATGGGGACATTTAAATTGGACAAGAACAGCCTTTACAAAGAAGTAGGCAGAAGAGAGATGTTTTATCTGCAAGGAATTGTATAATCTAATGAAACAGGTACACCCATTAAAATCAGAGTTCCCATTATCTGGATTATTATTTAGTAGTACCCTGAAAATTTCTTCTAGGGCAATGCTTCATAGAACAAAGTCTTTTATAAATGAGTTGACCAAAATTTTAATTGCAGGTAACAATTATGTACCTAAAAATCCTAGGAGAGAAAACTCTATTAAATGGAGGTACTTAACCTTTGCATGGCAAATACTACTCCTGTTAAAATTTCTCTTTGAGGGGGTATAATAAGTTGTATAGTTCATCTAGAAAAATAAGGTGAAAATCTCAAGTTTTGGAAAGGCTAATGCTAAACCTGACCCTAGACCTAGACCTATCCCAGCCCTAAATATTTCTAACCGTAGCCCTAGCCCTATCCTGAACTGTCACTTTATCCCTAGCCCTACATCTAGCCCTAATCCTAACCCTATGTCAAAAAAAGAAAAGCTTTCTGAAAAGGTAGTATAAAACAAAGCACACAGCTAGACAGATGAACAGAACAGACTAATCCAAGAACAGTCTTTAGTACGTATGTACGAGGACTTAAAACAAAAATTACATAAGTCAGTGGGGAGAGAATTATTCAATAACCAGTAGAGCATGCATTTTTCTATACTCTGCTGGTGAAAGTGAAAATCATTATGCCCCTTTATGAGGAGCAGTTGGGCTTTGTCTATCAAACTTTCAAATACTAGGATTCTCCAGGGAAACAGCACCTCCAGACACAAAATACTTAAATTGGGTACCTCACGACCAGTCAAGTTGACACAAAATTAACCATTATAGCCAGCAATTCCACTTGTAGATATTTATCCTACTAATGCACATGGACATGTGCAAAATTATATATTTTCAGGTCTATTCATTTCAATTTGGTTAACACCCCCCCAAAATGGAAACCTAGATACCTATCATAGATAGGGTGACCATGTGTTCTGGTTTTCTTTTAACAGTACCAGTTTATACATTTCTCCTCACAGTATAATTATGAGAGCTTTCAACTCTCAAGTGTCCCATTTTACGTAAGAAACGATATGGTCACCCTCATCATAGAGGGTTGGTTAAATAATGGCTACATTTGTCCAATGGAAAAAAAGAATAAAGAAGACCGAACAGCAAGAAGGGTCCTGCTTCCTTTTTTGGCCTCCCCACCCTGCTTCTAAGAACACCGTGGCCTGTTTTATCTTCCCTGCTTCCCAGGCATTGTAAACCTTCAGTGTTCTGTCCACCAGCTGAGAGGGATTCATTCCTAATGCCCCATCTAAATGCTGGAGTTTCTTTCTGATATCCAGGGTACTTTGCCCAGTAACGGTCATGTTTACCATCTGCACATTCTCTGCTGCCTGTGGGTCAGCATCAGTGTGCTTCCTACAGGCCTGATAGATCCTCTCTGAAAATTTAGAAGGGTCCTCTTCGGGCTTTTGCTGAAGGGCTTGTATTATATTTAGACTCTTTTGCTAGGGCACCTCTTTAAGCCCTTCCAATATGCACTTTCTGTAATGTTCCAGGAAGGCTAGGCCCCCACCATTTGGGTACCAGTCAGGATGTGCAGGGAATTGCTGCAGCTGGGTTGGGGGTCCCATTAGGATTCTCTTGGTGGAGACCTCTTCATTAGCTCTATTTATAACCAGCCATCTCTAATCCACAGTCAAGATATTGAGGAGAGTTGATAATATCTGCCCAGTTTGGATGATGAATGGCAAAAATGGAGGCGATAAAATCTGCCATTCTCTGAGGATCATCCCTATATGAAGGGTTGGAATTTTTCCAATTCAGTAAGCCTGAAGTGGAGAATGGAGTATGGGCCCAATAGTAGCCAGCAGGCTGGCCTTCCCGATTTACTCCACCAGTAGGATATTGCCTCAAAGGAAACTGGTTTGCTCTAGATAGGGATGCTCCCTTGCCAAATTGGGTGCCCTGATGGGTCTTTGACTGGGAGACCCACCCCTCACCATACAAGGGTGGAGCTGTTTGCTTTGTGGTCTCTACTTCAGGGGCAGCTCGAGAAGGGAGTGGTGGCATAAAAGCTTCTCCTGCCACGAACTTGGCGTTCCCTGGGTTCAGAACATTGACGAGGTTTACCTCCTCAGTCTCCTTTTCTTCCTGAGTCTTACTATGGGGAAGAGGTTTGGGGGCCTCTTCCCTTCTCTGTACCGTCAAGCAATTCTATGTCCCTGTCAAAATCCTATTATTCAATGACATGAATGCATTGACAAAAGGAATTTCATTCTATCTGTCTAACTGTTGGCAATGCTGTTTCAATTTCATGGCAGTACAATAACTTAGGGAGCCATGCAGGGGCCACCTTTCCTCGCAAGCCAAAACTTATGTAGGCCGCACAGTGTTACAATAACAAATCAATGCCTTAGTGTGGACGCTGGGTAATGGCAGTTCATGCTCCAGTTTGCCAAAATCCTGCCCTGTGGGCTTCCTCCAGGAGCCAGCCCAGACCTACCCTTATTGGCCCAGACACATGGGCCAAAAGCTATAACCAGAAAAATCCAAGAAACTTGAGAACAAATAAACAAAACAGGTATCTTCTACTCCATTATTCCAAAGAGTACTCACAAGCAAATCTGCCAACCAATCTCACAAACCCTGGTTCCCACAAAGTGGCTTCCCCAAAGCAGCCCTCACCTGGACCTCGTTTCACACGGCCTTTTCCTAGACCCATCTCCTTTTCACCAGCCAGGCCTGTTCAGGTGGCTGGTGTCTTGAGCAGATGTGCAGAAAACTTTCTGGAGACTGGGAAACCCCACAGTCCCACTCTTGGGGTCCACTAGCCACAGGCTGCCTGCTTCCCAACAGAGTTGCCATTGCTGTTACTGAACAGCAAGTGGGGCCCTGCTGCCCACCACCACCCTCTAGGCAAATTCCAGAGGCAAAGTTTTGATGACAAAGGAAAGGAGTCTTTATTCAAAAGCTACACAGTTTTGGAATAACAGCTTTCCACATGCATTAGGCACTTAAGCCTATTGATTAATGCTAAAACTCCTGAGTTCCCCTATTATTCTCGTCAGTTTTTAATTATCTTATTTCTATGGGGTTAGTTTACACACTAAAACAACATAAGATACAAAAGCTACACAATTCTGGAAGAATGGCAGGCTTCTGCCTCAGGGCCATTCTCCTCTTGAACACCAGAAAAGAATAACCCTGCCACCCCCTGCCAGGGCAGCCTAGCCCTAGGCTGCGCCCGGAGTTCTTTCCCATCTACAATACCGTCCTTTGTGAAATGCAGGCAGCTGCAACACAATCATCCAGGCATCCTCCAGGAAGAAGAGCTTCTTCCCTCTTTTTATTTTAAATCTTCTGGCCCATAATTCCTCGCACTCTGGAGGCATTCAACTTTTTAGCTAATCTCTATCTAGGCTGTTTACTATTGCCTCCAGCAACCTCCTCCTACCGCCCCTCCCTCCTCTACAGTGATCTGATCTGACCTCTCTGTGTCAGAACTGAGGTGGAATGATCTGACACAATGTCGACTGAAAAAAAGCATGGTGTGAAACTGCGTGTGGCATGGTACAGGAAGGGAAGATACATGTGTGTCTGTTTATATTTGCTTGTATGTGATAGAGCATCTCCGCAGATACACAACCTGGTCACAGTGGTAATCCCCAAGGAGTGGACTAGGTACCTGGGTGCAGATATCCCAGAAATGAGCCTTTCACTGTAAGCTTTATTGAATTGAAAATTTTTAACTATTCAAAAATAATAAAATATTTTACCAAACAACAAACCTGAAAATAAACTGGTGATAAGGGGCAGAATTCTGTGTCAGTCAGGGTTTGTCAAAGAAACAACCAGTGGGATATTATGTGTGAGACTTATTTCCAGGACCTGGTTTATGTGACTGTGGGAACTGGCAAGTCCAAAATCTGTAAGGCAGGCTAGAAGCCTGGAAAATTTCAGGCAGGAACTCAGACTGCAGTCTCGTCAGAAATCCTTCCCCTTGGAAACCTCAGTTTTGCCCCAAGCAAAACTGACCTTTCAGCTGATTGGATGAGGCAGTCCACATTACGGAAGATAATCTCTTTTATTTAAATTCAGTGGACTGTAGATATTAAGCACATCTACAAAATACCTTCACAGCAACATCTGCATTCCTGTTCTACTGAGCAAATGGGTAGCCTAGCCAAGTGACCCACAGCATTCACTGTTTATCCTCAGCAGCTTGACAGCTGTAAACTGTGTTTAATTCCAAATAATGAAAATAACTAAGTCATACACCTGTCTAACATGATACAACTATCCAGTGTATAACTGAAAGCATATTATTTCTTTCCCTGGAAGAGGGTGTAGTCCTTGAGTAATGATATACTTTAGCGTAAATACTATGATGGAAGGTTAACTGGTTGTGATGTATCTTATGTAGGAAGGTAAGAGGAAAGAAAACAGACATTGCTTAATATATGTATGTGTGTTATATACATTATAAATATATATTATAAAATATATATTTGATACATGTACATACAAACATGAAATGAGGAAAAATAATCATCACAGTCCTTGTTTCCCGTCTGGATGTGTGGTTGTATGTGTGGTTGTATGTGTGGACCAGCTGGTTTTTATAAGCACCTTCCATTACTAATTCCATATTCCCTCTGCCCTCAGCAGCTGGTCATGTCTGTTTGCCTGGTAGGGTAATGCAAACCTCCATTTCTGAAGAATTTGAGCCATTAGGTGTCCTCCCTGAATTGAATTTTGTAGCTTTCCATGGACTTTAGTTACAGGGCTTGGGGGTACGAAGATTCCCTAGGAGATCTGTGCTTTAGACATGCCCTTCCTTACCTCCAATGTGCAGTAACAGACCAATTTCCCCTTGGCATTCAGGATAAATCACCCCAGCCAGGACCTGGTTTTGCTTGTTGATTCAGAGGCATGAGGAGCCCAAAGTAACCAAGTAGTAGTCTTAATGTCCAGATTAATGGAATTGCTGTGTCCCCTCAGGGAGGAATTCCTCCTTTTGTAACAAAACCTCTACACCAGCACAGCCTAAGAATGTGGGGACAGCAGCCAAAAGGTCACTAGGGTTAATAGGGGTGGTGCCATGTACATTTTCATCCCTTGATTCTTGGACCTATGGGAGGAAGAGCACCATGTGTCAAATGTTGATGTAGAGCATACATAGCTTCTGGGGAACATTGCCACACCCTGCAAGCTGCTGCCTGCCATACAGGTAGTGTAGTGATACCTGAGTCCTCAAAAGGCCATTCCCCCGTTCTTTCAGGCCCGCAGCTTCAGGGGGATGGGGAATGTGATAGGTCTAATGAATTCCATAAGCAAATAAGAAATATATTATCTCCAAAATCCAAAGAGACCCATGAGGTATTGTGCCTCTTTTTGGGTTTGTGGGAGAAGTCAGATGCATCAAGTTAACCTTTACCTTACAAAAGATACCTAGACCTGTCCCACACCACCAGACCCCTAGAGTTTCAGTGAGGTAGAAGGCCTAAATTTTTTGCTAGAGTTATTTCCCACTCTCAGGCACACAGATGTCTTAAAAATAAATCTAGAGTAGTTGCTACTTCTTGCCCACTATGTCCAATTAGTATATCATCAGGGTGGTGGACCAGTGTGAGAATGTCTCATGTAGGGAAAGGTGGTCAAGGTCTCTGTGGACTAAATTGCATCACAGGGCTGGAGAACTGATATACCTCTGAGGGAGGAGAGTGTAAGGTATATTGCTGGCCATGCCAGATAACCTGTTTCTGGTGCTCTTTACTAATAAGTATAAAGGAAAAAAAAAAAAAAAACATTTGCTAGATCCATAGCTGTATACCAGATCTCAGGGGGTGTGTGAATTTGTTCAAGCAATGGAATCACATCTGGGCCAGTAGCGGCAACTGGAGTCACCCCTGGTTAAGTCCGTGAGGATCCACTGTCATTCTCCAGGAGTCATCTATTTTCTGCACAGGCCAAATAGGTGGGCCAAATGAGGTAGGAAACACCACCTTGATCCTTCCAGTCTGATGGTGGCACTAACCTCTGAAACCTTACCATTGCTTTCCGTTTACTATCTTCCTAGGTAAAGGCAGTTCCAGTGGTTTACATTTGTTGTTTCTTGCCAGAATAGCCTTCATGCCAGCGGTCAGAAAACCAACGCGACTATTTTGCAAATGACTGCATATGTCTATATCAATATTGCTCTCAGAAACTGGGGCAATGGCCACAGGTTCCAGAGCTCACTGGACCACTTTTCTGCTTCCATTCTTGCTGCTTCTGTGGAAAACCCAGTCCTTCTCGAATGCCTTCCAGATATTTCCCCATAAAGCCTTTACATTTACTCTTGAAACCAGTTTTTGCAGATGCCACATGGCACTGGCCAATTTCTTTTGCTCTTTTTTCTATTCTCCAGATGATCTCTACATGTACCCCAACCGTGGCCATTGGTACTGCTGCTGACAGGGCTACCTAGAGGCTGCTGAAGGCTAAGAGTACCATCTTCACAGCTATAAATGTGACACAATTATCAGTGTCTGTCCCTTGAGACTCTAGTGAAAAAATTTCTTTAGGTTTTGTGGAGCATCAGAGTAATAGACAAGAATGTGCTCAGAATCACTCTATTATGGGTGTCCATAACTCATCAATAAAACATGAACACCTCAATCCTCTCTACCTTCAGGTGAATCCTTTCTCAAGAGGGCTTTTTGTTCCTTTTAGCTGCCAGCCCAGTGACTAGACCAGAGCTCCTCCAAATGGGGTCTGCAAACTGGGCTGTTGTCAGTATGTGTCATGCTAAGTACAGAAATCATCAGCTGTAAAATCTTACAGCAATTTGACATAGTGATTTTTGATTGTAGAACCTGATAATAAAAAATGGGATCGGATATTATGTTTTTATTATACTTTTCTAATAATTTATTTTTATTGGATTTTACAAAATTTCAGTCTGAAATTAAAAAGAAAAAGAACAGCTGATCCCTCACCACAGGTGATTTAAGAAACTCTGATTGACCTCATGCTCTAACAGCTTGAATCCACTGTGAACAGTGCAGACTTGAGCCCAGAAGTCTGCTGAATACTGTACGCGCCCAGGCGAGAATCTAAGAGCCCACTCGCTCACATGCCACGTGGGTGGGAAGATGAGAGCTCTAGCCTGCTCAGTGTTCTGATGTCCAGTGGCTCTGGACTAGAGGGGCAGGGTTCAGAAGCAGGAATAGCCATCCCCACCACGGGGGTGACTCTCCTAATCCAGAGGAAACAGTGCTTCTGTGGGGGAAGATGTTCGTGGGGGGAATTGTGAGAACACAGTAGTATTCAACCACGGTCTAAAAATATTAAATGGAAGAGCCAGATATTTTGAGAGAGAGAGACATGATTTTTGTTACAGTATATCATTATAATTGTTCTATTTTCTGACTAGTTATTGTTAATCTGTTGCTGTGCCTAATTTAGAGATTAAACTTTACCATAGGTATATATGTATAGAAAAAACACAGTATTTATAGAGTTGGTACTATGTGCAGTTTCAGGCATCCTGTGGGGGTCTTGGATCATATTCCCTGCAGATAAGGGGGGACTACTGCAACCACTCTACTTGGGCTGTGTCTTAAGAAGTACTGCCTTTATGATAAGCACATACCTGTTAGCAGACATGGCCTGACACAGGCACACCATTGGCTATTCTCCCAGACAACCCCACTCAGATCTGTCCTTGGCACAAAACATTTTCCCTCACCTTGCACTTGCAGAAAGAGCGGTGGGCCTCCTCTCAGGGGGTGAAATCATGCCCACTTCCCAGGGCTGCTGACAGCAGGTCAAGATCTGGCATAGTACTAATGACATAGTAGATATAAGTTAGCTCGCCTTTTTCTTGTTGAACGCTCAAGGAAATAGCTTTATCACCACTGTGGCACACTCTCCTGCATATGGCTTTATGTGCCTCACCAGCAGTATTTACCATCTATACATTACCACGTCTTTATTATCTTTTCTATATTCAAATAAAATTCTCAGGGACCCAGGCTACTTCTTCAACTCTGAATCCTTTGTAGCTCATAGTCTAACTGATGTGGGTTCTTCATTACTGTTTGTGATGTTAGGAAGTTAAATTTCTTTTAAATTACAGATAGGAAAAATATATTTTAATAGCAAACATTTCAGGCAAAGAAAATCATACTCTTTTTAATAAATGTAACCCAAAACTATAAATAAACATATTTTACAAAAGGTAAGAACAGTATTGCCTACACAAAGTAATTCTCTTGGTTCTAAGAAAACAAAACACAAAACAGTACATTTAAGTAAGGGTTTGTTTGTATCTCCTTACTTTGAGAACTTCATACATTTTAACTTCACATTTGCTTTATCTCACATGATAAAAACATAGCAAAATACGGTAAGCATCTTTTCGAAATATACAAAAATTTAATGTAATTTCTGAAACCTAGATATTTAATAGACAAACGTATTTAACAAGGTATTTCTTTGGACTGCAAGAGCAGTGTTGTATCACAGTTTTGCACCATAATCTTTATATTTTGGTGTTCCTCCTCCACTTTCTCTCCCTTTAAACTTCTGTCTAAAAAAAGAAGTATTAATAAAGATAATAGAATCTACTTATGAGCTCTGGATGACAGTATCTCCTTTCCCTATTTCAAACCCCTTATTCTATTTTGAAAATGCCGGCTAACAAACACACCCTTATACCCTGCATGAGGATTTGGTATTGCTCCCTCAACTGGCAATAGAAGTTGCTCTGGAATAAGGTGTAAGGTGCTCAGCCATCTCAGTGCCAGGTGATTCTTACTTCTCTCTGGCTAACACCTACAGTTTACTCTGGGGAGGGAACTTTTGTAACAGAGTCTTGTTGAGTAGGCTCTTTCAGTCTGTTTGGAGAAATGTTGGGTGAAAATAACTTAGTGCTTACATATGCTCTATTATTGTTATAATAATATGTATAATATTATCATTAAACTACATCATCTATATTTCATTACCCTTCCTCGATTTACGTTTTCTCCTTCTTTAAAACATGTTTCTCCAAAATGATGAAAAGATATTTCTGTTTTTAGATTATACCTTCCTTTATCATCCTACCTAATCATCCATATGACATTTACTTCTCACAGGTTTACCATTTGAAGAGAAGGAAGAACCTACCAGATTTCTAAGCCTTTTATAAAGAGAAAATAAATATTGCAAATATTCTCCATGGTAGTTTTGGAAATTGTTTTGGTTTTTGTATAAAGGGGGAAAAAAGCAGAATAACTCTGTTCCTTCCCCAACCAAATCTTTGACGTTTGCTATCTCAATGTGCTTTCTAAAGAGGCAGACTAAGCCTCCAAGTACATAGCTGTTTCCTTCCTGGTTAGTAGCTCAATGTGGATGTCAGAGAAGCTGACCATGACAGAGTGGGACTCTGGGCAAATAATGTCCACAAGGTTGAGGACGACGGTGAGGGAGCATACAAACCCTTTATCTTCTACTGTGAGTACTAAGAGTGAGCACACCAGGTGTGGCGGCTGCATCGGTCTCCTCCATCCGAAGGGTGACCACTCAGTGTTCCGAAGGAGATGAGAACATCCTGAAGGGCAGCAGTTCCCCGTGCATCAGCAAATGTGGTGTGTTTGGAAAGATCCAAATCAGCATCTGCTTCTGATTTGTTTTTAAAGAAAAATCCGCAGTCAGCTTTCAGCTGCAGCCTGCTATGGATCACGGCATCAGAGAGCATGCCACCCTGCTCCGGCCAGGGCAGCGGGCAGGAGAGGTCTATTTAAAGATGAACGACCGAGATCGGATTGTGCCTTCCCTTTGGTCCAGTTGCTTTCTTATTTGAGACTGTAATAAAATGCACAAATGTGTGTATGTATTATTAAGCAGTTTTAAGGTAACTATCTCTGGCTTTAACAAATATTAAACAAGACATGCTGATTAGTAAGGAAACCATGCAACAATAAGTTAATAATCATGTTCCCCCTTCCTAAGTTTTAATTTGTTTGTTTGTTTGCTGTTGAATTTTTCTCAAGAGAAATATAGTAAAGTGATGGCTAAAACTTGTGCAAATTGGGATTTGGCCAAATTCAGTAATTCATAAAATGCAATACTATTAAATGAATCAAAAGAAGATATAGAACTAAATTTATTGATAAGAAAAGATATTCATAATATAGTAATAGGTGAATGAGTGAACAGGTAAAGAACACTTAAGAATAATTTAATTTTATTTTAAATTATTTATTGGCACAGGGAAAAGTTTGAAAGTATGTACATTTGATGTATTTTTAACCTTAATTTTTCTATAATGATTATATATTGCTTGCATGATTATGAAATAGGAAAAATAAAAAATCGACTCATTTATCAGTAAGGATTTCATATGGCAAAAAAGTTTTTCACTAAATATCAAATATATTGGAGCCATTTTAAAATGTGTGGTATATTTACTTGGATTTCAAACTGAAAACAACCAAAGCAAAAGTCCCAGTATATAGAAAAGAAGATTCAACAAGATTCAATATATCAGCTAATTTCATAACAAATTAATTAGGAAAAATTGTGTGTGTTTAAAAATATCATGGGTTTCAAGATACTATATCTACAGGAAATTTTAGGAAGCTTTAAGAACAAGTTCTAGGCAAAGAGTTCATTGACTTACAAACACATACGAAAAATGTATGAGACTGATAACTTTTTATAAGCATTCCATATTCCCCCTGGGAGGTACATAGGAAGCAGACAAAATAAATTAGCTCTTGTCCTTGACCTGTAAAAAATAATGCTTACATTGGAAATTAAGCTAAGTTCCTGTGGCAAGCTTTCTTCTCTGATTTAAAAGGACTTTCTACTGTAGAAATATGTCAGCTTTCCTCTCTCTGACCTTCCTATCCCACTTGTCCTCCTCCAGGCAAAATTGGGCAAGTTTGCACACTTAAAGGAAGGCTGATAGACACTCAGGTGCAAGGCAAACTCTCTGGGGCTGAGACCTCAGTGCAGATTCATCCTTTCTCTGTTTACCCCTTTCTGCAGCCTTTCCATGTCCCAGAAGAATGAACTATTCCACAAGCCTGCAAGTAGACATTCCAGTGATTCTCAGGGATACTGTGACTCAACAGAAACATGTCTCAAATCATCACCATGCTATTTCAGAGTACTAGGCATCCATCCAGAAAACTTGTATAACTCACCAATTTCCAACGTAGTATCTTGATCCACTCATCAGCTTCTACTCCTGTCTTTGCACAGAGATAAAATGTCCTGAATGGAAATACTAAGCTGATAAAACAAAAGAAAGAAGGTAAGATGCTCCAGGCGGTTAGCTGAATATACATTAGTTGAACACTAATTACAGTATTCCAAGAAAACAAGAATAGACAAAAGGCCTGGGGGAGTGATCTGAGAACTAGTGTATATGGAGCTATTTCTGCCAGCACTCTGCAGAAATGTCAAGGATGCTGTATATTCATATTATCATTGTGGGCCAGATTTATATTTTCTAATTAGAATTTAAAGAAGAGAAAAAAATGTCCAGGACACCCCCATATCCTTTTGTCTTAGACTGCATACAATACTTAGACTTTCATATTTATTCAGCTTATCTATAAAATGACTCAAAAATCTGTGCTATGTTTCAAAGAATAAGCAGACAAAAAAGAAAGCTGAAGGAGCTCACTTGGGTGAACTTGCTTGAAGTGAGGAAAAGGCTGCCTGCTGTGGACGTGGGCAGAGTTAGATGTGGAGGACAGGAGACACAGACAACGAAACTCCTTAGCTAGTTAGTCATTCCACCCACTCTGGTCGTGAGTTAGTCAGTCTCTGCTGGAGGGAAGATGAACTTTCCTACCAGTATAAAAGACTTGTTCTAGGATCATGGTAGCTCATTTGATTGTCTCTTTGCCTGTAGAGACAAATCATTTGACTAATAAGGTAGCTTACACCTTGCCAGTACTTTCTGTCCTTACCATTGAGATGCAATATGCCAAAAATCTTTTTCCCTTTTATGATTTTTAAAAAAAAGTCCTGAGCTGAAATTCAGAAAGGTTTCTATATCCTAAAGCCTAAGCAGAATATTCAGTTTGTGTCAGTAATGCATGTCAAATCGATGGGAGATCAGCCCCTGTGAACAGAAGGTACACCCTGATGTGAGTTCTGGTCAGTGGACAGTCTGTGTGTGGGGGGGGGGGGGCAGCAGGGGGTGGTGCAGGGGTAGGAAGTGCTACTGTGCACACACTATACAAAACTGGTTTCTGGAATTGTCATTGTTTGGCACTCCCTGTGGGAGATATTATTGATTGACTATTAATACAGATAACATTTTCCTTTCTTTTTACCAACAGAACTCCACGTGGTATATTATAATTAGTTGAAGGCAATTATAATCATGCTAGTTCCCTTTTTTATCTTCCTCTGCTGCTGGCCACGGCCATGGGGCCCAGTCCAGGCCAATGAGATGAGAGGGGACATCTGATCAGAGGCTTTCTGGGAGAATGTCTGCCTTCCTGATAAAAACGGGTGGATGTGGCTGGTGCCATCCCTACACCTTCTGTCATGACTTACACAAACCCTGCAGTAGCGAGCAGGAGGAACAGGCCAGCGACTTTAGAGACACAGGGCCTGACATTGTCAGGACAGCTGCCTGTCTCTCTCTCTACATTTTGTTATATGAACACGATAAACCCCTGCCAGCTTATATAATTTCTTTATGCAAATTTTAAAAGATATCCACTCTTGGTTAATACTGTAGAATTAGTGTTAATTTTTTTGGTGTGATAATAGTATTGTAGTTCTCTGAGTGATGTTTTTATTCTGGGGAGATGCACATTGAAGTATTCAGGGGGAGTGCCATGAAGTCTGCGCCTCACTTTCAGATGGTTCAGGTGTAAGAAAGTGAACAGAGAGAAAGCAGATATGGGAAAATATTAACAACGGATGCATCTGGGTGAGGGCTTTATGGGTATGTGTCTATCAACTTTGGTATGCTTGAAAACTTTAAAATAAAAGTTGGTGGCAAATAAGACACCTCTTCCTCAGGATACTTTACTTTTCCCAGTTAGAAAATTGTCACGCTATGCTGATTATGTTAGAGCAAAACACTTTTGCGCCATTTTCCAGAAATTGTCATAACAATTCAAATCACCCATCGCTGGAGTCAACGAAGTTTTCATAGCGGGGAAAACTCCAAAGGAATAAAGCTGTTTAAGATGTGAATGGGGTCCTCCTAAGTCTACCGTACATGGACTGTGTACAGCTAACCAATCGTGCCAGCAGACACACGATCCCACCACGAGTGCCCAGTGTGGCGGCTCACTCACGTCACTCAGACCAAAGCAGCTGTACCCATGAAGACACACAGGTTTTGTTCCTCAGCTAAAATAAGTGGCAAGAAGACTTTTAAAAATATTTCCTTTAAGAAACAACTTACCAAAAACAGTTTACCCTTTCCTGTGAGTAATCAAATTGTACAGCTGAACATTCTGTTAAGTCCAAGATCCGAATTGGTTCTGGAGACTTAAAAAACAACAACAACCTGTCATTCAAAAAACACACAAATCTGTTCATCACTTATTCCCCTAACGAATCTTTCACTGTGTGCAACTTTCAATTTTGTTTTCTCCATGGGGACAGATAATAGAAAGTCTACTAAGGGAAGTAACGCATCCCTGGTTTGGAAGTTGGCTTTTCGTGAAACTGGGTACTAAGAAGACATTGATTTATCAATTTTAATTTGATGGAGATCGATTTTAACACATGGAAGGGAGTCATTTTTCTCTTATGTCTTGACACTTCAACTTTCTCAGAAACTTTGTAGAGGGAAAGTGAGAGGAAACAAAATAAATTTAAATTGGCTTAATGAAATGGACATGGGAAATGGGCATGCTTTTAACAAAGGAGGAAATTGCTGCAAAAGTTGATACAGTTTAGCTTGTCCCACAGAGCAGTTTCTGGGACACACATCTCATCTTTGCAAAAGAACATGGGTCACATCAGGAATCAAGAACTCACACCTTCACTCATTTAGCAGGTGTTTCAGGTGCTCACAAGGAAAATTTTAGGCATTTTAAAGGCAGATGTTCCTTTCATCTAGAGAGCTGATTTTTAAAGGGAAAAATGTATTATCATGTTTCTCACCATCTGGTCTTTGAAGTATTTCAGTTCATTCCTGTGCAGAGTGAACCATCTTGTTTTCCAGGTCTGAGGAAAATAATCAGAATGTGTGGGTTTTGAAAACAGAAATGCAATACTTGAATGAGATCATTCCCTTTTGTTTTAAAAATATCTAAACCATTAGATACAATAAAATATTCTTGTGGTAGGTGTCATTTCTGTAAAAAAGTTTCAAAATATCTACAAAAATGAAAACGATTTTGTGCATTAAGCTAATAATAAAGGCAGGGGTATCACCTGCATATTTAAACACATAAAAAGAAACAGCCAATCAAAAGTATTCAAGGTATCTTATGACAAACACTGAAGTTGCCATCTTATGAAGTCTGTAATAATAATAATAGGTATCATTTTTTGAGCATTTGATGTGGGCTACATAGTACCCTTGGATGTTTCTGTATATTATAGCCAATCCTTATACAATGCCAAATATTTTTTCTTTATTTTTATTGTTGTCATTATTACAGATGTCCCCATTTCCCACCCTTTCCCCACCTCCACCCCTCTTCCCTCTACAATGCCAAATATTATCTTTATTTTGCAAAAATTTGAGGCTTAGGAACCTCTAACCACATGATACTCTAAACCTTGTCTAAGAATTCCACAACATCGATGACAAAAACTGTGGTTCCCCACCATCCTTTATTTCTCACCCTGAATGCCAGTGTGCCTGGGTAAAAGTAATAGCAATGGATTTAAAAACAAATCTGCTATGGAAATGAATACTTCGTGTTCTTAGGGGGCATCTAGTCTAGTAGGGACACATATAACTAAACATACAGGTTCAGTTCAAGCAAGGAAATACCTTTGAGAGATATTAAGTGCCCTGACTCTTAAAATAGAGATACTTCATGAAGGTCTTCTTGGCACAGTTAAATGAGACAGAGTAACTTTGAAAACACCATCTCACAAATTGAGGGACAGTTGGACTTCCAGACTAGTAAAGTCCTAAATTGTGTTTTCTTTGGGGTTTTTTAAAACATAGTTACATTAATGCCAGTGATGTTTTTTGCTTACTTTTAAGTAACATTTTATACAATTTAAATTCTTTGTTTAAAAAAAATTTTTAAAGGAGTATGCTAGAGTTAACTTGCTACTTTCATCCTCCATTATACCATTAAAAAAGGGTTGTATTTTTTCTTGGACATTAACTGTAGGCTACTCTGATACATTTGACTTTGTTAAAGAATGGTCAAGTAACTTTCCAGAATTTTAACTAACGGCCATAAAGATGAACTCCAGAAACAGGTAAATGTTATAACTGGCTTGAAGCGGGCAGGCAGTTATGTTTTACTTAAGTGTCAAAGTAAGAACTGAGTGTGCATGACAGGTTTTCTTCCTTTGTGACGAGCACTAGCCAACACATGCCTCCTTACCTTGACCAGGCCCCCCTGTTTGGTGAGGTATCCTTCTTTGGTGCCCAGCTGAAAAAGAAAAAAGCACAAGCTGAAGCCCAGAACTATCACAACATGATCTTTGTCTTTCTATTTCTGACCTGGTTTTAAATAAAGCACAAGTTTGCCTATGATCTTTAAATAATCAGCTTTTATGTTTCACCTAGGCACTGGAAAATCCTGCCTGTGTTTACAGACTGTCAGACTGGATTGTCCCATGTAATTCTGCAGCAATTGGCAGCAACTGAGATCCTCTCCGTCTTGCAATTTGCAAAATTTTGCAAATTTTGCAATTTGCTATTTACAAACAATAAAACACATCTTGCCACTTATAAAACTTAGTGTTGGGCAAAGTGTGTCATGTAAAACCCACCTGCTTGGATTGTCACTAGGGTATTAGGCACATAAACATGCTCACACACGTTGATACCATGTCAGCAGGTTTGGGAAAGTCTGGACTGAGCAAGTAAAGGGATTTATTACTTCCATGCTTCCTAGAGTCTGTCTGTATTACGCTAATGTGCTTTGTGAATTTTTAAGAGGGAACATTAGCAATGTCATTCCAATATTTATTTTATTGCATAATCCTTCACCAATCCCCTCTTCAGTTTTTCATACTCCATCAGTTGAGACCTGTACTCCATGGGACAGAGTTTCAGGAATGCAGATTTACTCATGCTTGATTTATCCAAAAGGAATTGGAAGTGAGAATGAATCATTTCTTTTAATTCACACATCAGTAATGCAAAGGTAACAAGATACTTCTCTAGAAACTAGAAAATGTAACAAATGGTAGAGGGCTGTGTTCATAGAAATTTGCACAAAATAAGGACCATAAGATGAAGAAATTTATAATTTTATAGATTTCTGCAGAAATTGAGCTTGTGGTAGATATTTTGTTGTGATACAGTGTTATAATTTATCTTAATAAGGAAAAATTAATAATAATTGGGAAATAACTTAGTTGACGTCAAGGTTCTTTTTATGGGAGTTTCCAGAGTATTTTTTTTTCCTGAGGTAAATTCTCTCCACCAAATAAAAAGAGGAACAATAACCATCACAGTAAAAAGAGTCAAAGCAAGAAGTAATATATAACCAGTTCTTTTACAATTCTTATGGCATTAAAGTAGGGATGAACTTCTCAAGTGTTCATTTAAATGATCATAAACAATATTGGGGAATTTAATTTAATGTAATCACTTGACTTATTTTGACATTAAAAGAAATTGAAGCGACTGAACTTTGTTCAGTTATTATGGAAATGGCAAAAACTAAGACTTTGGGTTGTTGCAGGTTAAAGTCTGCTGAGACAAAGTAATTATGGGTAAACTGCTACACAGAAGACCCTGACAGAATTGTTCACTAAAATCAAGCTAAGGAGTGACACTGCTCACTTCATCTTGCCTCCACCCAAGCAATATACTATAAGTCTAATATTTTCCTAAGGTTTTGGTAGATACTTGGAAGGCTGAGAGGGAAGAGCTGAGAATATTAATTTTATTCATGGTCTCAGGAAGTAAGGAGGGAAATAATTATATAGCAGGTTTGTCTTTTTTTAAAAAATTATGATCTATAACAGGAAAGCTATTTATAAGAGTCTCAAATTGGAAACCACACTTAAAAATTTAAAAAGAAAGGATTAGCCTTCCTATCATCCTTCCTATCTGCTTGGGTGTCTGCCTGCCATAAATTTAGTCAAAAGTCACTGGGTGAGGTGAAGCAAGGTGGGCACCAGTGTGAGTGTGTACAGGGCATTCCATGTTAGTACAGGGTGGACACAGCAGGGTACAGAGAGCAGCTGTGTTGGCAACAGTGGCTGCAGTGGCTTGGAGTGAGGTACTGAAGCCTGGAAGGTGGGGGCGGTTCTGCCTGAGGGGATGGAAGGGTCAGACAGGGCACAGTGATAGAGCCAAGTCAGGGTAGGTGGGCATCTGCGGTGGGGATAAGAGTAGCAATGGCCAGACTGTGGTCCCTGGGCGATAGGAGATTGCTTGCATTTGATCAATCACAAATAAGTAAGTGTACTGAAGATAATGGAATCCACATTCTTCACTGTGGGAGAAGGGAGTTACAAATATGAGAAGTGAAAATACTAGAATGAGCCTTTTGGTATTGGATTAGGATTGGAAGTAGTGGCATGACCCCATAGATAGATGATTGATACATAGGGATTGATATAGAGATATAGATAGAGGTAGATAGATGATAGGTAGACAAATATAGAGAGAAGTAGAATTAAATATAGATATCAATATAGGTGTGTGCCCATGTGTATATGCATACATATTTTGCTAGCTCTGCTCTCAGAGCTGGCTGAGAGAGTGACATCCTAATAACAATAATCACGTAGCAGGCAGATCTTGGCTTCTAAAGTAACACACTCTCCAGGAAAAAAGAACAGAATTTCTTAGAGAAGTAACTGATTCTAGAAATGGAGGCAAGGAATGTATAAGATAACCCTAGAACATTTTGCTATAACAGAAAGTAAAAAAAAAATTCTCAAAGAACTATGAGGTTATAATGACATGGAAGTCACCTTGAATGAGCTCTTAATGGCCAACCTGGGAAAATTTAAAGGGTCAAAATGAATAATGATAGTCATGATTATAGCCCAATGATATAAAAATAAATGACTGCAGAATTTCAGAAAATAAAAAGCTGTTTCTTATAGTAGAATGACAGCCAATAATGTAAAAGAAAAAATAGAATCACGGAAGCTCCATTTGGTAACACTATAGCAATAATGAAATAGTCAAGAAATATCAATGTATGCTAAAACTGATGGATAAAAGTTTAATGAGGAACAGGATATTTACTTAGTCTCAACCTTCACCCAAAACATTAATAACAAAGAAGGGAACAAAGTGATTTTAGAGTGAAGAAACCTGGCAGACACCACAAAATCGAGCAATCAAACACACCATGTTGAGACACATTGAAAGTGCGCTTCACCTAAGAGGATATGCTGAGAAGGGCAAATACCGACTCTGCGGCACTTCTACCAAAACTGCAAAACCTGAATCTAATTTTAAGGCAACAACAGACAAATCAAAGTTGAATAACAGTTCACAAAGTAACTGGCCTTTCATTTTCAGAAGTGTTAAAGCATGAAATCAAAGAAAAACTGAGGAAGTGTTCCAGAGTGAAGAATACTCAAGAGGTGGGGAGAAATAAATACCACTTGTTATTGTGGACCGAACCCTTTTGTTCTATAGAAACTTATTGGGAAAACTGGTGAATCCTGACTGAGATGTGCGGATGGGGCGGCGCACATTGTTAGCTTTCTAATGGGAATGGCTCTATGTGGTCACATAGGCAGATGTGCTTGTGTGTAGGAAATACATATTGAAGTACTGTAATATTATTATCATATTATCGTGTCAGCAATTTATTGTCAAATGGCTCAGGAACAAACACATTCCTTTGTTCTATTTCTTTACAATTTTTTTACTGAATTTATTGGGATGACATTGGTTAATAGAATTACGTAGGTTTCTGGCATATAATTCTATAACACATCATCTGTATATTGTATTGTGTGTCTACCACTCCAAGTCAAGTCTCTTTCCATCACCGTTTGTCCATTTACCCTCTTCTTCCTCCCTTCCTCCCTTTTTCCTCCATACTGTTCTGTGTCAATGAGTTTTCTTTTTTTCTTTGCTTAATCCCTTCACCTTTCCCATCTACCTACCCAGCCCTCCTCCCCTATGACAGCTGTCAGTCTGTTCTCTTTATTTATGAGTCTGTTTCTACATTGTTTGTTTTTCATTAGATTCCTCATATAAGTGAAATCATGCAGTATTTGTCTTTTTCTGACTGGCTTATTTCACTTAGCTCTCCAGTTCCATCCATGCTGTCAGAAAAGGTAAGATTTCCTTTTTTATAGCCAAGTGGTAGTCCATTGTGTAAATGCACCACGGCTTTTTTATCCACTCATCTACTGGTGGGCACTTGGGCTTCTTCTAAATCTTGGCTACTGTAAATAATGCTGCAGTGAACATAGGGGTGTATATATTCTTTCAAATTAGTGTTTCAAACTTCTTCAAATATATTCCCAGAAGTGGAATTGCTGTGTCATAATGCAGTTCCATTTTTCGTTTTTGAGGTAATTTCATACTGCTTTCCATGGTGGCTGCACTGATCTGCATTCCCACCATACATGAGTGCTTCCTTTTCTCCACATCTTGCCAACAGTAGTTGTTTGTTGATATATTGATGATAGTCATTCTGACAGGTGTGAAGTGATATCTCATTGTGGTTTTAATTTGTATTTCTCTGATGATTAGTGACATTGAACAACTTTTCCTATATCTATTGGCCATCTATATGTCCTCTTTAGGGAAGCATCTATTCAAGTCCTTTGCCCATTTTTAAAAATTATTTAAAAAAAATTTTTTTGAGAGAGGTTCTCCTAAAGAGGAGGGAGAATGAGAGGGAGAGAAACATCAATGTGTGGTTGCTTCTTGCATGCCCCTACTGGGCACCTGGCCCATAACTCAAGCATGTGCCCTGACTAAAATTTGAGCCAATGACCCTTTGGTTTGCAGGTCAGCATTAAATCTACTGAGCTACAACAGCCAGGGCCTTTGCCCATTTTTTAATTGGCTTGTTTGGGTTTTTGTAATTGAGGTTTTTAAAATAAATTTTGAATATCAGCTCCATCAAATATATCACAGGTGAATATGTTCTCCCATTCAGTGGGTTTTCTTTTCATTTTGTTGATGGTTTCCTTTGCTGTACAAAAAGTTTTTAGCTTGATGTAGCCCATTCATTTGTTTTTTTTCTTTTGTTTCCTTTGCTTGAGACAATATATCAGGAAAAAATATTGCTATGAGAAATGTCTGAGGTTTTACTGCCTATGTTGTCTTCTAGGATTTTTATGGTTTCGAGTCTAATTAAATCTTCAATCCATTTGAGATTATTCTTGTGTATGGTATATCTTTGTAATCTTTGTACTATTCTTGCAATTTTCCCTGTCAGTTTGAGTTTATTTAAAATAATAAATAGCTTGTATAAATTTTTAACAAACTTTGAACAACCACCAAAAGTAGGATGTAAAAACATAACAGAGGATTAACTTAATAAATTATGGTATATCTAAATATTGGAATATTTAGGAATTTGTTTTAATGACATTTTAGAAAACTATGTAGTGACATGGAAGATGTTCACAAGATAATTAAACAAGCACATTGTAACTCTATTTACAATGAAGAGCTCATTATATATATAATAGGTATGTTACATATATATATATATATATATATAATATGTAATCTTTATTCAACAGAAAGGCTAGAAGGATAGACACTGAAGTGTTAACTGTGAGAGAGCTTCAATGACAGAATGCTAAAAAATGGCAAACATACAAGGGGAGTGTCCAGGAAAAGGAAGTATAAACTGTGTTAAAGAGACAACAGAATACAGAACAATGTCACAGAAGCAAAAGGAACTGAAATTTTAGAAGGAAGTTGTTAAAAATGTCAAATACCACAAAAGGAAAGCTAAGGAAGCTAACATTTTAGATGGGACTTACTCTGTGTCAGTACTTAAAATATATTATCTCACGTAATCTCTATCAACACAACTAATTTGTATCTCACATTTCCCAGGTTCAAAACAGAACTCCTCATTCCCATCCCCCTAAACCCATTCCTCCTGAAGCCTTAGCCATCTCGGTAAATAAGCATTTACCCTGTTGCTCCTTCCTTCACAGAGTGCATTCAACCCAACAGTAAGACTTGTCTCTGCTACATTCAACACACATTCTAAAACTGACCAGTTATCCCTTCCTCCTGTTCCAAGTGCCCATTCTTATCTCCTCTCCCCAGTTTCAACGATCACCATCTTTCACCTCCTCTGCTGTTCACAGTCTCCCACCTGGTCTCCTTGCCTCTGCCTTTGCCCCCACTCCATTTTGCACTTAGTAACAATAATGACCCTTTTTCCCAAACTTAAAAATGAATTATGTTACTCAAAAATATTAAAATTTCTAATGAATGCCTAGGACAAAAATAAATTCTATACTGCCCTGTACGACCCTTTGTGTTGTGTGAAGAGGGAACACTGGCATTGTGGGCAGATGCTTCTTCCCCACGTATGGAAGTGTGTGTGGCCTCCATGACTGCTGCTCATTGTTGGGAAACAATTCTCCAGGGGTCTCTCCTGTTTCTGTATGTCTTATGAGCAAGGCAGTAACAGCTGGTTTTCCTACACCAAATTTTAAAGCATATTTTTATAGCAAACAGCCTTCGAAGATAAAAAGTGTCTTCCTTTGGAGGAAAAAGCAGACAACCAGAAGCCTGGTGCCATGTATCGGCACTCATGAAACTGTGGCAGGCTAACTTGTTAGCTTGCAGGTAGGGTAGTCTCAGATTCCTCACAGTTCTTGACACTCACTAATGCTAGTAGTGCCCCAAAGCACAGTGACAACTAAAACACTCCAAAAAATCTCCAAACACTTAGCTGAACAGTACTTCCTCTTGCGAATGCCACCGCCTTTCATGATCTGACTCCTCATTACCTCAACAGGTTCATCTCCTGCCACCCTCCGTGCAGCTCACTCCACGCCCGTCAGTATGATCTTCCTGGTAGACTTTAAAACATCTCAATGTAGTTCCCACCATAGGGCTTCTGTGCTGTTCTCTCTGCCTGCAACCTTCCCACCTGTTGTCAGGAGTCTCCCCTTTCCTTCAGAAAAGCCTCTGCTCAAATGTTTCCTCCTCAAAGAAGGCTCCCCTGCATCTCTCTTCTCCCTTTATCCTGCTTTCTATTTTTTATGATGTATTACTATTGGTTTTATATTATTACATTGATTAATGCCTGTGATCCCTCCCCTGAAATGTGGGCTCATTGAGGTGACAGCCTTTGTCTAACACCAGTGCTTAAAACTGGGTGTATTGTAGGCACTTAAAAAAAAGTTTAGAAGATGTCAGAGGAATGACAGCATGAGAGGTCCCCTTGGTCTCTCCCCTTGAAATTTCAACAATTTGAGCAACTATAATTCAGAAGATGATTCCATGATCAACACACATCTGAGAGATCCATGTATTGACACATCTGAAGGTGTGCAAGTGGGAGCGAGGCAGGGAGGTGGGGAGGGAGAAGAACTGAGATGATACAGGAGATATGCAGCCCGGAGCTAACAGCCTAGAGCTTCCTGCAGGGCTCAGCCAGAGAAGGGAGGAATCAGTTTGCCGCTGGCACTCTCTTAAGCCAGAATACACGGAGCAATAAAATGAGCATTCCTGCAGGAGTAATCAGTATGCTGCTGCTGAGCTCAGTGACCTGTGCAGGCAGGAAGCACAGAGATGTGGCCACAATTGTCTGGCAATCAGAATTCCAAACAGAAAACAAAGTCACAGAGCCTGGCTGCCTCCCCTTACCTTCCCAGAGCTAGCAGCAGGCCCCAGAAGCAGCTGTAGCAGTGAGTGTTGGGTTGCAGAGCCCATTATCTACAATCCTGAAAACTGGTACTACAGAAACATTTTTTCCCTGAGGCACAGGTACACTCTGTGACTAATCCCAGGGCTGGGGGAGATACAGAAAGGAGGTTGCTGAGGTCTGCCAGTCACCATTACTGGGAGAACAAAGTAACAGAGACACTGGTCAGCCTCCCCCATCTCACCCCACCCCCATCCATTGAGGCTGCATTGCCAGGCAGCATCTGGCTGCAGGGTTCAGAACTATGATTTCACGGATTTGGAAGCCCATGGTCCACCACATTTTCCCTGCGAGGTTGATGCCCTGAGACTGAGGTGACCTGAACACAGAGGGGATGCCCACTTTCTCAGGTAACACAGGACATCTTCCGGCCCACAGCTCCACCTATTGGAAAACCATAGAAAGACTTCATATCAATCTGCCAGAGAAGTGCCATTCATACATACATGCCTAAACAGAGAAACAATCCATCAAATAACCAAGGTAACAAGGCAGCTCAGAAAGAAAATGAAAAAAAAAAAAAAAGAAGCCTCCAGAAAATAAACATAAAAAAGTGGGGATATGTGATTTAAATGACAGAAAATTCAAGATTGCCATTCTGAAAAAACTCAGTGAGTTACAAGAAAACACAGATAGGCAGTTTAATAAACTCAGAAATAATTTCAATGAACAAAACTGAAACTTTAAAAAATAACCAAATAGAAAATCTGGAGATGAAGAACTCAATAAAAGAGATAAATAATGAACTAGCAAGCACAGGGAATAGAGCTGACCAGATGGAAGAAAGAATTAGTGATATTGAAGATAGAAATCTAGAAATGACACAAAGGGAAGAAGAAAGAGACTTAAGCATAAAATAAGGAAAAACTTCTATGAAAACTATCTGACTCTGTAAGAAAGAGTAATATAAGAATAATAGGTATACCAGAAGAAGAGAGGGGGAAGGGAACAGAGATTCTATTCAAACAGAGAGTTGAAAAGGACATCCCAAACCTATAGGAAGAGCTAGATCCTCTAGCCCAAAAAGCAAACAGAACACCTAATTATCTCTACCCAAAAAAGGTGTTTGCCAAGGCAAACTGTATCAAAACTGTCAAAAATTAATACAGAAGAAAGAATTCTCAAGGCAGCCAGGGAAAAGAAGATAGTAACTGATAAAAGAAATTCCAATAGATTATCATCGGATTTCTCAGCAGAAACCTTACAAGCTAGGAGAAAGTGGACTCAAATAGTCAAACTACTGAAAGAGAAAAATTACCTGATAGGAATAATATATCCAGCAAAGTTAACTTTTAGATGTAAAGGAGAAATAAAGACTTTTTCAGACATACAGAAGCTGAGGGAATTTACTCCCAGAAGACCCTCCATTGAAGGAAATACTCAAGGAGGTTACTCTACTAGAGACAAAGAACAAAAGTTCACAAAACTATGAGTAAAATCACTAACATGCAGACAGAAGCAGTATCATTTTTAAGAATAGGGTATTACACACTTCAATATTTCATTGAGATTAAAGACAGTAACAACATTAAAAAGGAAGAAGAACACAATACCTACTGCAATTCAGAAGTGAACTCACAGAATAAATAGGATACAAAATAAATACCCAGAATTCAGTTGCATTTTTATATACCAATAATGAGCTAACAGAGAAGAAAATTAAAAATAAACATTCAAAATTGCTTCAAAAAATAAAATACCTAGAATTAAATTTAACCAAAGATGTAAAGGACCTGTACTCAGACACTGAAAATAAATGGAAAAAGATACAAGTTGAGTGGAAGCATATACTGTCTTCATGGATAGGAAGAATTAACATCATTAAAATGTCCATAGTATCCAAACCAATCTATAGATTCAACACTACCCTTACCAAGATACCACTGACATATTTCACAGAACTAGAACAAATGTTCCAAAAATTTATATGGAACCACAAAAGATACCGAAAACCACAGCAATCTTAAGAAAGAAGAACAAAGTTGGAGGAATCGCACTAACTAATATCAAACTATACCACAAGGCCATAGTAATCAAACCAGCATGATACTGGCATAAAAACAGACATATAGATCAATGGGACAGAATAGAGACTTTAGAAATAAACCTGTGCCTTTATGGTCAGTTAATATTTGACAAAAGAGGCAAGAACATACAATGGGGTAAAGACAGTTTATTCAACAAATGGTGTTGGGAAAATTGCACAAATATGTGAAAAAAGGGAAACTAGACCACCTTCTTATACCATACACAAGAATAAACTCAAAATGGATTAAAGACTTAAATGTTAGACTCAAGACCATAAAAATTCTAGAATAAATCATAAGAAGTAAAATCTCAGGCATTTCTTGTAGCAATATATTTTTTGTGATCTATCTCCCCAGGCAAGGGAAACAAAAGAAAAAAAAATAAGCAAATGGGGTTACACAAATTAACAAGCTTTTTCAGAGCAAAGGAAACCATCAACAAAATGAAAAGACAACCCACTGATTGGTAGAACATACTTGCCAATGATATATCTGATAAGGGGTTAATATTAGAAACTTATAAAGAACTTGTATAACTCAACACCAGAAAAACAAACAAGCCAATTAAAAAATGGGCAAAGGACCTGAATAGACACTTCTTCAAAGAGAACATACAGATGGCCAATAGATATATGAAAGAAAAGATGTTCAACTTCACTAGCCATTGTAGAGATGTGAGTTAAAACTGCAATGAGATATCAATTCACACCTGTTTTAATGGCTATCATCAATAAATCAACAAACAACAAGTGTTAGCGAGATGTGAAGAAAGGGAACCCTCTTGCACTGCTGGTGGGAATGCAGATTGGTGCAGCCACTGTGGAAAACAGTGTGGAATTACCTCAAAAAATTAAAAATGGAACTGCATTATGATGCAGCAATTCCACTTCTGAGAATATACTTGTAGTAGCCCAAAGCACTAATTTGAAAGAATATATGAACCCCTATGTTCATGGAGTTATTTACAGTAGCCAAGATTTGGAAGGAGCCTAAGTGTCCATCTGTAGATGAGTGGATAAAAAAGCTGTGATACATTTACACAATGGACTACTACCTGGCCATAAAAAAAACAAGGAAATCTTATCTTTTCTGACAGCATGGATGGACCTGGAGAGCATTATGCTAAGTGAACTCAGCCAATCAGAGGAAGACAAATGCCATGTGATTTCACTTATATGTGGAATCTAATGAACCAAATAAACTAACAAAACAGAAACAGACTCATAGATATTAAACAGACTGACAGCTGTCAAAGGGGAGGGGGTTTGGGGCTGGGTGAAAAAGGTGAAGGGACTAAGCAAAGAAAAAAACCTCAAAGATAACAGCATGGTGATTATCAGAGGGAAAGGGATGTGTCCATGGAGGTAGAAGAATGTAAAGGAAGAAAAAATGGTAAGAGAAGGAGGCTTGACTTTGGGTGGTGAACACAGTGCAATACACAGATGATGTGTGATAGAATTGTACACTTGAAATCTATATTTATTAACAATATTTCCCCCAATAAATTCAATTTAAAAAATTTAAATAACTAAATAGTTAAATTTCATCCTATCTCAGGAACCAAATTTTATGTTGTTTATAACATGCATAAATAGTAATTTCCCCAAATGCAGTTGCCAAAGGTTGTTAACAGTGTTACATAAGCATTTATATTTCTGGGCAATAGGACATCTGTTTTCATTTTCACTTTAAGCAAGAAGTTCTTTTTTCTATAAACAGGACTTAATTTTCTCCCTCCACTGCCAGAGCTTGTATAAGACCAGCATCCTTAAAAAAGGAAAAAGAGAAGTCTGGAAGGCCTCAGAGCTCTCTCATTGAAGATGGAGGTACAGCATCATGTTGGCATTTGAGGTAACGATGAAGGCCGAGGACGCTTATGTTCAGTTAGGGACACGAGCATCTGATCTGATCAGAACTGTTTTCCCAGTTGGCTGGTCTAGTTATCAATTGTTTCTTAGGGAGGAGTAATAAGAGACATTTGCTATCCCTTAGGGGCCCTTCATAGTTTTCTGTCTATATTAATGCACAGTAAACTTCATGGACTTCTTATTAGATAGTGTGAATGCAGTCGTTATCAACCATTCACTCACAACTGATAACAAAGCTCTATTATACAGAACCTTCTATGTGTGATCATATTTAGATACTTGGGCAGGTAAATCATCTGATCCTGGAGTGAGCAAAGATATTATTAAATAATAAGGCTTCCAGGATTTGGTCTACAGTGGTTTTCTTCTTTAATTTTTTTAACATTTTTTTTAGATTTTATTTATTTATTTTTAAAGAGAGGGGAAGGGAGGAAGAAAGATACATCGATGTGTGAGAGATAAATTGATGTGTGAGAGATACATCAATCAATTGCCTCTCACAGCCCCCTACCGGGGACCTGGCCCAGAACCCAGGCATGTGTTCTGACTGGGTAACAAACTAACCTTTTGGTTCATAGGCCAGTACCCAGTCCACTGAACTACACCAGCCAGAGCTAAAGTGGTCTACTTTTACCTAAGTATACTGCATCTCAAGCTCATACCAACTCTTCAAATTAGATATTACCTTGCATTTTACTGTTGATAAAGGACAGACACACACAGCAGGGTATGATATGATTGGCTTTAAATGGAGATCTTTAGGGAAAGGGTAAAAGAGGAGATGGTGAAGTTAAACTGAGGGTATAAATGAAAGACATGTTGAAGTGATCGGTGGTGGGGTAAGGATGAGTAAAGAAAAGAGAGAAGTTAGGAATGAGTGCATCAACTGGAAAACAAAGATTAGGAGGTAGGTCTTGATTTGTTCTTGGTCTGATGACAATTTTTGTTGTTTCCCTAAATTTGTTTAGTTGTGAGATCTGATATTTCTTCATCCAACTCTAACAAAGCTAAAATATCTTTCTCAACCAATGTCCAAGATTTTAATTTTGAGTAGATGCAAGAAGTAATAAGAAGGTAATGTGTGTTGTGAGCCTGACTAGGCTATAAAGCTACAAAGACAAGCTCTAATTCCTTTCCTCGGAAGTGTCACTCGGCTAAGGGCAGGCACACATGCAGGTAATTAGCCTCCAGTATGACGAGTCCAGAATAAAGGCAAATAGAGGGCACTTTGGAGCACAGAAGAGGGACATTTTACAGGAAACCAGCAGGAGCTAGGAAGTCTCTTCCTGGAAGATACTGATCTTTGATGCAAGACTTGAAAAATGAGAGGGCAGTGTGGTGTTGGTGGCACTTCAGATGTAGGGTGAGAAGGAAGAGCACAATCAGAAATGAATATTGCTAAGGGGGGCAGGTTCCACAGTGTGAGTGTGGGAATAGCATGTGGTGAGACCAGAGGGGTTAGCAGGGTCCAGGGTGGCTGAGGGGACCATGGGTGTTAAGCAAGAAGGTCATACTGTGAATCTGTTTTAAGAGAGATGTCTCTGGTGGCAGAGTGCAAAAAGTACTGAAGAGACAGAAAGATCACACATATTTTAATATAATTTAATATTTTAATATAACTGTCCCCAGGTGAACATTTTTTAAGTGTGATGGTTACTGTCTAGAATTAGTTCTCGATATTTCATTAGAGTGTTGTCTTCTTTATCACCTGCACAAATCCAGATGTCTTATAACAGGAATGTTCAGCAAGAAAGAGAAAAAGAATAGGAGAGCCCTGAGCATAACGTAGGGCAGAGGAGTAGAGAAGACTCTGCAGCTCACAGCTCACAGAACAAAAAGCAACGGACTCTTGGAAGAACAATGAGAGACCTGGGCTCACGGCACCCGTGCAATGGCATGTGTCGCAGAGACGTGCAGGTGTTTTCTGTCTGTGCCCTTCATTCGGGGAAGGAAAAAAAGCCTAGGAAAATAACATCCCAAGGGTTTACGGTAAAATATTTTTGAAAAAGATTTTTCTTTCATTACACTTCAAAGGTAAAAGAACATTTTTTATTCATTTTAGAAATCTGTTGAAGAATAATATAGTTCAGCCAGCTATGTGAACTTAAACATTTCTCATCCATTCTAGTATGAACTAGTTTGGCTAAGTAAGGACAGGAATTTGTGTCATTTTCTAAGATCTCCTCACTAATTGCATTGAATCTTCTTTTTTTTTTAACAATTTATGCTGAACCAAATGAACTGAGTCATAGGCTTCAAACTTTATGTTCCTTTCCAGGTTTCATATCCCAAGTTAGAATTTTTATGTGAATAAGCATACTTTGAAATTATATCATTCTATTGCATTTTATCGCTCTTAGACAGTGAGAGAGCTGGCTTGGATTAATTGCCACTTACAGAAGGTGCAGTGGGCACCAGGTCGTCTTCTGTTCTTCCTGTCTGCATTGCTGTGTGAACCCGGACGGATTCGTAAATGGAAGGTTCTTCCACTTCTCTTGGATAGGGATGTTTCAGAACAATCAGAGTGCCTGAATGAAGGAAGAGCGAGAAACCATAATCAAATAGTTTCCTCAGAGAGAAGGTCCAAATGTTAACAACCAGATAATTGTGTCTGGACTGTAGTCCCTTGTTTCTTCATGCATTCACTTGTCTATTTTCTCAACATTTTTTCAAGTACCAACTATGTACCAAGCAGTCAAGCAGGACACTGGAGATACAAAGCACGGTGAGATGATTTCTGGCCCCCTAGTGCTCAGAGAGAACTATCAATGGATATCCCTTAACAGTCATTTAAATGAACAGGATAAGAGACAATGTCAGCCACAGGAACAAAGCACACTGGTGGCTCCCAGAGGCCCTGAAGAACAGCCCCTCTAGAAGAGGTGATATTGATCTAGACCTTAAGCAATGACTGAAAATTTTTCAGGTAGACTTTACAAAACCCATAAAAACAAACTCAGTATACTCACTGGGATACAGGAGGACTTACTTCACTGCTCTTACTACTTCCTCCTAGTTTCAGAACAAACTTGTAACAAATCACTGGATCTCAAAAAATTGAACTCACAGCTTCTTTCTACTATCTCCTACCACCCAACTAATGAAATAAGCTAACCAAAGCCTTTGCGTGTCTTAAGAAAACATAATGTGAATACTCATTTCTATTGGAAGAAGGGACCAGGTTTGGGGGGCTGGTTCACATCATTCAGGGGCTGAGAACAGTTCTGTCTCTGCATTTCTGCCCCAAAGTCTGAAGGTTCCCCCTTCTGACCCTTTCCTTCCACCAATCAATCAGTCAATCAGAAACTAGAAACTTTGACTGCAGATAAGTAAGTTAAGGGATTTTTCGCCTTAAATAGGGCTTCCTTTTTATTTTACCAGGGTCTCTCATATGGCAGGTTTAGGATTATACTAGACACTGGGGGAGATTAAAGAATTCAGTGATTCATTCAACAAATATTTACTGAGCTCTACTATATGTCAGCTACTTGTCTACATACAACAGCAAACAAAGGAGATATAGCATGTGCTCTCTGGCAGGGCAGACAGAAAAAATTGAAAAAAAGAATATATCAGGTGAGAAAAATGTTTTTGAACAAACTAATAGAGCAAAGTAAAGGAATAGAGACAAAAAGCATAGGATTGGGCAAGGATAATATTTGTATGGTTGTCAGAAAGACTCCTTTGAAAAGGTAATTTGAAGGATTGTAGAAAGTAGAGACCTTAAAATGGAGTAACAGAAAGGCCATGAGGAAATACCTTCTGTGTAGTTATAAAACCCTTATTAATAATGATAAACCTGCAAACAGAATTAAACATTTTTGTGGTGCTTGGGTACACACAAATGCACTCACGAGGCAAACACAACTGGGGCTTCTAATATGTGGACCCAGATGATGCACTGCTGAGAATAGAAAGGAGCATTGGGAAAGGCCAAAGGAGGGTTTCTAATCTTGTTTCCTGTAAAGAATGGGAGACTCTGGTCTCCTCCTCTTTCTGCATTGAGCTCATGGTGGTAGCATGGGGATCACAGTGAAAATGGCCTTGTGCAGTTATCAGAAGTCCCAGTCCTGCTCTCACACATTGTCTGTGCCTCTTTTGTCAATGTGATCCTTTCATCAGAACAGATCTAGTCATAACAGAACTTGGGTCTGGTTAGTTTCACAGTCATAATGAAAGCAGCGACACCTAAATGAAGAGCAGCCGTTGTGCAGGCTCTGGGCTCTGTGAACACAGTTGTAACATGGCAGATGCCCCTATGTGGCCCTCCAAACCCTCCAGCAATGCTCCTGCCGTCAGTCACCCTGGTGTCATGGAAATAGCCAACACTGCCACTCAGTGCCTGTTGACCTTGGACAATCATTCTAGCATTTGTTTGCTCCTCTGGCAAGTGAGAATAATTGACCTTTTCTTCACAAGGTTGTTTTAAGCACCAATAAAGAAGAATTATTTGTGAAAGGATTATAAAAATGTTAGCTGTTATACTTTGATATAGAATATTTTTAAAACCTTAAAATAAAGTCCAATGTTCTCATCCTTGGGAACATGAATTTTAAAATGTTAAGTTAAAAAAGACCAATGTGCAACATTCTGCTGAGAATAACAATGGCAGTTGCCCGGTAGTCACTGACTGCAGAGGTAAGACACGTCAGTGCCTCTTGAACACTTCCGTACGACAGTGGAGGACGGGGGACTGGAGTGCAGGTGCCAAAGCAGCTCACGAGTTAGAAAGAATGTGAAATCTTGTGCTTTATCTTCAAAGATGATGCTAAATTTTTATCCTGCTCCATATAAAAATCGTTTTTTTAAGTGATGCTCTAGAAGGATGAACCTACTCCATCTTCTTTCTGCATGTAACCAAGCACACATGCCCCAGGCATACTCCTATTGATTCTATTTTCTTATTGCTGCTTTAACAAATCACCAGAAGTATAGTGACTTAAAATAACTGAAGTTTATTATCTTACAGTTCTGGAGGTTGGAAATCTGAAATGAGTCTCACTAATCTAGAATCACAGAATTGACAGAGCTAGCTTCCTTCTGGAGGCTCTAGAGGAGAATCCATTCCTTGTCTTTCCAGCTTCTAGAGGCTGCCCACATTCCTTGACTGGTGGCCACATTTCTCTACCTTCTAAGCCAGCAACAGCGGGTCAAGTCTTCTCATGTGGCAATGTCTCTGGTTGTTCCTCTTCTGCCTTTGTCTTTCACTTATAAGGATGCTGGATAATCCAGAATCACCTCCCTATCTCAATGGCAGCTGATTAGTAGGGTTAATTAATCTGCAAGCTTAATTCTCTCTCACCATGTAACATAACTTATTCACAGGTCCAGGGAGAGATGTAGGCATCTTTGGGGGGCCATTATCCTGCCTACCACAGTATTGGTGCCTGGAAGAGCACAGCTATAGGGACAGTTGCACTGCTGTGTAAGGATCTCTGGGCTAGTGCTGCTCCCAGAAAGTGCAGTGCTGTAACCACTTGGTATTATAAAGCCACTGCCTTTACAACAGACACATTTTCAAACCTTATAAGTTCCTCAGAGCAGGTATGGTTCCAAATTTATCTTTGTATACCCATCTCTTGACAGAGTTTCTGACATAATGAAGTCTGGATGAATGAGTGAGTGAGTGAATGAATGAATGAATGAATGTCACAGTAATTCAGGTGTAAGGCAGGAAAGAGTCTGGGATGGACCAGCCTCCAAGGTCTACAACCATCCTGACCCAGACCACTGACAGGACAACTTCAAGTGCAGCTTTCCAAGTCTCCATTGGGGGCACCCAAATTCTATTTTGAAATCCTCTTCTAAAGTTTAACCAATAAAGGCTAAACTGAATGAAATGATATTGAGTCAACCAAGAAAGTAGAATTGACTATTCTACCAGTTAAAAATTGACTATTGACTAGTTAAAAATTAATTTTAACTAGTAAGACCATAAATGAGGCTACATTGAATGGTGGCATGAAGAAAATGATCAACTACTTAAAAAATGGTAACTTCCCCTGATAAAAATTTGGTTTCCTAAGAGACAGTTGTCCTGAGCTGACCATTCTGCCCAAGGAAGGGCCAATATACAGACTTCTTGGTATGGCCATTAGACTTACAATGATTTCCCCTTCTGAAGAGACTATCACATCCCAATACAGAAGTGGATCCCAGACCCTGGCCCTTCCCTAAACACCTCATCTGGGCTGCACTCACTGGACTCACTTCCTAGAGACTTGTTTAGTTATGTCTGTGGAGAGAAGGTCCATAACTTCAGTTTCACAAGTATATACATACATGAAGGAAACTGTTCTTTCCTGCCTTTGACATAAAGCCTGGTTTCAAAAACACTTGGTGGAGGTACATTTTTGAAGTGATCAGAGCAGGACAAAGGCAAGCATTTCAATTTTCTGAAAGCTTCAGAGCTGTCTTGATCACTGGGCTGGTTCCTTATTGTTGTTCAGCTTGTCCTTATATTCTTGGAGGAAATACTAATATTCTTTCAAAAAATTCCACTTCTCTCCTATATCCTTCTTCTTTTTTTTTTAAATAAGCTTGTCAGCATTGGTTTCTGTGATTTTCAATCAAAAGAAACTTATATGATTAAGCCACTATAGACTCACTATAATTTCCACTCAAGGTTTGAGATAGTGCCTTGGCTCCATAGGAGAGGAACTCCGGGTTAATGATATCCCAAACAGATTAACTCCAGGACTTAGTTGGAAGATTCAGATAAAAATCAACTGGAGGCAGGGCTGGTAGAAGGAGAAGAGAGAGGAGGATCAGCAACCACAGGTCTTGGAAACCTGGCTGCTAGTTTCACTTCAGTTTCTGTGCTACATGAAGGAGACTTGTTTCCTGCCTTTGACTGAAACTTGGTTTCAGAAATGCTCAGTGGAGGTACATTTTTGAGGTGATGAGAGCAGGGCTGAGGTAGGCATTTCAATTTGCTTTGACTAAACTGTAACTTATAGGACACCTACTCTCTATGTAATCATGTGAGGCTGCATTGGAGGAACTCATCTTGTATTGGAGCAGAAAGAGTAAGAACAGTCTCAGGCTCAGGGTATCAGTGTGATATCTGAAATACAGTATAGTGCAAGAACATACATCACTCCTGAAGGGGAAACTTTAGGATATTTCTTTTATGCACTAAATCTAGTGCTTTACTCATCAGGTTCCCCAGCTGGACTGTAAGGTGTTTAACAGCGAGGATGATATCTGATTCATCACCAGATTGTCAGTGGCTAACAGTACCCAGTTTTTAGTTGGCACTCAGTGTCTATTTGATGAATTATATTAACATAAGATCACATCCACTCATGTTTCATTATTGACCTCAGGCTCAGAAAACAGGCTTTGCCAGTGGGAAGTAGCTTTCTGGTGGAGTCACGGGGTGGGTTTAGAAATATTCAAGATTTATCTCCTTTCTTCTTTATAACCTGCTGTGTAAGTGGACTTTAGCTCATCATAAAACGGTGCTAGTTGAAACACAATTCATTTACAAAGAAAGGGACTTAAAATTTGAAAAATATTATAAACATTTGATAAATATAAATTCAGCTGTCCCTAAACTAACTCTTCATGGTATATCAAAGAATGTATAGCCCTTGTATATAATATGGAATGAATTATCCCCCAAAGGACTTTGGTATGACAATAATAATCATTGAGTATTTATGCCATGCCATGAATGATTCTAAATGTCTTACATGCATAATTTCATTCAATCTTCACAGCAAGGCATGAACTTTTAAGGTATGAACTATTACGTCATCAGCTCAGTTTTATAACATGATGAAACTGAAGTTCAGAGAGGTTACATAACTTGCAGGAAGACACACAGTTGGTAAACAACAGAGATGGGAGTTGAATTGGGAATTCATGTGTACTCATTATACTCTATATTGTTCTGAGCCTCGGTGCGGTCACCACCATGGAAACTGTCTATGGCATGTGAGTTGTACTTTATGTAGTGTGGACAAGAGAGCATATGTCTAAGTCAAAATTCAAAGAAATGGATTCTTCAGGAGAAAGCTTTAGGAAAAAAGATGTGAGTTTTTTGCCTCAACATTTCTTACCAACACTCAGTTTCTTCATTTGTACAGAAGAAATTAAATGGCCTCTGAGATCCCTGCCCACTCTAACATCTGTAGATCCAGTTAGACACACAGGCCCCATTGAGGGGAAGAAATGTTAGAGTGCTTTGTAACTAAATGCATGTCCTGTTTCCTGCACCCGTACAATATTCATTTTAAATGCTTTTTTCCTGATGTCATGTAATCTTGCATCTCATTTTTATTTCCCTCCATCAAACTTTAAATTTTATTTTGTCTTCTTATAGTTACATAGGTCATTTTATATACTTTCTGGAGAGACAGGAGTGAGGTGGTCCAAAGTATTTGGGGGATGTTTTCTAGTCAGTCTTTTAATGTTTTAAGATTTCCTCCAATATATGTGTAGTTTCTCAAATGGCAATAAATATAAAGATAGATGTTCAAGATGATTTGCATTCTTTAGAACAATGGATTTACATCACAAACCAAAAATATTATTATAGACTTTAGAAACAGAGGGATAGGACTGAAATACGTATTGCAGCCCAGCCATATCCTATAAACATCCTATCATATGCTGTAGTAGAGCTTCTTCCCATCCAAACACACCCAAGGCCATGCTGTGCTATGGCAATACTATACACAGTCCAGTGTCACTGAGAGCAGCTCAGGAGGGAGCACTGGGAATGGAATACATGTACACTTTAGAACTAGGTTAGTCTGCATTCCAGCCTCAGCTCTGATGTTTACTAGCTGTGCAAACTTGGGGAAATACAATAGCTTAAAATTTCTGAATTTTGATTTCCTCATTTGAAAATGGCACTACTTCACACATTATTGTGGGTGATTCAGAAGACTGAATAATTTGATATTTGTCACAACATCTAATAGAATGCCTAGAACTTAGTAAACACTCCACAAATGTTGGCTTCATTCTCTTCCTTGCTTGCCTTTTCCTTTTTCAAACACACCTCATTACATACTAAGAAAATACATATTTTTGGCAAACACAAATGAAAAGAAGTGATTCCTGATCATGGTTTGGCAAAATTTCAACTTGTCAGCAATTATTTTCAGAAACGTCACACAGTTCTCAAATTAAAGATAATTTTAACTTAATTATTTAAAAATGGTACCTGAGCAAAGTGGCTGGTGTCACAAAATAAAATAATAACAACTGTAGTAGTTATCAAGAGGTTGGGAATCCCCACAACAAAACAAAAGGAGAAGTGGAAATTTGACATTTAAGAAAGAACCAGATAGTATCTTCAAAACTAAGAACCAATTACTATAAAGGGTAAGCACAAATGAAGCACTTGACTAATATGATAGTTTTTCATGCTGTTAGGTGATTAAAGTCACAACAGAGTGATTCCTACAATGAATCATACATGACAATTTTATATACATAAGTATTGCAATAGAAACAAAAGGTAAGGGGAAGGTAATTTTTGTTGTAATAATATTTAGAATTTAACATAAAGAGAATTGTTGTCTATATTTTCAAGAACATATAGGAAATGGCCAATTACAAGAGGATACAGTAAAAATTAATAAGAAATTAAACATATAAAAAGTCTCAAATTTTCAAGCCTATCTGAGTTGAATTTTGAAACTATGTACAATATGAAGAGATGTTTTATGTAATATTTTAAAAATGAAAGGGAAATTCTGAATTTAATCATTACTGACATACATATACACATGACATCATTTCAAATTATTCTCTGTATAAACTTTGGAAGGGAATGTTAATCATCAGGAGTCTGCTGGTTGTGTTGTTGCCCCTTAAGCTGCAGTGCAGGCATCGGTAATGGGATGGGTACCACACATGAAATGTGTGAGTAATTTGATTCTTTTATATGTTAGGACATACTAAAGAACAAAAATGACAAAAATCCTTCTCACAGAGTTTACATACTACAGCAAATATTTTTAAAGTGAGTTATAAATATGTTAAAAGATAAAAGGGTCATGGAGAGAAGTAAAGCAAAAGGGTACATGATTGGGTTTTGAGAATTGGAAATAGTTTTTTTTTAAATATATTTTATTGATTATGCTATTACAGTTGTCCCATTTCCCCCTTCACTCCCCTCCACCCTGTACCCCCTCTCCCACCCACGTTCCCCCCCTTTAGTTCATGTCCATGTGTCATACTTATGAGTTCTTTAGCTTTTACATTTCCCGTACTATTCTTGCCCTCCCCCTATCTATTTTCAACCTACATTCTATGCTACTTATTCTCTATACCTTTTCCCCCTCTCTCCTCCTCCCCCCCACTGCTAGCCCCCCATGTGCCCTCCATTTCTGTGGTTCTGTTCCTATTCTAGTTGTTTACTTAGTTTCTTTTGGTTTTGCTTTAGGTGTGGTTGTTAATAATTGTGAGTTTGCTGTCCTTTTACTATACATGTCTTTTCTTTATCTTCTTTTCTTAGATAAGTCCCTTTAGCATTTCATAAAGTAAGGGCTTGGTGATGATGAACTCCTTTAATTTGACCTTATCTGAAAAGCACTTTATCTTCTCTTCCATTCTAAATGAGAGCTTTGCTGGATAAAGCAATCTGGGATGTAGGTCCTTGTCTTTCATGACTTGGAATATTTCTTTCCAGCCCCTTCTTGCCTGTAAGGTCTCTTTGGAGAAATCAGCTGACATCCGAATTATAGGGGTACCAGAAGGGGAGGACCAACAAGTGGAAAAGTTATTTGAACAAATAATAAAGGAGAACTTCCCCAAACTGGCAAAGGGAACAGTCTTCCAAGAAATCCAAGGAGCTCAGAGAGCCCCAAAGAAGTTGGACCCAAGAAGAAACACACCAAGGCACATCATAATTACATTAGCCAAGGTAAAAATGAAGGAGAGAATCCTAGAAGCAGCAAGAGATAAGGGGACAGTAACCTACAAAGGAGTTCCCATCAGACTGTCAGCTGATTTCTCCAAAGAGACCTTACAGGCAAGAAGGGGCTGGAAATAGTTTAAAAGTGTTTTGGGGTATTGAGGAGAAATTAGAGGGAACAGAAACGTTAATGGAGATTAGAGAGACTTAAATGCAGATTATAGCAGGGGAAAGTGGAAATTATGTTAATAGAATCTTAAGGTCGTCAGGAGGATTAGATCTCATTTAGAAAATCTTCATTCTTCAGAGTATGAGACAGAAATTCCTAGAGTTTAAAGAATAGGGAGTAGAAATAGAATGAAAAGAAAGATATTTTGAAATAGTATTCATCCCTTTAGATTAATACTGTCACCTATCCTGAGCACAAATATTTTCTTACGACCCAGAACCAAATGTTCTCGGTTTCACTCTACTGAAGACATTAAATATAAGTGCAAGGCAAAAGTGTAAGGTTGTTGGCTATTTGAAGATCTTCTCTGTTGCCCTCAGATGTGATTCCATCCCTTCCAGTGGATGAGTGGGAGAAAGTCCCTCTTAAATAAACTCACTCTCCAGGCCCTGCATGGTGAGGCTGGCCTGAATGGGGTTTGGGCTGAGAGGAGAGGCCTGAAATACCCAAGCAGTCCTTCCCTTTCTGAGGATCTGGCGGTGAGAACCCTGGTTAGGCCTCCTCCATTGTGCAGGCAAATGATTCCTTCCTCTGGTGATCTTTTATACAACAAAAACTTGAAGAGGAATTTGCACTTTTTCTAATGGTGCTCAAGGGATCATCAACTTGGAGGTCTGTTGACCATAGGCAGCCAACACCAGAAGCCAATTCTTTCTTCTTCTTCTTCTTTTTCTTAACACTGTACAACCCTCTTCAGTGCTCACAGCCCACAGGTAAGGAGGCTGGGCAATGGTTCAAGGCTGCAATTCACTCTGGCATGGGTATACTATGAGAGGCCCACAGACAAGAGCCTGCCATAAATCCATTACCATGCTCCAGAAGCCAGTACTTTTTTTTTTAATCCTCACCTCAGGATTTTTTAAAAAGTGATTTTGACAGAAAGAGAGAGAAACATTGATCAGTTGCATCCCATATGTACCCCAAACAGGGATCAAACCAGAAACCTTTAGGTGTACGAGATGATGCTCCAACCAACTGAGCCACCTGGCCAGGACAGAAGCTAACTCTTAAATGAACAAGAATACACCTGTTTTTAGGAGGTGGCATTCTAGTTTCCATTCACCATTCTTCATAGGTCACAGTGATGACTCCGAGGTTTCTGAGGAACTTCTAGGCTCGAGTCATCATGACTTCAGCACCTTATCTAGTTTCCTGAAGCCTATTACTCCCAGAGGGGCAAAACTGGAACACCTGTTTGTCATGGGTTTTGCCCCTTGCTCCCAGCCTTAGTGGCTTTGCCTTCATATGGATGGGGTAAATAAGAGACACATTTCATAGAGTTGGTAGAATATAACTTAAGAGCTAGAAGCCAGTAAGTCAAGTGTATGTCCATCAGCACCAGGATCCTGTAGCAAGGATTCAAATAGAAGCAAATTTCTTATTGGATAGTGAATAGAACAGAGGAGATGGTAATGATAATGGTAGAGCAAGCTTTAGCTTTGGAGAATTCTGTAGGAGTCAGGATTACAAATCCTTATAACCCCTAATGCATTAATCATAAATATTCTTTAGCTAGATTAATATATTTACTGGGAAGTTTAACATTGTCCCAAATTCAATGACAGGAAGCCTTTCCTTTAGAGTAGTCTGAGGTGACCCCCTTGACTGGCAATTGGATAAGTACCAGAGAAGTTCAACTAAAAATCTCTGCATTCACTTTAATCTTAAATTGTTTTGAAATCTGTTGGTAGACAGAATGGGAAACATTTTCCTAACTTCAAGAATGCCCAGGAAAGAGTACAGAGAATGATCAAAGGGGTTGAAAATAGAGTCTAGTAGAAGAATTTAGAAGAAGGGAGCTGCCTTTGCATGGAGAAAGAAGAGCAGGCTGGAAGTAACAATTATAATGGCTTCAAAGATTTCCTACTCATAGTCATCCATCCATTCATTTATTCACCCAAAGTGCCATGCACTGAGGGACATGCAGAAGGACAAAAATAGAGGTAGACAGAATGAGTCTTTGGTTTAAAAAATCTCCTCTCTATTGCCAGTGACCAAGATTTGAACAAAATTGAGTGTAAGTTGGGCACAAGCAGGAAATAAGCCTGAAGTGAAGGAATCTGAGAAATTGAAATGCTTGCCAAAGCCACAGTAGTAGTGGAAATAAATACAACCCTGCCTGCCATTTGCTTATGAGAACTACTTCTGCCTAAGTGGTGAAGTAATTTTCAGGGCTGATGGAGAGAATTTCCATCAGAAAAAAAATTACAGCTTCAATTTTGTAGTTTTGAATATTCTGTGATAGGCCTTGTGTGGTCAGTATTAAGTAAGGCAAATATTTCATGGTTTCCAGTGTGCTTTTCATCTATACTCTCTATTGTGTGATTTATATTAGGGTCTATCCAGACCACAGAAACAGCACAAAAGAAAAAGCCATAATGGAATTTCTTCCCACCACACTGCAGTTAACAAAAAACTCCATGGCCATGTTTACCAAGAAAACAGTAGGTATGAATTCACAGTAACCAGTTGGGTTACTAAGTCTTGAGTTCCTCTGAGCCACAGGTTCTTGGAATTGCCCAACTCTTGATTAACTGAGAGTTACCATTTAGTTACCATTACATATAAAATTGTGACTTTATATCAGAAATATAGGGATGATCTTTTACTTTATTTAAATTGTATGAACAAAAAATCTTGATGATTCAAATACCAATATAGTGTTTTTTTTGTTTTTTTTTTTTAACTTGTAGATTTTGGGTTGACTCTAACAACTTAAATAGGTAAGTTTAAAATTTTTTAGCCATATGTAAATCCAATTTAAAAACTTATGCGAAACCAAGACAAGAGAAATAGAATTATATAAAATGAAGGAACTGCTCAGAAGGGCAATTGCTAGTCAATATTTTCAATATTCAATTATCTTTGTGGGAATTTAAATATGAATTTAATTTTTTAAGAACAGAATTATCTGTTATGGGTCTCTCCAATATGAAAACTACCCATACCTAAAATTATGAGGGATCAAAAAGTTGTTCTTACTGTGTTCTTTCTTTGTTTTTTATATATATACTATTATAAATTGAATAGGTCAATTTAAAGAAATTGTGCGCTTATAATCAAATCCTATAAATGACATTCTGACAAAAAGTTTCTACTTTGTGCAAAGCACTTTGTTTTCTCCTAAAAATAATACTTAAATACATGCAAATATGAATTTATATATATGTAATTTATTAATGTAGCACATGAGACAGTTATTGGAAAAAAGTTTCTAAATATATATCCAATTGTATGCCATATTCACCTAATTCAATAGAAGGGGCAAGTGTTTAATTGATATCCACCTGTTGCTCCTCCATCCTGAAACAATGTCTTATAAATCAAGTGTCCATCTGTTCAGAGCTTACCTGTCTCGCTTCCAATCAAAGGCTGATTTGCAAAATGCTTGACAAAATCCTTCAAAGATGGGAATTCATTAAAGCCAAATTTAAATGAATATCCAGTATATTCAACATGAAAGTGTTTGACAGAGTCTTTGGCTCTGAAAGGAAAAAAGAAATACATAATGTTATTTAACAAATAAATATCATTTTTGAAGGAAAATAGGTATTTGTATCACCATTAAACCCCCCTAAAAACTGCCAATTATGACACAATCACTGAAATCAATGGCATTTTTAAAGCACAGGGTTTGCTTGTTTTTGTTTTTTTTTTTTTTTTTGGCAAACTGTGCTCTTAACAATTTTTCACTCTAATGGAAGATAAGAGACAATTGTCCCTGTGCATTCTGTCACTTGTCAAAAGAGTCTTTGCACATTAACCTCTGCAAAGAGCATGAGTTTAAGAAGGATAGGGAAAAGAGATGATGGAAATGACAGGTCACATCTTCCCCACATTCTCCTCTGTCCTTGGCCTAACTTCCTTACTTGTTTGGCAGTCAGTCTGAATTCTACTTCTGTCAAGAATTAGTTATGTGAGTCCAGCCCTTTTCCTCCCATGCCAGTTCCACTGCCTACTGACTAAAATATCAAATTCCCTACATTTCATATTCCACTTCATTTTTGGAGTGAGGCAGAGTATTAAATTATAAATTATACATAGTATATATAAGATCTGTCCAGAAAAAGTCCAGCCAATGTTAATACAATGAGAATGGGTTGTGCAACATCGATATAACGTGGCATCCAAGAAAAGTGGACTGGAATGTGCATGCATGAGCAATGACAACTTCCCCATACTAGTAAGTGGGGGTGGTAGACACCATTGAGTGAGCATGTGTACTGTGTGGCCATCGTATTCAAAATGACTGAGTGAGTAGAGCAATGAATCTGCATCAAATTTTGTGTTAAGCTTAAATGTTTCTCTGCAGAAGTGGTTGAGATGATTCACAAGGCTATAGCTAAGGGAAACTGGTGATTGGCAGCTTCATCATGGCAACACACTCACTCATGCATCATGTCTCATACAGGGTTTCTGGGGAAACATCAAATCACCCCATTGACTAAGTCCCCCTACAGCCCATATTGGGCACCCTGTGACTTCTGGCTTTTCCCAAAACTAAAATCACCTTTGAAAGGGAAGAAATTTCAGACCATCAATAAGATTCAGGAAAATACAACGGGGCAGCTGATGGCAATTGGGAGAACTGTGTGAGTCCTCAAGTCACCTACTTTGAAGGGGGCTGATGCATTATTGTCCTATGTACAGTATTTCTTGTATCTTATATCTTGCTCAAAAAATGTCTTTATTTTTTATACTACATGGCTGGATACCTTATGGACACACTTTTACATTTTATTTGAATCCCACTACTCCTCTCGTCTGTGCAGGGCAAGCTCTAGCTGTCACATGCATCAGAAACCAGAATCAGCTCTGGCAGGGTAGCTCAGTTTGTTAGAGCATTATCCTGATATGCTAAGGTTTCAGGTTCGATCCCTGGTCAGAGCACATACAAGAATTATCTAGTTAATGCATAAATAAGTGGAACAACAAATTGATGTCTCTCTCTGTCTCTCAATTTGACGAAAATTCAGAATCACTTGGAGGTTTTGTTAAAACCTTGATTCCTGGGCCCTACCTCCTGAATTCCTGATTCAGTAGGTCCAGGATGGTGCCTGAAAATCTGCATTCCTATCACATTCTCAGGTGATGCTACTGGTCTGGGGACCACACCTTGAGAACTGTTGCTCTAGTCCAGTTGGACCTACATTTCTTCTAGGACTTTTCACGTTCTCCCTTAGCTCATACAGTTCCCCTCACTGCAACTTTTTCCTCTTTGTTTCTGACAAAGTGTCTATTCAAATACCACCTACTCTGACAAATATTGCAAGATTTGTCCAGCTTGAGTTACTTGCTTTTTCTCTTCTAAGAATCCAAGCACTTATTTTGCTGTCTTTCATGTTATTTATTGCACTCTACTTTGTAGTGACATATTTGGAAATACCTTATTACTCATGTAATGCTACACTTCCTAAGGGCAAATTCTTTGAATCTCCTATAAGACTTGTCAAAATGGTTGGCACAGAGTGGATGCTCTTAAATATTTATTTATTATCATGAGCTGGTCTATGATTCCTGTCACATCTGCTATGTGTGTGTGCACAGATGTGTGTTTTAAAGCATTTACAAGTACTTATAATGGAAATTAATTGTTTATAGTTAAATTTGTATATAGATGTAATATATATGCCATCTATTTGTAAGGAGCTAATAATCCGTTTGTTCAGATGAAACATATATAGGTGAAAAGTTAATGTGCTTTGATCCCATAATTCCACAGGTTTGTCTGAGATTTTTGGGAGACACATACAATAAGGAATCCATAATATAACCACTTGATGAATTTTTAACATTTGTTTTTGACCAAAAATGCACAGTTTATGCTTCCACCTAAACAGAATTCCATTTTTGATTAATAGTTTTCCCAAAAATGAGCCCTGGCTGGCATAGCTCAGTGGATTGAGCGCGGGCTGGGAACCAAAGTGTCCCAGGTTCGATTCCCAGCCAGGGTACATTCCTGGGTTGCAGGCCATAACCCCCAGCAACTGCACATTGATGTTTCCCTCTCTCTCTCTATCTCCCTCCCTTCCCTCCCTAAAAAAAATAAATAAATAAAAAAATATATATTAATAGTTTTCCCAAAAATGTTATTTAGAATATTTGTAAAGAAAATACAGTTGAGTAACATAAAAATGTTAATGCTTTTTTTTTCTGTGACCCTCTTATTTACCCCACCACCTTCCCACCTATTTTTCTCGCTTCCCTTAGAGTAGCCTGCAGACTTCCAGTGAGCCAGGGAATGGAAGGTATAGCAGGCAGCATTCCAACACAGATCCAAAGTTCTCAACTCCTGGAGTACACACACTTTTTCCCAATTACCCAAATACAATACCAATGTAAATGATGTTGTGAAGGCATTTTTTCTGATAATTAAGGCACCAAATCAGCTGACCTTAAAATAAGGAGATTGGGTGGGCCTGAACTAATCATGTAAGAGTTTTAGTAAAAACAGTTTCCTCTGACTGGTCACAGAAGAAGAAATCAGAGATATATGCTCTAACGGTCTAGGAAATAGCAAATGTTCACGTGAACTGCCTATGGGGCCACTTGACAAGGAACTGTGAGTGCCTCTAGGAGCTGAGAGTAGTCCCTGGTTTATAGCTATATGAAAAATGGGGAGCTTAGTCCTACAGCAACAAGGACATGAATGAATAAGAAAGGAGAGAGTGAAGGAAGAGGATACTGAGCCCCAGAGAATCCACAGCCTTCACCAACACCTATATTTCACACCTGGTAAGAGGCTGAGCACAGAATCTAACCATATCATGCCCGGACTTCTGATATACAGAAACTGTGAGGTAATCGATTTATGTTGTATTAAACCACTAAGATGTAGGGTAATTTGTTACCCTACATTTTCTGTACTATATTTTTGTAGTATAGAAAATATTAAAGGTCCCAAGTTCAAATAGAAGATAAGAAAATGCATTAATTCTTGGCTTTTGCACTCATAGCAGCCTGCCATCAATTATTTAAGGAAATCTGTTTATAGCCATTTTTCCCCTATCAGAGAGAAAGGAGATTTAAAAAAATATATTGCCACACTGGATAGAAATGAGGATTCAGAGAGAAAGGAGTGTATATATTGCTACTGGGATAGTGACAAGGAGGCCTGAACCATGTTGAGCAAGAAGAAAAAGAAAAACTTTTAATGAGGAATCAGTGATCAATGTGAGGGGCTGAAACAGGGAGGGGACCTGTTGCTTTCTTTCAAGGGTATGTGGAGGTGCCATCAGAGCAGTAATAAAAAAGTAATAGGTTGTGGTTAATGGGCAGGTGGCTGAAGGCAGTTTTATGGAGTCTTTGCATGCCTAGTCTAAGCCTGGGGCAACTGCCACAAACCCACAAAGGGGACTCGTTACTTGCCAACAGAAGGGAAAGTGACAGATGCTGACTGAGAACCATTGATTCCCCCTGCTTATGTCATGGCAAGGCCAACCTCTCTGATAGGAAGGCCATCCAGTGGGGAGGGGTGAGGAGAGAGACCCTGGCAGGACTGAGCAGTCACTGTTTTTGATACCTAGTAGGGACTAGATTAACTTTGTTAACCTTCAGGGGAAACGGAACCTTGAGAAAGAAGGTCAGCCCATTCACAGACGAGAAAAAGTAAAAGTTGCATGAATGCCTGCATAAGGTTGTGATAGTGAAAGTTGCACAGACACAAATCACTCTGAGTTTCCAGAGGAAGCAAGGACACTTGGGCCTGCATTCAGGGCTGTACATTCTGGTGCTGTTTGTATCACTGGTTTATTGGGAACAAGACAGTTTACTACTTCAGGTTTCAGTTTCTTCATCAGCCAAGCCAGAGGTTTGGATTAAACAATTCATAAAGTCTCCTTCAGCTCCTACATTTTTACTTGCTAGTGGAAGGGCAAGAATGTGTTTTACAGTCTCATTGCTCAGAGCTTGCAATTCTTAGACTGGCTAATCTACCAGGAGCCAAGAAGATTTTGTTATCTGACTATTTGAATGTGATAATAAAATCAGTGGCCCTCTAAGTTAAGAAATGGGACCATGTTGAATTCATAAAGTGACTATGCATCCTACCTTACAGAGAGAGAGTACAGTCCAGTCCTTTCATTGCTGTCCCTCAGAAGGTAGCTACCATCACATCCATTTGAGAGGAGGAGAGCCTCCGCCGCATGGCGAGTCAGGTTGCCGTGATACCACCTAGGAAGGAGAGAACAGTGTTTTCACTCAGGGCAAACTGCAGGGTGACCCTTCTTTTACTGGCTTTTCCTCTCAGAGATCACCTTGACAATACTCCCCACATAGGTGGCCCAAAGACCAAGCTCTCAGCCGAAACAACAGCACAAGGAAATCACTGGGCTTGACTAAAGGGAAGAACAGAGAGAGTTGGCTACTAAAGAAGTGTTATGGGTTGAATTGTGTTCTGAAAATTCCTAGGTTGAAGACCTAACCCCCGGAACCTCAGAATGTAACCTTATTTGGAGATAAGGTCTTTAGGAAGTTATGAGGTCATTAGCATGGGCCCTAATCAATATGACTGGTGTCCTCTTGTAAAAAGGGGACATTTGGAGAAAGACTTGCAAATAGAAAGAGTGCCGTGTAAATGTGAAGACAACCATCTGCAAATCAAAGAGAGAGGGCTGCAACAGACCCTCTCTCACAACCCTCAGAAGGAACCAAACCCATCGACACCTTGATTTCAGGCTTCTATCCTCCAGAACTGTAAGACAAGAAATTTCTTCTGTTTAAGTCACCCATTTTTCGATATTTTTGTCATGGTAGCCTTAACAGACAAACATAAAATTATTTGGTAAACAGGAAATCTTTAAAAGTCCAAGTCAAAAATAACTGGAAGAATAGGCTTTGGCCAATTTTCTTTCTTTCATTTGTTTTTCTCTCTCACAGTCTCTCCTGCAAATGTGGCACCACCTTTTGCAGTGTGGAAACCACTGAGGTATTTAATACTAAAGTCCATTGTCATGAGGAATTCAGATGTTTTATATGAGATGCAAGACACATTAAGTATTGTTTCAAAGTGACAAATATCTGTAGAGCTGAGGAAGTCCCAAGGATATTCAAATCGATCTACGGGTTAAAAAAAAAGGCTTAGAAAAGGTAACATATATCCATGATAGAAGAAAACAACCCCAAATGCTTTTCAAAAGAAGACATAGTGAAAATAAAAAAGCTTTCTTTTCATCCTTAATGCTCAGTTCCCTTGTTCCTTCCTCTAGAGGACACCAGTGCTAACCATTTTCTTGGGTTTCCTCCTAAGAGATGTCCTATACATCCACAGCAGTGATTTTTCAGCCAGTGTGCTGCAAGAGGCACACTGGTGAGCCACACCAGTTTTTAAAACATGCAATCCCTGACTACTTACTCAGGGGCACTGACTTCTTTTCCTTTAGATCATCAAATAGAAAAATGACAACAGCTGACACAACAATAGCCAACTGGTGTGAATGTCCTGACTTGAACCATAAATACATAGGAGTTGCATCTTATTGGTCATGTTGCATAATGTGGTTGTGTCTGATTGGTTAATTCTTGGTACCAGAAATCTTTATGTACAAGTATAGGCACTGATTTTTAAAAAGTCACTTTGGAGCAAAAAGAGTAGGTAATTACTATTATTTTGTAAATCAATCAAAATTATACCTATTTTTGTCAGACGGGCAAAAATATTTTTGGGTGTGCCACAGAATTTTAATAATTAGGTCATGTGTGCTACAAGATGAAAAAGGTTGAAAATTGTTGATCTAGAGACATTCAGATATGCCCCCTCTCCCAATTCCATGGAAACAGAGCATTCTAGGCACACTCTTCTGCACCTCGCTCTTGTTCCCTTAAAGATTTGGGAACCTGCCACTTGCGACGTTCCCAGTACTGACCTGGCCTTCCCTTCCCCCCACCACTCCTCACTGCTTTTGCACCCCTCTCCTTCCCATACAGACACATACACCATTTTTATTTATGGGGCCATTACCCTACACCTTTTGTTGCTGCCAAAACCACATGGTCTAGGGGCCAGGGCTGGACCGACAGATACCTCCTCCTGTGTGTGGTTGGAAAATTTTTTGTTTGTTTTTTTTTTCCTGAATAAAAAAGGTTCTACTTAAAAAAAGACTTGGTGGAGGCAGTACAAGGTGGTGATTAGGATTGTGGCTTCTGGAGTTGGTTTGCACGAATCCCTATCCAAGTGATAACTCTTAGTAGCTTTACAAGTTACAAAACCAATCTGAGCCTCAGCTTTCTCACCTCTAAAATGGATTCATAATAGCCCTCATGGGTCAGGTATGAGTACTGCTCACATTAAGACACATGAAATGGTCAAAACAGCCCTGGCAAACAGCAAAACTTAGTACACATCAGTCGTTAGCAAGAAGTCACTGAGATCCACAAAACCATAACTTATGATGTATCCCTCTGTGGTGTGATTTTCTTGTTGCTCATATATAATTTTGTATTACTTTTAATTTATTTCAGATAACAGAAAGCTAGGTACCAGGGACTATTGCTACTGAAAGGGACCCATAGTCCAGGGCAGTGTGGGGGAAGGGGACATGGGCAGTTATACAAATAATGTCAATAAAGGAAGTACTGTTAGTGAAGTGTGTATAGTGTACAAGAATTTAGAAGAAGAGCCTAACTCTGGGCATGAGAGACCCTGCTGTCATGAGCCATACTAGTGTCCACTGTGATATCCCCATGGTTTGAAATTTTAGCCTGATAAGAAAAACTAAACACAAGACTATCTGTGGAAGGAAGATTCTTCATAGGTCTCTAAGCTATTTGCTAAATATGTGTTTCTTTAGCTTATTTCCTCTTTGGGGCAGAGATGTCTCCACCCTGTACTAGAAATGTATTTGCTAGCTGAAAACAATTACAAGGAAAAGCATTTTATTAGAAAACCTATTGAGTTATTTACCCACAAAACAGCTTCATTCATTGGACTGATTCACAGACAAGTTCACATCTTCTCACTACTCACATCTTCCCAAAATGCTTTCAAAGGACAACTGGAAGCTAAAGCTAATATAATGTTGTATGCCAATTATACTTCAATAAAAAAAAGACATTTAGAGGAATTAAAAGTGAAGCTATAAAAATACTTCAGTTTTGACTACAATCAAAATTCTAATTCCTTTGACGGCTAACATCTCCACAAGGTCGCAAGTTTTTAAATTCTTTGTGCCAACTAAAGAACTAAATAACTAAATTTTGGATGAACATTTCAGAATAAAATTTAGTTTGAGCCAGTAGATCATGAATTTGAAACAACAAAATTTGGTCAACAAAGTTCTAAAATATAAAGGATTTGGTTATTCATTTGGTTTCTTTTCAATGAGATCTGAAGTCTGTATTTAAAACATTTACAAATTTCTTCTGATAATTACAACCAGATGGCAGTTTTTTTTTCTAAGAAAATTAGTATGGTAATCTTTTAATAAGTTATATGTCATAAATACAGTAAATAAATAGTAAAAATTACTTGAGTATAAAGCAAGAAGAAGCAAACTGTGCTCCAATTTGGGACGTCTCAGTGAATATTATTTTCTGGGTAGCAGCTTGTTGAGTCAGTTTTGATGTCTCTTGTATTTTATCAAGTCCTAAGCCTGGGCAAACCTAAGACAGAGCCTACCAGACAACCACTTTCACACACTTCATAATGACTATGAGGCAATGAGGATCCTCATTTCCCAAACAGCTCTCCCATAAATGCCTGAACCTCATCTTTTACTTGAGTTAAGTAATTCTTTTCCAGAAACTTAGGATGAGCATATCTTCCAGGGAAGTGACTATACACCCAAATAATATTACATATCTTTTATAGAAATATATCCACCTGTGTCCATGAAGAACTAAAGGTTAAAAATTGGTAGTTTCCTACCAATTTAAAAATTAAAGTTGGTAGTTTCCTCACAATCCATCTTCTCTACCCTGTATCATTCAACTTCATAAGTCTTTATTTATTAAGCCTTAAATCTGTGCAAAGCATTGTGCAAGGCACTGTACTGGGTAGATCAAGAGGACAGAAATGGAAAAGCCCAAGTCTGGGCTGCAAGAAACCATTAATCTAGTCAGAAGGATGAAACAAATACTTTGCACACTGTATACTACAGAGTGAAGCACCCAACAGAGGTTTTGGGAAGAAAAATCAAGACCATTCCCTAAATGAGCCAATGTCAAAGTAGGCCTTCAAGGACATGCAAGTTATTTTTTAGTATGTATAATTTTTATGATAAATTTTATGTAGTAAAAATTAAAATATATACACACAGAAGAGAAAGTGAAAGTTTTTCACAGAAGAGGAATTATGTGTTTTAAATAAAGTCTCAGTACTAAACAGAGAAATGAACATTAAAACAAAAATGTGCCATTTTCTTTATCAATTAGGTTGACTAAAATTGAAGAGTTAGATATTATTAACTATTAGAGAATTTGGGGATGATGGATATTATTGTCCATGGTTAAGAGGAATATAAACTGGGGGGGAATTCAGCATATCCAGTGTAACAGGACATGCACAGGTGACCAGCGACTCCATTTTTCGTGTCCGCCTAGCAGAATTCACGTGTGAGCGGAGGCAAGATGAACACAGGTGTTTGATGCAGACATGTTTGTGAGAGTAAACATTTGGAGCCATTGTAAATACCCGGTAACAGTGAGATGACAAGGTTGAGTGCTCATGGATGAGATTATGTAAAAAGTTAACCAAAAGTGTTTGAAAATATGTGAGTGCATTTTTGGTTGTCAAATGATGAGGGCAGGGGATTGGGTGCTGTCAGCACTTTGTGAGGTGGGCTGCCAGGAATGCTTCACATTTTAATGAAGAATGATGAGTTCTGAGCAACCGAGAATTTTCCTGCTCAGAACACTAGTTACCCGCCCCCCACTGAGAAACACTGGGGGTGTTGCACACACACACACACACACACACACACACATTATCAGTTGATAGCTCTCAAAACATAGTGTTAACTTAGAGGAATTAGAGGTAGGGACAGAATGATACCACTAGTTGTATAAAATCACCCTTCTCTTCCTAAACTATTCAACACTTACATGTGTATGTATAATGACAGGCAAGTGCATAAAATAAAAGTATACACCAAAGTCATAAGTATGGTTTCCTTAATGGAAGGAACCAGATTGAGGGTGTTGTTAAAGTAGACGTTAGCTTGATCAAATTTTCCTAATATAGCTTGTTCTAATAAAAAATTGATTCATATATTTATTGGGTAACTAAAATTTGAAAATAAAAGAGTTAATTTTTCCATAATCCAACCTCCAAAGATAACCCTGTTAATAATTAGTTTTATTTTTAATTTATTCATCTACTGTTCATTAAATGTTGGAGTTGGCCCAGCACTTGGATGGAGGGTGGGGTGGGAGTGGAAGCAAATAACCAGAGCCAAGGCCTAGCGACAATGGAATGCTAGCTGTGCTCAGGATCAGAGCACTGCATGGTGGTATGTCTGGTTCAGGAGGAGTGCCAAAGGGCAGTGGTCACAAATGGTGGCATGAAGCTGGGAGGAGACTGATGCTGTGTTGTGCTTGACACTGGATACCTGCAGGTCCTTGGCCACTGTTACACAGGCTTTATTGATAGAGCTTTTATGGCTTAAAATGCACCTCCAACAGTTCATTACATGGAGTCCTAATTACATGGACCTAAATTTCCTGTAATTGGAATTGAGTTTAAAAGGTTTTCTTTTATTTCATTGTTATGATTTTTAGAGGGAAGAGTCAGATTTTAAGAAACTTAAGCTTGTAAAATTTGGATGTCTCATTAAGATATTTAATATAAAATTACAAAAAATAAGAAAATATTTAGAATGAGAAATCACAAAAAACTCAAATTAAAAAAGCTGATGAATATCACAAACATCACGAATCTGTGAAAAATAACTAATTTTTATTTATTGTTTAACTCATGTCCATACTCCTCCCCCTTTTTTGTATTATCATTGATTATTCCTTCATATAGTAACAATTTTAAAGTCTAATTTTTTAGAGAGAGACTGAAACAGTAATTCAGTCCCTCACCTAGAATAATTTTTAAAATTGTTGGTAGTATAGAAAAGTTATTTTCAGCTTTATTGGTAATAAAGTTTTTAAGATTGTTGGCAAATTTGGGAACTTCCATTAAATTTCTCTCAAATGTAAGCTGTAAGATTCCAGAGCATTTGAAATGTTATGTACAGGGACTAATATTAAATACTCTTTGAGATTAACTACACAGCCAGGGTCTGCACCAAGCAGGGGCCCTGAGGCTGCAACTTCATTGTCTTCACAGTAAACTCATCTCTAGTGATTATAAAAGTTGCGTAGGACTTTTATTTTTAAATTAAACAATTAAAATGTTTACCCTAATAAGTAAAAGTCATGTATAATCTCCTGTTGCAACCATTAGATTGATTAAAATTCTTTCAAATTTTGTATAGTGTGTGAATAAAATCTACCCTTATGTAACTGTCATTCAACCTTTGCCTACATATTACTAATGAAGGGAAACTCACTATTTCATAAGTAAGCTCATTCCATACTTCAGTAGTTCCATGATTATTTCCAAGAATTGCTACTTCCTGCTTTCAACAGATGGTCCAAGAGCTACTTTTTGGTGTTAAACTTAAAAAAAAAAAATGACAACTTAAACAAATACAGGGTCTGGCAGAAGTAACTCCTGCTTGAATGTGTTGGTAGAGTAATAAAATGGGTATAATAATTTATAGTTTTAATTTGAACATTTCATCTAAAATATATGGTGCACTTGAGTGTGATGTTTGTTACAGAATTGCATGCTTACGATTTTATAGTAAAATATTTTGTAATAAAAAATGGCGTTATTTGTGTTGGACACTGTACTTTAGAGCATTTAGAATGTATCCTTTTCCCTTTCCATCACCTTCAACTCCTCCTTTTATGACAGTCTTTCAGTCCCTTTAGCACCCAGGGACCTTACTACCCAGAAACTTACCTCCTTTGACTACTTTCCAAATTGTTACAATCAACTTAACGCTAAGGTCTGACATGCAAAACGAAGCCTCACAAGTCTCCCTTATTCTAGCTGCTGTCTGCATTACGGAAACCCAAGATTGCATTAGTTTCTTGACAATTGCATCATGCTGCTGATTCACACTCAACTTACTGATTAAATCTCCCAAGTAGGTCATTTTTTTCTGCTACTCTGTCAGGCCTCCTCCAGCTACATTTGAAGGGTGACGTCTTTAGAAGTTAAGTGCAAGAAGAAACCTTTTTACTACTGGAAAATGCTAAGTGAAAAGAAATGCTAACAGGCAGCCACTTACATCTGGAACATCTAAGCAGTGGCAGTGAGAATTTTGGGGAGAAGAGACAATGCCTTTGTTGCCAGTCATTTCCCCAGCTAGTCTATCCACGCCAATGACTTCTATTTATTAGCATTGTGACCCCCTCAAGTAGCAACCTCAGTTTCCCCTTATCTGTCAAGGTGACTAATAATAATGCCTAGCAAGAAAACCCTCTTATTTTCATATGTTGGAAGTCTTCTTCTATAAACTTTTAATATGCTTCCTTAACTTTTGTAGAAGAGAACAGAACACAAGATTTACTAATTATACCACATGTTATGAATATGCCAGACATTGTGCTAGGTGCTGGGAATAGTTAGGAATAAAGTTTCTTTTTCCTAAAATTTAAAAAAAAATTTGGTTTCATTTTCCCTGAAGAAATGAAAAAGCACAAGGAACTACTGTTTATAACAACGCACGCAAAGCAATGTCATAGTCTGCTTTTCCCCCAGGCCCACACGTTGCCATTATTGTGTCTCCAGGCTAACAGAGGCAACAGAGCAGAGGCTTCTCAAGCTTTAAAAGAATATTTGTACTGGGTTTTTGAGATTATCAAAACCAGCAGTTGACCTTGAAGGAAACAGTGGTATTATCCCTTCCGTGATACAGTAACAAATTAGGAAACACCCACCCACTAAAGAATTTTCATAGTTGTCTCTCAGCAAGGTACAGGAAATAAGCCCAACCACAGAGAAAAAATACAAGCTAGATCCAGAAAACTGGTTCCCCTATTCAGCCTCTTCTTTCTTCCCAGTACCCCTTCATGCTAGAACCTTCTGGGGAATGGCCCCAGCATTTTGGAGCCTACATAAATTCTTATCCCATCAGGTTTTGCTGCCTTACTTTGCTGAAAGAAGTTTATATCTCATTTCCACTGTTCTTTAAAGCAGAGGCTTTCTAACTTTTTGGATTGGTCTATGGTATAAAACACATTTTGTATCTCTCTCTCTCTACACACACACACACACACACACACACACATGCAGAGACATACATTACAAACATACAAAAAAGCCAAAAAATTTTATAGGAGAAAATACTATTCTATATGCTATTTACTATTTTTTCTCTTCTATTTCTTTATAACAAATATTGACCGTGATTCACTAAACTGGCTTAAAGAACACTAATGGGTTGCACTTGGTGTTTGAAAACAATACAAAGCCTTGCTACTTAGTGCCCTGAGATTGTTAGAAACTCGCATTATCAGACCCCCTATACCTGCTGAGTTATAACCTCTATCTAGCAACAGCCTCATGTGATTGATATGCAGTTTATACTTTGAAAATCACAAGGTAAAAAACTCTTGGTCCTAAAAAACGTTAATTCATTTCTATAACTCTGATGGTTTGCCTTCACAGACTGTGGCATCTGAAGAGGAAGAAAAAGAGGTCAAAGCACAATACTAAGTGGCTTTACAGTATCAGTGGGGTGGGGGTGGGAGTGAGAAGGATTCACAGGCCAGTGCTGTCAGGAAATCACAAATAGCTGCCATTTTAGTGAAATGGACAGTAGGTAGTACAGAAGGGGACTTCACAGCAGGCTGGGGTGATCAGGGAAAGCTCCATGGAGGAGGAAGATCATCAGCTGGAACAGAAGGTCTACACCAAGGAGGGATGCAAAAGGAAGTTAGAAGAACAGTAGGCACAGAAAGTGATCTTTCACATTAAAACATGGGCCATCCATCCATTTAGATTATGTATTTGTTGGTGATAAAATTCCTCAGTAACCCATGTCTACAGATTATTCATATATTTAATGGCATATTTTCTCCTTCCTGGCAAAGAGAAGTAACATAGAACCTACATTTCGTCCCATTAGAATTGTAATGAGACATACATTTTGAAATGTAAGAACATACATTTCAACCCCAAGCAGCAGGTTCAACCCTTGATTGTGAAAGCAGGTGAAAGGTCCTGGAGTTGAACAGTCAACAAAAGCTCTGTTCTCCAGAGAATTTTTCTTCATTTGCAAAATTATTCTCACTTTCAAATGACACTGGCACACTTTGTGAACTCTCTAGACCAAAGATGACAAATGCACAGCATATGATGCTACTCCCTGCTTCTAAGGCCATAGATAAGGCTCAAAGATCTGTCTTCTTTCTTGCTAAGCCTATAATTGGCCTCAGAATCTTTCTGAACAGAGTAGAGATTGACCATGAGGTGAATCTATTAGGGAATCCCACTCTGAGCAGCCTTAACTTAGGTTAATATGTCCTTAGCACTTGAGTTATTCCATGGGATTGCTTAGTTGCTGATTTTCTTCATGGTCATTAGTTTATTGGGTTGGTGTTATGTCCTTTGATTTTGTGAAAAATAGAACATTTAACCTCTACACCATCAGAAATCATGGTTTAGGATGAGGAAATGTCTTACCTGGTTCAAGAACTATCCATGCTGTAATTTGTATTATAGTCAGGCCATGAGATATCTAGGACAAGATGGTGTTGTCTATACATGAACATTAACTTCCATATTCACAAATTTGGGCTTATCTTCCCATTGATCATAGCTATGGGCCCTGTCAATGTACATAGAATCAAGCAAAGGCTTTGCATAGGATTCCAAAAGTTCTAATGAGGCCTCAGATAGGCAAAGTGTGATCATAGGAGGGACTGAAAAAAAAAAAGACTTACTAGAGCCTTTCCAATAAGGAGGTTTCTATGATGGACCCAGCTTGTCTGTGGCTTTCCATGTTGTCATTCTAAATTTGCATGTGCTAATAGCAGAGCTAAATTATGAGACCAGTTGCCCCAGGCTTTAAAAAGCATACCTGAGTGATGACAAAGGCAGACATGTGAGTATCTGGTTAAACATGAACTAAAGGCGGGCCCCAAGTTGTTTTGGTGGAAGTCAAGGCTCAGTTAAAGGGAAATAGGACTGAAAGGAAGACAAGAATTCTGTGGGAGTTGGAGACCAGGATAAACCTGTTCTCCAGGGAGTCTGAGGAATGAGGAAAGAAGTTCTGAAAGATGAAAACACAGAGAGAAAGACAGGAACTTAGAGATTCAGAGACACAGAGTGACACAAAGAGTCAGAGCCACAAGTTAAGAGCTGTAGACAGACAGAAAGATAGAGACCAAAATGTGGAGATAGAGAAAGGCATACCAGCTCCCATAGATAGTCAGAAGCATACAGGACAGTGACTGATAAACACAAATAAGATTCAAACAGAGTGGTCTACAAGACAGGGCAGAAGCCAAACAGAAAGAAGGACATAGACACACAGAGACCCACAGGGCCTGACTCAAAGGTGGGTAAACACACCCAGATTGTCAGACTTGGAGAGACTGGAGGGAGGGTGGCAAATTGCATCTCGTGCCAGCAGAGGTCCTTCTGTCCAGTCCCCTGGTCAGCCTGCATGGTGCAGGAATGGCTGTAAGAATGTCGCTGCTCACCCAGTGGCTGGGGCCAGGGAATGTTTGATTTGAACTGGTACCCAAAGCTTGAAGACTGACTAGAAAAAATAAGAACTTAGGAAGAACTAGAATGGCTGCACAGAAACCCAGAGCCAGAGGTTCTCTCAGGAGGACTCATCTCTGGGTAGAATCAAGCTTGACTTTGCACTTACTCTGGGTACTCTTGCAGCCTATACCTTTAAAAGGTTGCTTCAGTGTAATTGTCCTTAGAGTGCATTGTCATTAAACAGCAAATTGATGTTTGTCTCTTCCTTTCCTCTCTCTCTCAAATCAATAATTTTTTTTATAGTGAAGGGTATGATAAAGACACTAGAAAACCAGAAGAAGAAAGCCAGGTGGAAGCTTTCTCATAGAATGTGGCGGAAGGAAGGAGCTCTGAGAGGTAAAGACCAGAGCCAGACCGACTGCTGACTAACTGCTGGATGCCAGAGACTGGGAAGGTGGAGTCCATGCGGGCTATTTTATTTTCTGAATAGTCACATCTTCAGTTATTTTCACCACTTTACTCATGCCATTTTAAGTTCAGCAAATGTCTTCTTTTTCTGACTTCAGCTGACAAAACCCCTATCAGTTCCAAAACCATCTTCTCCAGAGATCTCCTTCCTTCCTGCCATGTGAGCTATGCTTTATGTAGATGCTGTTGTGGCCCTCAGTCCTCTCACCCTGCATCCTCTAACTGTATGCACATGTGCCTTTGCTGTCCTCTGTACTGTAAACTCCTGGAGTTTTTTCTTAATTTTAACTACAGATGGATTATGAATGGGCATAAAAGTGAATGAATGAAGCAAAGTGACCCTACTCAGTGTGGAGAACCTGGGTGGACAGCTTTCCACATGTAAGTAGAAGGAAGACAACATCAGCCATAGAGGAATAGAAAACAACAGAAGAGGAAATTCACTTGACTCAAAGAGAGAGCAAACTGTACACTAGTTACATATTAGTCTCCTACCGCCGTAAGAGACTCACCTTCCGTTTTTAGACTCCAAGATTACAGAATTGTGCACAAAAGAGAAACAAATGTTATTGCTCTATTTGGTATCACAGATTTGTAAACAGGTTTCTATAAAGGTTTGACTTTTCTATTCTTCTTCTTAGCCTTGTCAATTTGTCTAGACCTCAAAATGAAATCTACAAAACTCAATAAAGTTTTTATTAATTAGGATATTAACTTGGTTTTGTCATGATCATGTATATGTATAATGTGAATCATGTGAAAGAATAATTAATATCTTTTAGTAATAAAATGTATTGGTTGTAGTAATCACAGAACTTTTTTATTTGTCTCAGTTCACACTAGCACTTGTGTATAGTGCTAGTGTAAGAAGAAAGAAGTTTGATGGAAATTAAGAAGTTGCATTGGTGGACCGGTACATGGACTCTGGAGCAAAACTGGATCTGAAGGTTTCTGAGCATGTAAACTTGACATGTGATCAAAGCTCTGTCCTTCACTTTTGTCATTTGTGAATGGGAATGACATTAGTGATAGTATCTATATACAGTGATGTGTGAATTTAAAAGTCATGCACACGAAGGGTTTAAAATAGTGCCTGACACAGAGCAAGCATCCAGTAAGTACTGACTGCCACATTTAGAACATACACCTTCTTGGATCAGTAGAAAGAGTATCAGCTTTGGGGTAATCTCCTAGGCATGTCACTCAGCCGTCCCACTTAGGAGGTCAGTGACCCGGACAGTTCACTGAACTTATTTGATGTCACCTTGTGCATCTATGAAATACACAAGGTGCATTTCATAGAATATTATTGAAAGTGTCACTGTGAAAGCTAAATGACACATGGCATGGTGCAGGCAAGGAGTAGGGGCTCAGTGAAGAATAACTATCGTGACATGAGAGCATCCTGGTTTGGTGGACCGCACATGGGCCGGGGACCCAGATTCACTGGACTTGGGCAACCTGACTTTTCTGCTAATGGGTCTCTTTTCATGTAAAGTTGGAATACCAGTACCTATTAAAGACCGGAGCTGGTGTGTGCAAAATGTCTGCCTCATAATAAGAACTCATTTGGGTTATTTATTCCTTGGGCTGGCAAATCATTGCCCAAGGGCCAGTTCCTGCCAGAGCATGTGTTTTTGTATAGACTGAAAGCCAAGAATGGTTTTATGTTTTTAAATGGTCGGGAGGGGAAAAAAGATTTTGTGACTCATGAAAATTATATAAAATTTGCATTTCAGTGTCCAAAAGAAGCTTTCTGTTTGAACACCATCATGGTCACTGCTCCTGTTATCCGGGCTGTGCTCTCACCACACTGGCATATGTGAGACATTCTGGCAGAGATCATAAGGCCTTCAAAGCCTGAACTATTTATTACCTGGCTCTTTATTAAAAAATTTTACTAATCCCTGATCTATTCTAATCTTCTCTTATATGTGAAGGATAAGAGGTAAAGAAATGAGAGGTATTTTGACTTATTTACTTAAATATCCAGAGCTTAGAGTCTAGTTTCTTGACACTGGTCAGCCAAACACTGACACTTCTTATAAATGTTAAGATTTGGGAAATTATATGGAAAAGGGGATAGTTATTATATTTATCACCTGAGGGAATATGTGTGACTAGATAATCTGAATATCTAATTTAAAAATATCCTAAAATATTTGTATTTCTCAGTATCCCTTTTGTGTCTGTAGTTATATAGTTTATAAAGGCTTATTCCCTTATAAACTATATAACTATACTGTTCCTAATTATCTCATAGGAAACTTTGTGGCAGTCAAAGAATTTCTGGAATTTTAGATTATTAATTGACTAGCAATTCTACACCAGTTTGTTACTTAGGTGATGACTCTAATATTCATTACTGGTTTAATTTCCCCATTGCTTCATTTTGAAAGCAGCATACAGCCTGACCCTTCCCAGCTCACCTCTTGCTTCTCAAGGCCATTTTCTACCCTGTCGCCCCTTCTTCTGCCACTACCCACTCCTCCCCCACTCCCACACTGCCAAGGTACCGGTGAGGCTGAGTGACAACCACAGATTGTTTTATTTCCTCTTCCAAGAAGGAAATAAAACACACTAACACCTTTAAGATGAAAGAAAATGAATGTTTTTTTAAACTGACGCTATAAATGAGACAGAAATCCATCTGAGTTACTTGATTCAAGTACTGTAGAAAGAATAAGCCTGTGCTCTGAGCAAGTCACGTGTGTCCTAGGCAGGCAAATGATGGATTTGCTGCAGTGCAGGGTTTCATTTATAGAGCTTCCATATTCCTGAGTCTGAAGAAAAACAGGGAGTAGAGAACAAAGACATAATCTGTCTAATTTAATCATCGTATTATGTCTATATGGGTTAGAAATACAAATGTAAAAATCTATCTACTTAATCAAACAACCTATTAAAGATCATTTCAAAACGAGGTATTTTAATCTATCAAGTACTCTAAGCCATTTTTTGCTTCTATGGAGCTTTTAAAATCTAAATTACCCAGAAGTTTTGGTATAGGTCATACCTAATCAGTGGCTTAATGGTTGGGGAAAAAAATCCTTCTATTATATTCAGAATTCTGCCAGAAGCAACAGGTTATTTTCAAGTTTTCTCAGAAATTATTACCTATAAAAGGTATATCAGTGATGTCTGGGAGGGGCAAGTACTGGCTCAAGGCCATTAGTACATTTTCAGGAATTTTGCAAGTTGGTTGTTAAATCCTTGGTGGTTTGGTATTGTCCAAAGTAAGAGCATTTATACCAGGGAGATAGGCAGACTCTGGAAATCAGGGCTACCCCTTGTCCATGTGGCTTATCAGCACACTATTGAGTATATTTAAATCAACCATGCTCTTCTGAGTCTTATGGGGTTGGGGTGAAAATGTTCTAAAATTGAATTATGGTGATGGTTGTACCAGTCTTTAAAGTCACTGAAAATTATTGAGTTGTATACTCTTGAAATGAGTGAGTTTTACAATCTCTAAAATATACCTCAATAAAATTATTCAACAAATTGTCCCTGAATTAACAAACAAAATGTTGGCATGTATTAATGGCTTTAAGATTCAGATACATACCCGATAAATGAAAGGTGAAGCCATATTACTCAGCCCTTCTGATGGACTTATATTCTATGCAGTGATTCTCAAGCTTTGTGTCACTCTGGAATCACTTGGAAAGTTTAATAAGAAAACACTCCCACAACACTGATGTCATTAGTCTGATCTGTGGCCTGGGCGGAAGTTTCGTTAAAACTTCTAGGGTGATTCCAGTGTTCCACCAACATTTAGAACCACAAGTGTGGAGCAATCTCTCCAGATAATTGTAGCTTGCTTGTTGTTACAGAAACCATCCTCAGGTGCTTAATAAATTACCTGGCCTTCTAGAATAGAGAAGTCTGGACATAAAGCACATTTTGGGGTGTTTCTGGATTGTATTGAATGTCTATTCTTTGCACATGGAGAGAAGACACAGAATTGTTTCTTTGTGGGTTTCACCTGTACTTGCTTCCTGCCATTGGCTTTGTGGTGGGGAGAAGGGACATCATATAGCTTACCTTGTCATCTAAGTGAGTGACAAGGTACTCAAACACAGGATCTAGGCTCCAGGATTATTAAATTAAAGGGCCAGAGTTGAATATCTCCTTTGGCTCTTTTCTCTTTGGAGGCTTCCTACTGATCATGGGTGGGAATATAGATAAGGAAGCATGTACTAAAGAATTATAGTTTAACAATTTTTTAAGGCTTTGAGAGCCCAAGCATCCAGCTTTAGTGCCCAGATTTGTGACACCCGCTTTGGGTGCTCAGGGGCATTTTACTTTTTCTCTTTGGGGAAATCTAGAAGGTTAGTGATATTCTGGAACTCTGAATTTACAATAAGAAGAGTTTACTTTATAGAAAATTCTAGCTGTTATATCTGATTTACCTTCTGAAGGTAGAGTTCGATTCTGAGACCTCACATTTAAAATCTAAAGATAGGACTTATTGAGAACTTTTACACTAATACAACACAAAAGACACAATCCCTGCCACGTTAGTGCAGAGAGATTTCATCCCTGCTTCTGAGTTTCTCTGGTTAAGAACAGGCTTTGGCAGATTGGAATCCCAGCTCTGCCATTTAATTGATGCGTGACATGGATGAGTAGTCAACACTTTTGGTGTTCATTTTCTTCCTTTGTAAGATGGACATGATAGCAGTTCCTATGTTGTTGGGTTGTTGTGAAGATTTGAGCTGTTTACTAGGACAGAAGGTGTAGGTCTTGCCTCTCGTGAAGCACAGGTGTCAAAAGCAGCCTCACCAGGCTGTTCTTGGTATTTTAGGGTAAAGCTTCAGTGTCTCTAGGAAATCCCCTATTCCTCTCTTATGTAATATTTGTTTCTCTGATTAAATATCCTGATGAGTTGTCTCATCTGGTCCATTCTTAAAGACAGGACTATGATCACTCTGACTACTCAAACTCATTACCTGTTTGAGGCAGAAATTGTATCCTCTTTCTGACTTGCTAATATTTAGAGGCTCAAAGTTGCCCCTGCAGACATGCCTACATAAGTGAGCTCACAAAAGCAGTGTCAGGAAAAAGAAAGGCATATGGACACTGCTGCAGACACTTCCTCCTTTCTCTTTTGAAAAAGTCCCTCTCCTGTACAGTAGGGGAGGCTTTCTGTTTATCTTACTGGCAACAGCTTAATAGAGATAAAATATTTTAACAGCATTTATTTATAAACCAGATCAACATGAAGGAAACCAAGCAACATCAACTTACACATTTCAATTCTGTCCCTACTCTCAGAGTCTGTCTAGCATTTGAATTTTGTCCCATAGTCTGCATCTACCTGCTTTCACATCTGGGAAAATAATATGCTCTTTTACAATGCAGTTAGTTCCAAGCAGGAAGACACCTAACAGACACAAATGAGTCAAGTGAAAGGGATGGAAAATGGGGGTGGCAGAGTGCTAGAGAGAACCATTAATCAAAGTGAGCGTTAGGGAACGGGGAGTTAATGCTCACTCAAGAAGCGCTTTGAAAACTGGATCTGCTCTCTTACCCCAAGTCCTGCAGCAGCTCAGCTTCTCCATCGGATCTGCTCCACAGATCTGAAGGATCCTGGGTGCTCATCTTCCCTTCTAGAGACTCTGCTCTGCCCATTCGCGCTCCTCACGTCTGTGAAGCCCCTGCAGGTGCCGAGGGAAGAAGCAATGGGCTCTGCTGCTCCTCACACTCTCCTCTGAGAGAAGCCAGCTGTGAGTCCCCAACCCGCAAGGAAGTGAAACTTGGTTACTCCTCCCACCGACACTTACCACCCTGTCCTGAGGCACTGGCAGGAGTGTTCTGTCAGTCAGGAAGTATGCAAACTTACTTAGCTAGCTACCTCTGAGGACACCCACACTGCATCACGCAACCTGCAGTTTCTGTCAAAGGAAATAAATATGACAGCACTCCCATTGGGACTGGACAATGAATTCAAACTCCTGTTGTGAGGCCAGACCACAGCCCCTCCTTGGTCTTCTCTGGTTTGTAGAGGGGGTGCATGCACTCATTCACCACACCTTCTGTCTCACATACAAACACACAGGACACCGAGGAAGCTTCTATTTCAGGAGTATCATTACAGCGGGAAAACAAATCAGAGTCAAATCACTAACATCAATCCTGAAGTCTGGTTTTCAGTACTTTCTCAATATTTCTGCTTCAATTCTTCAAGTTTTCAACATATGTTTGATGTTCAAGTAGGCACGATCCAGAGACAATTATTATCTCCTTGGTGGAAAAAAGATAACTTGAGAACAAGGTAGGAAAAGTTGGAGGGAGCCAGGCGGGTGACAAACACTGTTAGAATGCTGCCCGCCTCATCACACTACCTTCGCTGGGCTTAACAGCTAGTATAGCTTTGTGTCCACATTCATGGGTAGAGAATTTCATCTGCCTGAAAGTCCTAATAGGAAACTGTAGAAACTCTGAATTCTTGGGAACTGGAAAAAAAAATAGCAATAAATGGATAAAAAAATCCTTCCTGTCTTCTCTCTGAATGTGCTTCTGGTTTTGTCTTTTCTTTTTTCTTTTCTTTTCTCCTTTCTTTTTTCAATCCCTACCCAAAGATATGTTTATTGATTTTAGAGAGAGAGGAAAGGAGAAAAAGAAACATCAGTGTGAGAGAAAAACATTGATCAGTTGCCTCCCATGACCAAGGATGGGACCCACAACCTAGGTATGTGCCCTGATGGGATGGCACCTGCAACCTTTTGGTATAGGCTGACACTCCAACCAACTAAGCCACCTGGCTGGTCCCATTCATATTCTCTCTCTCTTCCCCTGACTTGGGGTTCACCAGAGTGCTCTATAACTTGCTTCTCCCTGTGTCATTTGAGGACCATCACCATTGGCATCACTTGGATGAGAATGGAGAATTTCAGGTTCATCCTAACCCTTCTGAACCAGCATCTGCCAAAGAACCAGATTTCCAAAGTGACTCCCTGCACATTAAAGTTTGAGGAGACTACTTTTATAGGGTATGAAGACAGCTGTTCCTAAAGTAGAGGCTAGCCTGCACCTAGTATCATTCTACCCTTCCTTAAGGTCCTTCACTATTATTTCTGCACATGCCTGCCATTTGTGAGCCCCTGGCTTCTTATGAATGCCAGAGAGAGATTCCTCAGTTTCTAGAGACAGCCTGGAGGAGACTAGGCTCTGATAACACACACTGATTGAATGCAAGCGTTTAAAATTCTGTCAGCTACAGTTTGTTTGCAGAGAAGTGCAAGATCCAGTTGCAACAGTGGCCGGTCATGGCCAGGAAGGTGCTGAATGTGCCTGCGGCAGAGATAGGGGACTAGCTGGTGGCAGATTTCCTGTTCCCTTTCTATAGCCCTTTGTTTAGTATTTTTGTACCTATTTTGTTCCTGTTTTAGCAAATTCTGGGTTTCTATTTTTTAGAAAACCCTTTCTTTTCACTAAAGTGGCAGAGTTTACTAAGAAGACCCTCTTTCCTTTTTTCAATCTTCCTGCCACTCCCTTTTTCTAATTTTGCTCTTCCATCTGTTGTCTTCTCCTGTGATGACATTCTTTTGTCATTCATTTGTCCCTTCTTCCATTTTCCCCAGGATCCCTCCCTTCCCCTTTAACCTCCTGTTCCACTAAGTACAAGGTCAGCATTGTAGCAGAACCAGTGTTGCAGCATTAGTAGGTGGCTTCAACAAAGTTACCAGATGTTCATAAAACTATCTGGAAAAACAGCAATTTTCAACCTTTTTCTTAAATCTCATGGCACATATAAACTAATTACTAAAATTCCGTACACACCAAAAATATATTACATTTTTTGCCAATGTGACAAAAAATAAGTATAATTTTGAATCATTCACACTGGATGCCAATTGTTGTGATGGCTGTTGTCATTTTTAATTTTTATTTTATTTTTTATTGTTCAAGTACAGCAGTCACCATTTTCCCCCCACCACTGTCCCCTACCCCAGTCATCCCCATCTCCCATCCCTGATCCCACCCTCCTCTTTGTTTTGTCCATGTGTCCTTTACAGTTATTCCTGAAAACCCTTCCCACTTTCCCCCCATTATCCCCTCCTACCTCCCCTCTGGTTACTGTCAGTTTGTTTTTAATGTCAATGTCTCTGGTTATATTTTGCTTGCTTGTTTGTTTTGTTGATTAGGTTCCACTTGCAGGTGAGATCATATGGTATTTGTCTTTTACCACCTGGCTTATTTCACTTAGAATAATCCTCTCCAGTTCCATCCATGCTGTCATGTAGGAGCTCCTTCTTTCTTTCTGCTGCATAAAATTCCATTGTATAAATGTATCATGGCTTTTTGATCCACTCATTTACTGATGGGCATTTAGGTTGCTTCCAGCTCTTGTCTATTGTAAATTGTGCTGCTATGAACATTAGGGTGCATGGGGTCCTTTGGATTAATGTTTCAGGGTTCTTAGGGTATGATCCCAGCAGTGGAATTGCCAAGCCAAAAGGCAGTTCCATTTTTAATTTTCTGAGGAAATTCCATACTCCTTTCCATAGCAGTTGTATCAGCCTGCAATTCCACCAACAGTGCCCTAGAGTTCCCTTTTCTCCACATCCTCTCCAACACTTGTTTGTTGATTTGTTTATGATGCCTATTCTCACTGGTGTGAAGTAATATCTCATCGTGGTTTTAATTTGCATCTCTCTGATGGCTAGTGATGCTGAGCATCTTTTCATATGCCTCTGGGCCTTCTGTATGACCTCCTTGGAGAAGTATCTGTTCAAGTCCTTTGCCCATTTTTTAATTGGGTTGTTTGTCTTCCTGGAGTGGAGTTGTGTAAGTTCTTTATATATTTTGGAGATCAAACCCTTGTCCAAGGTATCACTGGCAAATATGTTTTACCATATAGGTGGTTCTTTTTTCATTTTAGTGCTGTTTTGTTTAGCCATGCAGAAGCTTTTTATTTTAATGAGATCCCATTTGTTTATTCTTCCTTTATGCCCCTTGCTCTAGGGAACATCTCAGTGAAAATATTGCTGCATGGAATATCTGATATTTTCCTGCCTATGTTCTCTTCTAGGATGTTTATGGTGTCGTGACTTATATTTAAGTTGTTTATCCATCTTGAATTATTTAAGTTTTTTATCCATCTTGAATTTGTTTTTCTGTATGGTATAAATTGATGATTGAGTTTCATTTTTTTTTTTTTGCATGTAGCTGTCCAGATCTCCCAACACTATTTGTTAAAGAGACTACTCCATTTTATGCTTCTGCCCCCTTTGTCAAAAATTAATTGGCCATAGAGACATGAGTTTATTTCTGGGCTCTCTATTCTCTTCCATTGGTCTATGCATCTGTTCTTATGCCAGTACCAGTCTGTTTTGATTACAGTGGCCTTATAATACAGTTTGATACCGGGTATTGTGATCCCTCCTACTTTGGTTTTCTTTCTCAAAATTCCTGCAGCTATTTGGGGTTGTTTATGGTTCCATATAAATTTTTGAAATGTTTTTTTCTATATCTGTGAAATACACCATTGGTACTTTAATAGGGATTGTGCTGAATCTATAAATTGTTTTTGGTAGTATGGACATTTTTATGATGTTGATTCTTTCAATCTCTGAACATGGTACAAGCTTCCATTTGTTTGTGTTTTTTCTAATTTCTTTCTTCAGTGTTGTGTAGTTTTCTGAGTAAAGGTCTTTTACTCCTTTAAAGTTCCCTGCTGACTTTAAACCCACCAGTCAAGTTCTGCTGGTCTTCCTGGATGCCACAGGCTGAGGGGGGTTGAGCTCTGTTTTTCTCCCTTCCTAAGGTTTTGTGAGGATGGGGGTCAGGTCTGGGTGACAATATTCATAGTTTTCCTATCTCCAGCCCAAGGCCCCCACTGTCCATCTGCCCCAGGCCAGCACCTTTAATCCACCAGTTGTGCCATACTTTAGGTGCACTAATTGGGGCAACTCACACACCACCTACTCTCTCTTTGCTGTCCTAGGTGCTGGGTACTCTCAAAGTCTCTTCAGGGTAGTTCAGTTCCCCCACTGAGTTAAGTGTCTCTGTGGACTGCTAACTCTGAGCCCTGCTGCTCTCCTCTGTGGGGTGCCTCCTCCTTCCTCTTAGCGAGGAGCCATGCAGTGTTGTGAAGGCTGGCCTCAGCAGTGCTTCAGGCACAATGAAGGAGACGGCTCACGAAAGAGTGTGGGTGATGGCTGCTGTGCAAGAGTTCCTCAAACAGCACTGAGAGCCTTTTTTTTTAAAATGAAATCCTCCTGTTTAAGCCCACCATGCTCAATAAGTGCCAGGCTTCTCACACAGCCTGACTCTCCAACCAGACCAGCAACTATCTGGGTCAGGGCCCATCATGGCCCAACTCTTCTCTCTTCTCTAGGTGTTTCCCGGCTACCCAATTTCTCTGGTAATGACTTAGCCAGCATCCACAGTTCCAGCAGATGAACACTACCCCTGTGTGTCTCCCATTTTGTCTTTATTCCCTACAGCAACTTCAAACATGCAGGTCCATCCTGGTGCTTCTCTAACCTCCCTGTTTGGCAGGGGAGGGAGATGTTGATTTGGTTCTCATCCAAGGATCCTGTGGCATATGCTGGGCCCGGGCCGCAACAGCCTTGTTCCCTGAGCTGCTCCCAGGGACCTTACCATCCGAACACAATCTCTTTATGATCTGTTTTTCAATGTCCTCTACAATTTTTGGCCTCTGACCTTCATGTAAGCTGGAATTCCATTGGCTGTTTACTCTGTTCCTCTGGTATTCCACCTGTGCACAGGGGGAAATCAGCTCCAGTCCCACCTACCTTGCCACTGTCATCTCTTTCAAAATTTGGCTGTTGCTATTTTTTATTTGATAATCTAAGGGAAAAGAGGTCAGTGCCTATGACTAAATAGTCAGGTATTGCATATTTTTAAAATTTTTGCAATATACAAGAGGAAAATCACTGTGGTAATGTAATAGGGTGCAGCCAGCACCTCCCCCCCCCCCCCAAAAGAGGGATTTGTAATGGGGTCCAGAACTGAGGGTGTCCAGGAAATATTAAAAATATAGGATGTCCTCATCCTCACAAGTCTGAATTGGAGGATGGGATGCTTGGAGTAGGGCCATTGAGTTATTTTGCATATCAACAGTTTTTCAAATAACCTCTAGAACAGTCATTGAACATATCTATAACTTTTGGCTGGTTTCATGGATATGTTAAGTGGTTGTGGCCAGGCCTTGAGCCAGGGAGACTTCCACCCAGGATTTAACTAGGAGGCAAATCCCCTTGGTTACAGAGCCTGCATGAGAGCTTGGAGATGATTGGCTCCACCCCATGAGGCCACACCTGCCTGGACTTACTATGGCAGACCAAAAAAGCTTGAAAAATAGAGAGCTTGGAGCTCTCTTTGCCATGTAGCTTAGGAAGCTGGAAAGCAAGATGTAGCAGTGATGCAGAGCTCTCTTTTAGCAGTTTAGAAGAATGAAGGAGAGATGCTGTGGTAAGGAAAGGGGTGAAAAGACTCTTGCTGGTGGGCCAGGAGAAGGTGCCACGTGGATTTGGATTACAAACTGGAGATCCTGGTAACACAGCTGATGGTGCTGGGAACTGTGGGAGGCCTGCCAGCCCAGCACAGATTACTTGGGAAGAACCGAGGGCTACCTGACTCATGGACTTCTATTTCTTTTCCTGAGATATGGTACCCTGGACTGGGCGAAGTTTGGGAAAGAAGGACTGTGTGTGTTTGTGGGTGTTTTAAGGGACTTGGGATTTTAGTGAAGACATTAAGCCATTCTCTTAAATTGGTGTAACTTTTGAATAAACAATTCCTTTCCTTTTCACCAATCTCTGATGTTGAGAGCTATAATGCCCTGGTGATGGGCAGGGTGAACCTAGTACAAGGGGTCCCCAGGAGAAGGGGGGCCCATTCAGTAATAGTATATTGTCCCTCCCCCACAGGTCTGTTCAGTAACAGTTATATATTTTACATTAGATTCTTTGGATTTTATAATTCTCTTATTAAAGAAGTCACAACTTTTGCTTCCAAACATCTTTTTAAAACAGGTGTGTTTTTTAAAAACACATAATTCATTTCTTAGTTATTTTAATAACCTCTTCAATGGTGCTGGTTCATAGTGCCTAATTTTTTCCATACTCACATTGTACACAAAAATAGACAAAAACAATCCACTTGTTTTAACAGTTTTAGAATATCTTATTCTTTGTTGGAAAATACCTTATTTATCAAAAATGTTAGACCCTTTTTGGATGGTGATCACATTCAAATCATCAGTTTTCTCATACAGGGAATTTGGAGAGAGCTATTTTGTCCAGATTGGAATTTCTTTGTTAGAAGAATGAGCTAACACGTGGGACTCCTCTAAGGATTTTTTAAAATAATTTTGAAAATTGTTATTCTATTACAGTTGTCCCAGTTTTTCCCCCTTGGCCCTCCTCCACCCATCCCACCATCCCTATTCCCACAGTCAATTCCCACACTGTCATCCATGTCTGTGGGTCATTCATACATGTTCTTTGTCTAGTCATTTCTGCTTATTTTTATCCTTATCACCCTCTCCCCTCCCCTATGGTCACTGTAAGTTTGTTCCATATTTCCATGCCTGTGGTTCTATTTTGTTCCTTAGTTTATTTTGTTCATTAGATTCCTCTTACAGGTGAGATCATATGGTATTTGTCTTTCACTGACTGGCTTATTTCACTTAGCATAATACTCTCAATTCTATCCAAGCCATTGAAAATGTAGGAGGAGTTCCTTCTTTCTTTCTGTTGTGTAGTATTCCATTATATAAATGTACCATAGTTTTTGATCTACTCATTTACTGATGGGCACTTAGGCTGTTTCCAGCACTTGACTATTGTATATAGCACTGTTATGAACATAGAGGTGCATACGTTCTTTGAATAGGTAATTTGGGATTCTTAGTGTATATTCCCAGCAGTGGAATTGCCAGGTCAAAAGGCAGTTCCATTTTTAATTTTTTGAGGAAATTCCATATCATTGCCACATGGTGTATCTGAAATTTTCCTGCCTATGTTTTCCTCTAGGACTTTTATGATGTCATGAGTTACATTTAAGTCTTTTATCCATTTTGAGTTTCTAGTGTATAAGTTGGTAGTATAAGTTGGTGGTCTAGTTTCACTTTTTTGCACATACCAGTTCAGTTCTCCCAAAACCATTTGTTTAAGAGGATATTTTTACTCCACTGTATGTTCATGCTCCCTTTGTCAAGTATTAATTGACCATAAAGATGTGGGTTTATTTCTGGACCCTCTATTCTGTTCCATTGATCTACGTGTCTGTTCTTATGCCAGTTACAGACTGTTTTTGTAATCCCTCCTACTTTGTTCTTTTTTCTCAAGATTACTGAGGCTATTCATGGTCATTTATGGTTCCACTTAAATTTTTGAAATATTTGTTCTAGATCAGTGAAATATGCCATCGGTAATTTAATAGGAATTGTGTTGACTCTATAGATGGCTTTGGGTAGTATGGACATTTTAATGGTGGTAATTCTTCTAATCCATGAACACAGCATATGCTTCCAATTATTTGTATCTTCCTTAATTTCTTTCTTTAGTGTTCTGTAGTTTTCCAAGTACAAGTCTTTTACCTCTTTGGTTAATTAAATTCATCCCTAGGTACTTTATTTTTCTTGTTACTATAGCAAATGGGATTTTTTCCCTAGTTTATGTTTCTGATATTTTATTGTTGGTGTACAAAAATGCAAACAATTTCTGAATATTGACTTTATCCTGCTGATTTGCCAAATTCACTTATTAGGTCAACTATTTTTTTGTGGAGATTGTAAGGTTTTCTATGTCATCTAAATTGGGACCCTCTGTGATTCCTGAACTTGTATGACTTTTTTCCCTTACCTAGTTAGGGAAGTTTTCTGCCATTATTTTTTTTTCAAAGAGATTTTCTATCCTTCTCATTTTCTCTCATTCTGATATTCCTATGATGTGACTATTGCTATGTTTCATGTTGCCCTGAAACTCTCTTAAACTATCCTTGTTCTTTTTGAGTCTCTTTTTGTTTTGTTGTTCTGACTGGGTATTTCTTTCTACCTTGCCTTCCAGCTAGCTGATTTGGTCCTCTGCTTCATACAGCCTGCTTTTAATTTCTTGTAGTGTATTTTTCATTTCAGATATTTTATTCTTCATTTCTTCCTGGTTCTTATTCATAGTTTCTCTATCCTTTTTTTATGCTGCTATAGTTCCCAGTAAGTTTCTTATAACTCCCATAAAGTTCCTTGTAGTTCTCACTGAGTTCCTTGAACATCCTTATAAACATTATTTTGAATTCTATGTCTGATAGATTGGTTGTCTCAATTTCATTCAACTCTTTCTCCAGGGATTCCTCCTTTCTTTTTGATTGGGGGTTATTTCTTTGTTTCCACATTTTAGGAGACTCTTTTTATTTGTTTCTGCATTCCAAGTTGCTCTGCTTTGCCTGCCAGTCTTTGTGGTATGGGCTTCTATGGTAAGAGTTCTGTGGGACTAAGTAGTATAGTCTCTTTGATCTCCTGATCTGTATGCTCTAGGGTAGCTTTTTGTTCAGTTTATGTGGGCTCTCTTGTTGTACTTGGGCTTTGATTCTTGATGGCTCATTCATTGGTGGATTCTCCCCTCCAGCTGGCTGACTGGGAGTCATAACCCTCACTCAGTCTTGTAAGCTGTTGTATGGGTGCTGGTTAACAAAGCAATGCTATGCAGAAACCAAATTCATGCCAGCAAAAAATATCCTTTCCACATGAGAAATGTCAACAGCAATTGAGCAAATATTAATAAAGGTAGAGAGAAATTAAGAATATTATAAGATAGAGAAAAGGGAATATGAGATGACTAAAGGAGAGAAAAATGATTTTGAGTGGGAAAAGGAAGGAGATATAATAAGAGTAGGGAATAGAAACTAGGCAAAGAAAGGAAGAAAATAAAATTTAAAATGTAAGTAAAGCAGGGAAGGGTCATGGCAAAATGGAGCAAGAAAAGGGAAGCATGTAATATAAAGTTTGAAATAAAATTTAAAAAGTAGTTAACCAAAGGGAACCAAATGGCAGAAAAAGCACAACAGGGTCAATAACAATGACAGCTGAGCAAAGATTAATAAAAGTAGAAGGAGACAAAGAATAGTACACAAGAGAAAAGAGAATGTGCAATGTCTACAGTAAGGAAAAATGATTTTGAGAGGATAGAGGGAGGTAAGATAATAAAAGTCAGGAATACAATCCAGGCTAATAAAGGGAAAAATAAAATTCCTAACTCAACTAAGCATGAGCAGGAAGAAGGCAGAATGGAATAAGACAGGGGGAGAGTAACCTATGATACTTGAAATAAAAAATAGTGAACAAATAGGAATACAGTTGAAGAAGAACATCAATAACTATAATATCCATGCCAAACAAGCCACAATTCATAAAGGTGGAAAGAAAATAAGAATATTATAAGAAGGGGAAAAATAATGGGAACTGACTAAAGGAAGGAAGAATGATTTTGAGAGAATAGAGGGATGAGAAATAGTAAGAATAAGGAATAGGAACAAGGTATAGTGTAGGGAAAAATAAAATTTACAACAAAAATAAGAAAGGGCAGGAAGGAGGCAAAGTGAAGTAAGACAAGGGAAGGGTACAATATGAGATTTGAAATAAAAATAAAAAATAATATAAAAATATAAATAAAAAATAAGAAATAACAGATGAAGAATAGTGAATTATTTGGAATACAATGGACAAAAAAGAAGACGTATTTAAAGGCTATGTGAAAGAAAAAAATTAACAGAAATTCTGAAGAAGCATGAGGTGGGATTCGTCTCAGCAGAATTTGGTGTTTTCCTTCTGTTTTCTATTTCTGGATCCACCTCTGGCTTTTTATCAGCCCAAGGTCCCAGGCTGGGTCCTCCAGCTTCTGGTAGCATCTCCTTTATTACCTTCACTTGCCTCTAGAGGGGACTTCTATTGTGATATGGAGAGTGGGACACCTGGGTCTCCCTTGGGAAGCATTATTCATTCTTCTGGGAAAGTTGTGGGTGTTTTCCTCTGCCCCCACACCACCTGCCTTGGTCTGTCCCAGCTTATTTCCAGTAATGTGTAGTTTCTGCTGAATTAGCTGTCTGTTTTAAGGGAGCAGCCAATCTGTGTAAGAGGGTCAACTCTTTCCTGCTTGGTGCTGATGGCAGCTCTGTGAGCGAGCTGAGGCTGGGCCGAGCCCTGATTTCTCCTTGCCACACCAATTTCTGATGTGCCTAGTTTGCTGGCCTCAGTGGAATAGGGCCCTAAGAATGAGTTCAGTGTATTTTGTCTCTCTGAGAGAAGTTCAAAATGGGCCAGTTAGGTGTTTCTCTTTCTGTCTTTCTCTTGTGGATATGCACCCGCAGAGGGTTCTTGAGCCTGTCCTGCCTGTTTTGCAGAGCTTCCCTGTTGGTGGTGGCTTGTAAACCTGCAGGGGGTGGGGGTTGGGTGTGTCCTTTTGGGAAGGAGGTTCTGTCTGGCTGTAAATAGTCTTATGTGCTCAACTCCTGCCTGTCTAGTTCCCAATCCACTGCCTTCACAGCAGACACAGTTTCCAGCTTTCCACTCTCTGCAGCCTCTGGCCTTCCAGTTGTGCTGGGCTGGGGCTGAGAAATCTCCTGGGTGTGCACCTTTCTGATCTCTCTGCCAGCTGCACTCAATGAGAGCAAACCACACCCCCAATTCTTTCCCCTTTCTGGCAGGGCAGCTGAACACAGGGTCTCTGCCTAGCATGCCTCGGCTCCCCTTTTAAAAAGTCTCTCTGAGCACTGTCACTGCAGCACTGAGTCATTGTCCAGTTTTTCTCACACACCACTTCTCCAAAAATCCAAAAGTCTCCCATAGTCATGGCTGACCATGGACTGTCTCTGCCTGATCCAGGTGCAGATGGAATCCCTCTCTCTCTCTGGCATTCTCCTGGTTGGTGTTTGCCATTGCAGCTATGGGGGTGCTGCTTGAAGTGTGTGTGTGTGTGTGTGTGTGTGTGTGTGTGTGTGTGTAGTCTGGATCTCCCCAACTTTGTGTATCCAAGTCACTCCCATCCTGAGTCTGGAGGGTTCTCTGCCCTGGGATGGGAAGGAGCCTCAGAGCTGTGATTTCTGACCAGGTTCTCTGTGTCTGCAGGCACCACTTCTGGAGTATTTCTCTTTCAACCTCTAAGATCTCCTTACCGCCTGCTGTGAAGTGTCTTCTGTACTCCTTGGCTTTCCAAACTTCATATCAGCTAAGATTCTGTTGAATGATCAGTCTATTTTTTTAAAAAATCATCCAAGTATCCAAGTTGAGGGCAAGAGCAAGTAGACTCAGCTTCTACCATCTTCTCTCCTAAGGAGAACTTTTTTAATAGAAATGACTCCATTTTGTTGAAGACCCATTTTGATCTTTTTCTAATTTATTTATCTCTACAGAAATCTCATATATCACCATGTCTGGTTTTCACTCAGTCATCCAGCAATGGAAATTTTACTGATACCCTCCACAGTGGGAATGGTTCTGTAGGCTCCCTGTGTTACTGATTGACTGTTAAACAAGTACTCTTTCTTCTTTTCCATCATTTACATTGGTGGGAAATAAAGGACACATTCTTGAAAGGGAAACCAAGGCTTGGAATGACCATGGACTGAGGTTACAAGCACTTGGGGTTGATGGACTATTTCTCTGTTTCTCACTGTCTGTTCTTCCTACCCATGAAAAATTAGAAATTACCATTTCATGTTAAATTAGAACAGAGGAACAACAGACAAAGAAAGAATGGACATTGTTTTTTAGCTGAAGTTCAGCTCTCCAAAAGGAGGGCTTTCATCTCTCCTCTTAATTGTTTGGTAAGTTCAGAGCTGCCTATTTGCTTTTAAAAATATTGGAATTTTACTTTGAGCTACTACCTTTGTATTGTCTGCCACAGTTATGTGATCACTTAATACGATAGCAAAGGCTAAGGCAACTGGTTTTCTCAAACTAATTGGACCCTACTTTATTTTCTTCTCTTGTTCATATAAGTCATCCTACCTTCCTTGTTGAATAAGGCTGAATAAATATTTGAAGCCCCTCACTTGTTCTCCTGGAGTAGCCCAGCACAGCCTGGAGTAGCCCAGCCCAGCTCCGATTGTCCCTCAGCACATGTGGCTCAGAATTAACTGCAAGGCTTTAGCTGTATGGCCTGTTTGTTACATTTATACATAAACCTTTTCCTCTGAAGAGAATTTTTAAGCAGAACGTTTATAGAATGACAAATAAAGGGGTATAGAAAAAGAACAGGAGGAGAGAAATGAAGTGATTGGAGGTAGTTATCAGGATCAGAGGAAATCAGACTTGTGAAAGAAGAAAGGGAAGTTCAAGTTCCTCAGTAGTCCAGGCTAGTATGTATTGTGCCAAAGATTTGATTTCCAGATGACTGGAGTTTCTCTTTTTGCCTCAAGAGTGAAGGACATGGGATGGACGGAGTGTGGGAGTACCTCACTTTACAAAGCGGTTGTGTTCCTGAAAAGTTGTGCAAATCCACTTCTTATCAGGCAGACCCCATCCCCATGAATTCACTTTGTAATTTCAGAATGATTTTATTCTCCACTGTTGACTGATCTGTGGAGACAACCAGTACATTAGTTCATTTCATTGGTCTGGATATGGCTATAATTCACCAAGTTCAAGGTATAAAATTCACTCCAACCCCTTCCCCTTTCAGGGGAGTGAGAAAGTGGAAACAGAAATAGAAGGAGTTTCCACAGAAGGATAAAGGAAAGATATAAACACTTTGGATTTTACCTTTCCAGTGCATTAATTTCCTGGGTGATTTAAAATTCTGAAAAATTAAGCCTGGTAGAGCCATGGTGTGAGCTTTCAGACGCTCAGTTAATATTTTATAAAGGTAAATTTGGTCATTGAAAAATGACAATGATGGCCAAATAGAGATCTCAGCTAGGCAGATGGATGACCAAGGGGTGGTGAGAAGGCATTTCTGTTCTCCCCATATGAGCCCTGTGGGTTAAGACTGGTTACACACAATTCATTTTCTGCTGAACCTTGCCACCTGACTGCTCCCATAAAAGGAGAGCTTATGTCTCATTCATTTTTATACCCCTTTCACTCAGCACAGTACCTGGGGCTTAGTAGCAGCTTGACAATTCTTCAGTTGATGGTAGAGAGCCTTTCTGAAGACTTTGAGAGAAAGATGACAATTGAGATAACATTTTGCGGGGGGGGGGGGCATTGTATAGTTTGAATTTCTGGAAGGTAGATGCCAAGATGGAACTAAAAGTGCAATAAATGTCTTAGGTGGAAATGCCTGTAAAGGATGGATGAGGGGAGGAGAGTAGAAGACCAGGAGAGCTTCAGACAATAATGTGGAGCTCTGTGCTAGGTTCTAGAGCTGCCATAAGAAAGCACCATACACTGGGTATCTACAAACAGAAATTTATTTTTCCTCAGTTTGGGAGGTCATAAGTCTGGAATTGAGGTGTTGGCAGCATTGGTTTCTTCTGGAAGCTCTGCAGGAAAATCTGTTCCATGCCCCTGCTCTAGCTTCTGGTGGTTGCCAGCAATCCTTTAGTGTTCCTTGGCTTGTAGATGCACTTCTTCAGTCTCTGCCTCTTCACACTGCCTTCTTCTCTCCACATCTTCTAATGGTCTTCTTGTGAGGACACTAGTTATTGGAATTCAGGACCACCCTTAGCCTAGGACCACCTTATCTTAACAACATATCTGTAAAGTATTTATTTGCAAGTAAAATCACATTTTGAGGTTCTAGGTGGACATGAGTTTTGGAGGGACACCACTCAACTCAGTACATATTGACCCATGTGGAGGGAGAGAAAGAGGAAGAAGAAGGAGAAGTGAGTACAAAGAGCCTCAGTTCTAAGAAAGTCTCCATCAGGGCAACAGGCAGCCCCAGAACAAAGATTGCCCACTAGAGAAATTTACATTAGGCAGGAATAGTCCAGCTTTAGTACCCTCATTATCATGGCCTTAACAGTAGGTTCTTTCTGAAGAGAGTTTGTATGGTGGGCTCCCATGGCTGCCACAGAAAGGCTTGAATATAAAAGTTATGTTCCCTCCATTGGCATAACAAACATGCAAACCTATAGAGAAGTTTTGTAAAAGTTTGTTTCAGCCAAACTGGAAACATATGCTGGAGAGCAAGATCTCAAATGCTCTGAAGATTAACTATTTGCAGCTTTTTTTTTATGTCTTTGAAATTAAGTAGACCCAAGGAAGCATGGTGAGGACTGGATTACAGGATAATTTATGTGCTTTCTTGAACGTAGTTTTGGCTTATTTCAAGTGTATGTTAGCCTAGACACACAGAAACAATTGGCAGGGCTTGCTTAAGGCAAAGATAAATGTTTTGCTAAAAGTTATATGCCTAAGGCATGACTACTCACCATGATCTGCTCAGTTATGAATCTATGATCAGATCACCCTGTTAGATTACTTTCCTTAGAACCCCCCTTTTTAATTCACACCTCTATTCCTTTTTATCAAATAATTATGACAAAATGCTAGCTCTGGAGCAGCTGAAAGACTGCAGTGAGCATATCCCAATGTCCCAGACCACTGATCTTCTCTAGAAGAAAAGCAATGTAATAATCAGCCATGGCTTTCTGGAGTCTTGGCTCCCAGGGTCCAGGTACTCCAGCTTACCAGTTCCATCTCCAGACAAACCAGATATCTGCCAGAAGCGTACATCCAGCAGAAATCTTTCCAATCTTTCCCCTTTCCTCTTTCTTATTTCTCCCCTATTGTTTTCCCATATTTAATTTTCAGTATTCAATCTTGAACTCCATTCTCAGCCTTCTTCATTTAATTTGAAATATTTGTTCAATTCACTAAATCAATCACTTGGTTTAATTCCTTCATATATCATCTTCAAGTATTTGAAGGTTTTACAGAAATGCAGCTGTGTAGTTTACAGAGCCCCTTCAAAAAAGGTGGAAAATCGAGAGTTCTCTGTAGTAGTGGGGAAATCCTTGTTTTTCACTGAGGTTCTCTAGAAATCTCACTGTGGTGTGTCACGCAGGAAAAGCTCTGTTCTCTCAACCTTTCCTGAGGGCCATATGTGTCCCTCATCCACTGTGACTTCACAGTAGAGCAAAGCTCACATACTCCATCAGGACCATGAGAATGGAATGTCAAAGATCAAGTTCATAGCTTCTGTGGACTTTATTTCATTTCCTACTATTATGTTCAGTTGCTTTGTTATTGAACTAGTGACAGGTTATCTCCCTAGATTATAAAAAACAAGTATATGTTTAGCACTGTCCAAACTAGCTCTTCCTTCCTCCTTGGTCTTCCTTGAACTTGACTCACTTTTTCCTCAGGCCTTTGTAATTGCTTTTCCCTCTCCATGGCTTTCTTTACCTCCAGATCTCACCCGGTTCCGTCTTAGACTTCATTGGGTATTTGTTCTTTTCCTTCCAAAATTTTGCATTTTATTTTTTATTATGTTTTTCCATTACCACTTAACACCCTTATCCCCCTCCCCTGCAATCACCACACTGTTGTCCTTGTTCATGAGTCCTTTTTCCTTTTTCTTTGACCCCTCCCTCCCTAACCTCCCCCCACCATTAGCTCTCATCCTGCTCTCATCCTGCTGTCACCTATGAGTATGTCTCTATTTTGCTTGTTAGTTCAGTTTGTTGATTAGGTTCCACATATGAGTGAAATAATATGGTGTTTATCTTTCCCTGACTGGCTTATTTTACTTACATAATATTCTCCAGGTCCATGCATGTTGTCACAAAGAGTAAAACTTTCTTAGTTTTATGGCTGAGTAGTATTCCATTGTGTAAATGCCCCATAGTTGTTTTATCCTCTCATTATTGATGGACACTTGGGCTATTTCCATATCTTGGCAATTGTAAATAACACTGCAATGCTGCAATGAACATAGGGGCTCTTGTGTTCTTTCAGATTAGTGTTCTGGGTAGAACACTTTGGGTAGATTCCCAGAAGTTAAATTGCTAGGTCAAAAGATAGGTCCATTTTTAATGTTTTGAAGTATCTCCATCCTGCTTTCCATAGTGGTTGCACCAGTTTGCATACCCACCAACCATGCAAGAGGGTTACCCTTTCTCCAAATCCTCACCAGTGCTTGTTAGTCGATTTATTGATAATAGCCATTCTGACAGGTGTGAGGTGATATCTTATTGGAGTTCCAATTTGCATTTGACTGATGATTATTAATGTTGAGCATGTTTTCATATGTTTATTAACCATCTGTATGTCCTCTTTGGAGAAGTGTCTGTTCAGGTCCTCTGCCCATTTTTTAATTGGATTGGTTTTTTTTTTTTTTTTGGTGTTGGGTTTTGTAAGTTCTTTATAAATTGTGGATAGTAACCCCTTATCAGGTGTATTGACAAATATGTTCTCCCATTCTATGGGTAGTTTTTTTTTAATTTTGTTGATGGTCTCCTTCATCATGCAAAAATATTTTGGTTTGATGTAGTCACATTTGTTTGTTATTTTTGTTTGTTTCTCTTGCCTGTGGAGATATATCCAATAAAATATTTCTATGAGCAATGTCTGAGATTTTACTGTCTATGTTTTCTTCTAGTATTTTTATGGTTTGGGTCTAATATTTAAGTGTTTAATCCCTTTAAATATATTCTTGTGTGTGATATAAGAAGGTGGTCTAGTTTCACTTTTTTGAACATATCTGTCCAATTTCCCTAACACCATTTGTTGAATAAGCTATCTTCAGCCCATTGTATGTGCTTGCATCCTCTGTTGAGTATTAATTGGCTATAAAGTTGTGGATTTATTTCTTGGCTCTCTGTTCTGTTCCATTGATCTACGTGTGTATGTTTTTTTTTAAAATGACAGCGTCATGCTGTTTTGATTATTATGGCCTTATAGTAGAATCTGATATTAGGTAGAGTGATTCTTCCAGTGTTCTTCTTTCTCAAGATCACTGTTGTTATGTGGGCCATTTTATGTTTCCATATAAATTTTTGGAATATTTGTTCTAGTTCTGTGAGATATGACATTGGAATCTTGATAAGAATTGCATTGAAATCTATAGATTACTTTGGGTAGGATGAGCATTTTAATGATAATAATTTTTCCTATCCATGAATGTGGTATGTGCTTCCATTCATTTGTATCTTTTTCAATTTCTTTCTACAATGTGTTATAATTTTCTGAGTACAGGTCTTACATCCTTGGTTAGGTTTATTCCTAAGTGTTTTATTCTTTTTGTAGCAATTGTGAATGGGATTATTTTCTTAATTTCCCTTTTTATTAGTTCATTATTGGCATATAGAAATGCCACTGATTTCTAGATATTAACTTTGTATCCTGCTACTTTGCTGAATTCATTTAACAGTTCTACTTGCTTCATGGTGGAATATTTGGGGTTCTCTATGTACAGTATCATACCATCTGCAAATAAAGACCATTTCACTTTTTCCTTTCCAGTGTGGCCTTCTTTTATTTCTTCTTGTTCAATTGCTATGTCTAGGACTCCCAGTACTCCTTGTATGTTGAATAAGAGAGGGGAAGCAGACATCCCTCTCTTGTCCTGATTTTAAGGGGATCACTTGTAGTTTTCCCTATTGAGTATGATGTTGGCAGTTGGTTTGTCATATATGGTCTTTATTATGTTTAAATTTGTTCCCTCCATTCCCACTTTGCTGAGAGTTTGTATCATAAATGGGTGCTGGATTTTATCAAATGCATTTTCTGCATCTATTGATATGATCATGTGGTTTTTATCCCCCATTTTTGTTCTGTGTTGTATCACATTCACTTTGTTGTATCACTTTTCTGGAATAAATCACACTTGATCATGATGTATGATCTTTTCGGTGTATTGCTGTTTCAGTTTGCTAATATTTTGTTGAGGATTTTAGTTCTATGTTCATCAGGTATATTGGCTTGTAATTTTCTTTCTTTGCAGAGTCTTTAACTGGTTTTGGAATTAGGAATTGGTTTTAACCTGGCTTTGTAAAATCAGTTTGGCAGACTTCCCTCCTCTTGAAGTTTATGAAATAGTTTGAGAAAGAGAGGTATTAGTTCTTCTCAGAATGTTTGGCAAAGTTTTGCTGTAAAACCATTGGATCCAAGGCTTTTGTTTTTTGGGAGTTTTTTAAGTGACCGCTTCAATTTTACTAAGTGTAATCTGTCTATTCAGATTCTCTGGTTCCTGCTGCTTTAGTTTTGGAAGATTGTATGTTTCTAGGAATTTACCCATTTCACCCAGATTGTCCAGTTTGTTGGCATGTAGTTATTCATAATATTTTCTTAAATCCTTTGTATTTCATTGGTGTCAGTTGTTAGTTTTTCTCTTTTGGTTCTGATTTTATTTATTTGGGTCTTTTCTCTTTTTTTCTTGATGACTGTGTTTAACAGTTTGTCCCTGGCTGGTGTAGCTCAGTGGATTGAGCATGGACTGAGAACCAGAGGGTCGCCAGTTTGATCCCCAATCAGGGCACATGCCTGGGTTGTGGGCCAGGTCCCCAGTGGGGGCCACATGGGAGGCAACCACACATTGATGTTTCCCTCTCTTTTTCTTCCTCCTTTCCGCTCTCTCTAAAAATAAATGAATAAGGTCTTTAAAACAATAAATAAAAGTTTGTCAATCTTGTTTATTCTTTCAAAGGATTAGCTCTTGTATTCATTGATGTTTTGTATTGGTTTTTGACTCTATTTAATTTATTTCTACTCTAATCTTTATTATTTCCTTCCTTCTACTCAGTTTAGGCTTTGTTTTTTCTTCTTTTTCAAGTTCCTTTAAATGCAAAGTTAAATTGTTTATTTGAGAATTTTCCTTTTTTAAAAAAAAATATATACACTTGTAATGCTTTGAATTTCCCTCTTAGGATTGCCTTCCCAGTGTCCCACAGATTTTGGATTGTTGTGTCCTCATTTTCATTTGTTTCAAGGTATCTTTTGATTTCTTCCTTAATCTTGTTATTTACCCATTCATTATTTAATAAGATGTTTTTTTAGCTTCCATGCCTTTACGTGTTTTTCAGTGTTGTCATGATTATGTTCTAGTTTCATAGCACTGTAGTCAGAGAAAATGCTCCACTGAGTGTTTTGTTCAAAGGTCACCTTCTCAGAAAGATTTCCCCAACCACCATACACCTGAAATGCTTCTCTTTCTGCCCCAGGCCTGTCATTCCTTTTCCCTTACTCTGCCTTATTGTTTCAAAATGCTCAGCTTGGTTGTTAAAATAGTAAAATATTTCCATACAAGTTTGGGAATAGCCACTGTCTGAACCCATAGGCATCTCCCTGTCGTCTTGGCCACCCATGTCCCCTCGACGCCTGAGATCTTTCTATGCTCTGTTAAAGGAAAGAGCCTCCAGGGCCCCATTCCAGCACCAGGGCCAGCACCCGTGCCTGTTCCAATTCTTCAGTGCCTGTGATGTACTAATTGTGCATTTAACAGGTGTGTTGAGTTGTAATTTACATACTGCAATATTCATTTCTTTAATGTGTAATTCAATTATTTTTAGTAAATTTACAGAGCTGTACAACTATCATCCCAATCTAATTTTAAGTTGTTTTTACTATTCTGAAAGATCTTTTGTAGTCATTTGTAATCTAAATATATTGAATGCCACTTCTGTTTAGCTCTACCTGAATTAATTATATAGGATATTTGCTAACTTGTGGTGGCAAATAAGTTATGTTATATACAACAATGTATTATCTGTCATCTATCAACTTATCTATCTATCTATATCTCCTGTTTGATGTAATCTGCAATGTGAACTTGTCACTCCTTCATCAACAGGTGGTACCTATACAGCATGCTGTTAGATGAGGGAATAAAAACTATCACCATTTGCAAATACTTATCTTGTGGGTCAGAATATTCTCACTAATATGCAACCAAAAACAAATAACAGAAGTGGACTGATATAACTCCATCATAATTCCTGACTTCAAATGTTTATGTTTGTGTTTATCAAAACAGTTGTGTATGTATTAATTTTTCCTTATAATAAGTAACTGTGCATTTGGGTTAACAAATAAATTTATATTAAAAAAGTATCTAGTACCTAATTGAATCTGGCCTGGCCTTGGTGACTTCTATGTGACCTGTAGAATGTGGTGCAGGTGGCACTGTGTGATTTTTGAGGCTAGGTAAGAAGCCTTGCAGCTTCTGCCTGATTTGATGGACCACCCACTCTGCAGACATTCCCTCCAAGGTTGTCATGGCCAGATCATGTGGAGTGTTTCAAGTATGTGCCCTGGCTCGATTCATTTCCTTCCAAGTTCTAGACACATGACCAAAGAAGTCTCCAGATGTTTCCAGTCTGTAGCCATTTAAGTCACTGCCAGTAATTTGAGTTTTGCCAAATGAGGTCCCAAAGATTCAAGAGCAGAAACAAGACATCCCCTCTATGTCCCATTTGAATTTTGGACCTAAAGAATGCAGGCACATGGTAGAATGGTTGATGTGTTATGCCACAAAGTTTGGGGTGGTTTGTTACCCTGTGACAGACAACTGAAACACTTGTTTATCATCTGAGTCACTGCCTAGAATGTGAGCTCCAGAAGGCAGTGACTTTAAATGTCTTGATACTATGTGCCTGTAATGGTTAATTTTATGTGTCGACTTGACTGGGTTACAGGCTGCCAAGATATTTGATCAAACATTAATCTGGGTGTTTTAGTGAGAGTGTTTTTGAATGATATTAACATTTAAGTTGATTGATTTTGAGTAAACTGTTTTTCATAACTGGGTGGACATCTTCCAATCAGTTGAAGGACTGAATAGAAGAAAAGGACTAGCTTCCCCTGAGCATGACAATTCTCCAGAAGACTTCTTTCAGACTTTACCTGTAACATCGTTCTTCCTCGTCTACAGCAGACAGCCTTCATATTCAAACTAGAACCTTGGTTCCCCTAGGTCTCCCATCTGCTGACCTAGTCTGCAGATTTTGTACTTGCTAGCTAGCATCCATAATCATGTGACCCAATGGTTATATTTTATTTGTTTGTTTGTTTTGCTGATTAGGTTCCACTTATAGGTGAGATCATATGGTATTTGTCTTTCAATGCCTGGCTTATTTCATTTAGCATAATCCTCTCCAGTTCCATCCATGCTGTCATGAAGGGTAGAGTTCCTTTTTTTCTTTCTGCTGCGTAGTATTCCACTGTGTAAATGTACTACAGCTTTTAGATCCACTCATTTACTGATGGGCACTTAGGCTGTTTCCAGCACTTGGGGATTGTAAATAACGCTGCTATGAACATTGGGGTGTATAGGTTCTTTTGAATTGATGTTTCAGGATTCTTATGGTATAATCCCAGCAATGGAAAGTTGAGTCAAAAGGTAGTTTCATTTTTAGTTATTTGAGGAAATTCCATACTGTTTTTCATAGTGGCGCCACCAGTATCCATTCCCACCAACAGTGTACTAAGGTTCCCTTTTTTCTACAACCTCATCAGCATTTGTTGCTTGTTGGTTTGTTTATGATGGCCATTCTGATCAGTGTGAAATAGTATCTTGTTGTGGTTTTAATTTGCATCTCTCTGATGGTAGTGATGCTGAGCATCCTTTCATATTTTCTGGGCTCTCTGTATGTCTTCCATGGAGAAGAATCTGTTCAGGTCCTTTGTCCATTTTTTAAAAGATTTTTTATCTTCCTGGTATGGAATTGTATGAGTCCTTTATATATTTTGGAGATCAACCTCTTGTCCAAGGTATCATTGGCAAATATATTTTTGCATACAGTTGGTTCCCATTTCATTTTGCTGATGTTTTCTTTAGCCATGAAGAAGCTTTTTATTTTGATGTAGTCCCATTTGTTTATTCTTTCTTTTATATCCCTTGCTCCAGGGGACATATCAGTGAAAATATTGCTGCATGGAATATCTGCCTGGGCACCCAGGCATGTGCCCTGACTAGAAATTGAACCAACAACTCTTTGGTTTGCAGGCTGGTACTCAAGCCATTGAGCTACAGCAGCCAGGGTGCAAATGGGATTTTTTCCCTAATTTCTGTTTCTGATATTTCATTGTTGGTGTAAAAAAATGCCTTCAATTTCTGAATATTGACTTTGTATCCTGTTGTTTTGCCATATTCACTTATTAGGTTAGGTAGTTTTTTGGTGGAGGTTTTCTGTGTATATTATCATGTCATCTGCAAACAATGACAGTTTTACTTTCTCTTTTCTGATTTAGATGTCTTTTATTTCTTTTTCCTGTCTGATCACTGTGGCTAGAACTTCTAATACTATGCTGAATGGAAGCGGTGAAAGCAGAAACCATTGTTCTTGATCTTAGTGGGAAAGCTTTTAGTTTTTGCCCATTGAGTATGATGTTGGCTGTAGGTTTCTCATATATGGCCTTTATTATGTTGAGGTACACTCTCTCTGCTCCCACTTTCCTGAGTGGTTTTATAATAAATGGGTGCTATACCTTATCAAATTCTTTTTATGCGTTATTGATATGATCATGTGATTTTTGTCTTTCCTTTTGTTATGTGATGTATTATGTTTATTAATTGAGAATATTGTACCACCTTTGCATCCCTGAAATAAATCTTTCTTTGTTGTGGTGTATGGTCTTTTCAATGTGTTGCTGGATGCAATTTGCCAACATTTTGTTGAGGATTTTAGTGTCTATGTTCATCAGTGATATTGGCCTATAGTTTTCTTTCTTTGTTGTGACTTTATCTGGTTTCGGGATTAGGATGATGCTAGCCTCATAAAAAGAGTTTGGGAGTCTTCCCTGTTATTGGATTTTTTTTGAAAAGTTGGAGAAGGACAGGAGTCAGCTCTTCCTTAAAAGTCTGTAAAAATCTTCAGTGAAACCATTTGGTCCAGGTCTTTTGTGTACCGAGAGTTTTTTGATTACTGCTTCAATTTCATCAGCTGTTATTGGTCTGTTCAGGCTTTCTGATTCTTCTTGATTCAGTTTTGGAAGATTGTATGTTTCTAGACATTTGTCCACTTCATCCAGGTTGTCCAATTTCTTGGCCTATAATTGTTCGTAATAGTTTCTTACAATCCTTTGTATTTCTGTGGTATTGGTGTAATTCCTCTTTCATTTCTGATTTTGTTTATTTAGGTCTTCTCTCTTTTTTTCTTAATGAGTCTGGTTAAAGGTTTGTTAATCTGTTTATCTTTTTAAAGAACCAGATTCTGGATTTATTGATCCTTTGAATTCTTCCATTAGTCTTTATGTCATTTAATTCTGCTCTGATCTTGATTATTTCCCTCCTTCTACTTGCTCTGAACTTTGTTTATTGTTGGGAGAAATAGTAAGAGTGTGGAATGAAAACAAGTCATAGCAAGAAAGAAAATAAAATTTAAAACAAAAGTAATAAGAAGATAGGAAAAGATAAAATGGGGTAGAGAAGGGAGGAGCAAAATATGTGAATTGAAATAAACTATAATAAAAATTTAGTGATTTAATATGCACAAACTTGAAGGACAAGAAATGAATATTAAAAGACTATACAGGAAAGAAAATATTGCAAATCATGGAGAAGACCATGGTGGATTTTCTCCCAGTAGCATCTAGTATTTATCACTGTTTTTTTCTTTCTGGATCCACCTCTGGTGATGTCAGATGGTGATCCTGTCTGGACTTAGGCAGCCTGCTTGAGACTTCCAGGGATCTACTGCCTTTGACTGACTCCTTTAGTTGTAAATCTGGTCACTCTGCCCTCAGCAGCCAGGCTTAAGCACAATGGGGTGAGACAGAATCCCTCCTGGAGGCAGGGCTATTGCTTCTCCTCAGGCTCCTGCCACTTGATGGAGAGTAGTCTGCCTGAGCAAGATGGTTGCAGCTATATGGGGGATGACTCAGCACTGGTATCCCTAAGGTCACTCTCTCAGTTCTCTCCTCATAACCTCCACCCGCAGCCTCTCCCCAGATGTCTCCAGTACACTCTGAACCTTTTGCTGGAGCACAGGGTAAGTGGCTACAAATAAAAATTTATGTGTTGGCCCTTTGAATGGCTCTTTGTGTCTCCAGCCATCTGTCTCTGGAAGAGAGAAACCCAGCCACTTTTTGCAGCTGGATGTTATCTGTGACTTTTGGGGCTTTGGTCTCTAGGCTAGGGGTCCCTGCTTAGGGTTTAGACACCATACTTCTCAGGGGATCCAACCAGTCACTTAAATATCCCTCTGGTAGGTACTTCAGTTGCCACCTGTGGGTGCCCAGCCAGCTCTCTTGAGTCTCCACCATACTCCCTATCTGTCAGGTTGTGTTGAAGCTGTTTCTTCTGCCTGTCCATGGTTATAAGCCTTCTCTCTTGTTATTATTCAGTTGTTTGTTACAGATGACTTATCTACAATTTAGCTGTAATTCCAGATAGGCCCTGGGAGGAGGTTGGTGTAACTTCCACTCACTCTTCCACCATCTTGGATCTCTACAATCTGTTTCTTTATCTTCTAAGTTATAAATTATCACTTTGATAATTAGGAGATTTGAAGCAAAAAACCTATTAAAAAACAGAATGGAGTATGCTCTTAGTAATGTAACATTAAACTAGAGGCCAGATAGTGGAGGAAGCGGATTGTGAATGAGGTATGTGGTAAGGGGTAGGTGGAGTGAGGGTGGTCTGGCCTGCTGGACGAGTAGCAACGTTGACACTGCTCTGAATTTCTGGTGTCTGGTGATAATAAAAGCAGACTGACTTCTCATTCTCATGGAACTTATTGTTGTTTCTCAATTCTTCTTGGTTATTCTTGGGGTTCATTTGCACCCAGCCCTCCTTCACTCACCTTTGTAGCTGCTGGTAATAGTATTCTTATATTTGGAGAAAATCACTTTGAAGATTCCTTTTAATTTTGAGGTGTTGTGACCTTTTGGAAACCATCATGCAGTGTTGTGGAAACTACCTACACATGCATTGTGTACATTATGTTTTGCATTGAATCCAGGGACTACTTGCCTTTAACAAAACACTTCTTAACACAGCGCCTTCAGATAGAGCAGTGTTGGCACATTATCCCAATCATTTTAAGAAAGCGCATGTACATGTTGTTTAAGAAGAGTGCTTTGTTTGACATGTCCCCTAATTTCCTAGAGTTGCAGTATAGCTTTCCTATGAAGTAATCCAAACAGACTAAGTGATATTATTGTCCCTTCTGCAAAGCCTTTACTTCAGCACTAACTTTGCCATTTTAAGACACTGTATCTTAAAAATATACAAACATCAGCATTTGAGGGTTAGTGCAATAAGTACTGTTTGCACTGGTGAAGAGAGGCACCATCTGTATGAAAAGGTCATGCTTAATTGTCTTGGTACTAATTTCAGAATAACAAAAGCACAGACTGAAATGAAAACTCAAACACATCAGCTTGTTTTTAAGTTTCCAATAGTAGTTACTAATTCAACAAAGAGAAAGTGTGGTGTCATGTTTTTGGATCATGTGGGCCTTATTCAAATCCTTCGTGTATATTTGGTCTGACTTCATTTGAAAAGATTGCTGTGCTAATCAATATGTGCAAGTGACAAAGTACAAAAATGATTTGATTAATGAGCCAGCTAATATTTTTCTCAGATATTCTAGCTTCCCAGGAGGTGCCAGGGTAGAATCAGGTTATGAAAATGGGTTACCCTTGAAATCACCCATAATTGGGATGGGGGTGGGGCCAGATTGAAGGGGGCAGAGTGAAGAGAGCAGAGCAGCTAACATTTCAAAACATCTTGGTCCACCTCAGGGTGGATATTATGAAATTGGAAAGGCTTTCAAACTTTTCATGAGGAGCATGTAGTAGACAGAAATTTCAACCCCTCTGTTTAACAGGCTGGGCAAATGGGTTGGACAATAATAAACTACTTGCCTAAGGTCCTGCATATAGTCAGTGGTAGAGCTGAGATCTGACTTAGCCCATTGTTTTTGTGTTACTGATTGCAGTGATATAAAAATCAGCACTTTAATGCTCTTTTAAATTCACAAAGTGAACAAGACTCCAAAAATTTAAGAAGATTGAAATCATATCAAGTGTCTTCTCAGACCATAATGGAATCAAACTAGAAATCAGACACAAGAAAAAACTGAAAAACACACAAAATCATGGAGGCTAAATAACATGTAGCTAAATAAGGAATAGTTAACAATGAGATCAAGGAAGAAATTAAAAAAACACCTTGAGACAAATGGAAATGAGGACACAGCAACCTGAATCTGTGGGAAACAGGGAAAGAGGTCCTGAGATGAAAGTTCAAAACATTACAAGCCTACCTCAAGAAGCAAGAAAATCTCAAATAAACAATCTGACTTCACACTTAAAGAAACTACAAAAAGAACAACAAACAAAGCCCAAAGTATATGTAAAAGGAAATAATAAAGATCAAAGCAGAAATTAATGAAATATACTCTAAAAATTGCAAAAGTTCAATAAAATCAAGACCTGGTTCTTTGAAAACATAAACAGATTAACAAAACTTTAACCAGATGCATCAGGAAAAAAAGAGAGAGGACCAAAATAAATAAAACATAAAGCAAAGTGGTGAAGTAACAAATGACACCAAAGAAATAAAAAGAGTTGTAAGAATATGCCAAAATTGGACAATCTGGATGAAATGGGTAAGTTCCTAGAAACATACAGTCTTCTAAAACTGAATCAGGAAGAATCAGAAAATCTGAGTAGATATATTACAACTAATTAAATTAAAGCAGTAATCAAAAAACTCCCAGCAAACAAAAGTTCTGGACCAGACAGCTTCACAGGTGAATATTACCAATCATTCAAAGAAGAACTAACATCTATCCTTCCTAAACTATTCCAAAAAATTCAAGAGGAAGAAAGACTTCTAAGCTCATTTTATGAGACCAGCATTATTCTAATCCCAAAATCAGTAAAGACACTACAAAAAAAATTATAGGTCAATATCCCTGATGAACATAGATGCAGAAATCCTCAACAAAATATTAGCAAACCAGACCCAGTAATACATTTAAAAGATCATATGATCAAGTGAAATTTATTTTAGGGAATGCAAGGTTGGTACAATATCCACACATCAATAAATGTGATATGTCACATAAACAAAAGGAAGGGTAAAAATCACATGATCATATTGATAAATACAGAAAAAGCATTTGATAAAATCCAGCACCTATTTATTATAAAAACTCTCAGCAATTGGGAATAGAGGGAAGATACTTAAACATAATAAAGGCCATATATGACAAACACACCGCCAGCATCATACTCAATGGGTAAAAACTACAAGCATTTCCCTTAAGATTGGGAACAAGACACAGATGTCAGCTTTCACTGCTCTTATTCAACATAGTACTGAAAGTCCTAGCCACAACAATCAGACAAGAAGAAATAAAAGGTGCCCAAATTGAAAAGGAATAAGTAAAAAAGCCATTATTTGCAGATGAAATGATACTGTATAAAGAGAACCTTAAAGATTCCACCAAAACAACAACAACAACAACAACAAAAACTAGAACTGATAAGTGAATTCAGTAAAGAAGCAGATACAAAAAACAATACAGAAATCAGTTGTATTTCTATACACTGATAATGAACTATCAGAAAGGGAAACTAAGAAGACAATTCCATTTACACATGCATCAAAAAATAAATAAAATACCTAGGAATAAATGTAACCAAGGAGGTAAAAACCTGTACTCAGAAAACTATGACACTGAAGAAAGATTGAAGAAGATGCAAATAAGTGGAAGTATATGCCATATTCATGAATAGGAAAAATTAACATCATTAAAATGTCCATACCATCCAAAGTGATCTATTGACTCAATGCAATTCCTATCAAGATACCAATGGTGTATTTCAGAGGACTAGCACAAATATTCCAAAAATGTATATGAAACCACAAAAGACACTGAATATCCACAGCAATCTTGAGAAATAAGAACAAAATTGGAGGAATCATGCAACCTGATATCAAACAATACTGGAAAGCCATAGTAATCAAAACAGTATGGCACTGGCATAAAAAGAGACATAGAACAATGGAACAGAATAGAAAGCCCAGAAATAAACCCACACTTTTATAGTTGATTAATGTTTGATAAAGGAGGCAAGAACATACAATGGGGTAAAGATAGTCTATTCAATAAATGGTGTTGGGAAAATCGCACAGATCTGTGCAAAAAAGTAACTAGACCACCTTTCTATACCATACACAAGAATAAACTTAAAATGAATTAAAGACATAAATGTTAGACTCAAAACCACAAAAATTCTAAAATAAATCATAGGAAATAAGATCTCTTGTTGCAGTATTTTTTTCTGTTATATATATCCCCAGGCAAGGGAAACAAAACAACAGCAAAAATCAAGTGGGACTACATCACACTAAAAAGTTTTTGCACAGCCAGGAAAACCATCAACAAAAAGAAAAGATAACCTATGAATGGGAGAACATATTCACCAATGATATATCTGATAAGGGGTTAATGTTTTAAATTTATAAAGAACTTATACACTAAACACCAGAAAAATAAACAAGTCAATTAAAAAATGGGCAAAGTACCTGAAAAGGCATTTCTTCAAACAGGACATACAAATGGCCAATAGACATATGAAAAGATGCTCAATGTGACTAGTCATCATGAAATGTGAATTAAAGCCACAATGAGATATCACCTCATACCTGTCAGAATGGCTATCACCAATACATCAATAAAGAACAAGTGTTGGCAAGGATGTGGAGAAAGGGGAACCCTTGTACACTCTAGGTGGAAATGCACACTGGTACAGCCACTATGGAAAACAATACGGAGATACCTCAAAAAATTATAAATGAAACTGCCTTATGACCCACCAATTTCACTTCTATATCTGAAGAAACCCAAAACACTAATTTGAAAGCATAGGTCCACCCCTATGTTCATTGCAGCATTATTTACAATAGCCAAAACTTGGAAGCAGCCCAAGTGCCCACCAGTAGATGAGTGGATATAAAAGCTGTGGTACTTTTATACAAAGGAATGAATACTACTTGGCCAACCTCACCTTTTGGGACAGCATGAATGAAACTGGAATGTATTATGTTAAATTCAATAAGCCGGATAGAGTAAGAACAGTACCGTATGATTTCACTTATAGGTGAATCTAATGAACAAAATAAACTAACCAACAGAATAGAAGTAGACTCATGGATACAGAACAGACTGATTTCAGAGGGTGGGGTTTTAGGGGGCTGGATGAAAAGATGAAGGGATTAAGCAAAAAGAAAAAACTCTCATAGACAGAGACAACAGTATGGTGATTACCAGAGGGAAATGGGGGTGGGAGGAGATAGAAGAGGCTACGAGGGGATTAAAAAGTGATGGAAGAAGACTTGGGGAGATGAACACAGAATACAATATACAGATGATTATAAAACTGAAACCTATATAATTTTATTAATCAGTTTCACCCTGAAAAATTAAATAAAAAAAGAAACAAACAAAAAAGATAAAATTACAAAATATTTTCTGAACTAGATTGAATTAATAGGGAACTTGAACCTTGGATATAGATCATTTGTCCATTTGGAGCCTACATGAAATAAAGATCAACCTCGTAAGAGTGAAAACTGTAGTTTACACGTCCTTATATAACTCTCTTTGAAACTACATCAACACATATATTTCGTAAATTAGCCCTAGAAGCTGTGAGTTGACCTGATGGAAAATACTTGAGTCCGCGATGGTTATAGTTTGCAGATTAGCCCTACATACAGTCCAGGGGCTGCTGCACCCCTCTCCCCTCCACGTCCACTAGGCGGGACTTCTGTGATGAGGATACGCTGCCGCTAGGTGGCAGTCGTACCGCATAGGTTTAGCGGCCCCAATTGTTTTGCGTGGAGTTAAAATTAGATCCATTGCTTTTCTTCTATCTATAAGTATAGCTCTCTATTAATGGAGCCAAATTTAAACAATGTAACCAAACACCACATTTATGATAGATACATTAAAAAACAAACTATTAGGATGATTTATACATCATTCATGACGGGTCTCAACGAATTTTAAAAGCTTCAATTCTTAATTCCTCTTTGCCTTTGTCTTCAAAACTTGAGGACTTTTACCAAAAAAGAATTTTGAATGAATAAAAAGTGAGTTGAGTGTAAAACTTCAACTTTATACCTAAAAAATGATTTTTTTGTTCCTGCAATTACAATAAGTTTTAAGCACTCCCTTCCCCTCTCCATTTAGTACATGTAAACCTTCAAAACATTTCATTTTTCATTTGAAGTAAGGAACATACTGATAATTAACTGCAACAGTAGAGTCCTTCATTGTCATGGTGACTGGGAACAGTGAAAACAATTTCTTCAGCGCTGCAGGTCTCCTAATGAACGCAGTTTGAAAACAGTTATGGGAAACACAGTCCAGTCTGGCCTCAGCGACAACGTTGAAGTGGATGATGTCTATCGCTGCTCCTTCCTGGCCCTTGGGCCTGGGGTTTCTCTGTTAATCCTGTTAACAAGAAGTCTTTGGTATTTTAAATATTTTAATGATAGTAAAGAGAAGTTCCCCTTAAAATATAAATGTGTTTTGGTTGTTTTTTTTGTTTTTTTTGGTTTACGTAAAAGGGGCTATTACAAAGGTGATTTTTTTTCTTCTAGAATGTTATGTGAAGAGAGGAATCAGGAAGAAGGGCAGAATTATGAAGAATTAAAAGAGGGTTTTAGGGAACAAAATGTGAAGGGATCAGGGAAACTGAAAAAGAGGGTCCTGCCTAAACTGGTGAAATAGGTGACTGTCCAAACAATAATATATCAGAAGAGAAAAGGATAGACCTACCCCTGAAAGGAATTTAAGGATCTGTAGGCCATGTAGGAGCAAAGAGACATAGGACAGTGGGAGCTTGGAGTGAGCACAATGGGAAACCGAAGGTCAAGTTCTGGCACAGGGTTTTCCCCTGTAGCACAGCCTGTAGACCCCAGCCTCAAAATCGCAGCCAGGTTGGCTGGGCAGTCACTCCAGGTGATTCTCATGCTTCCAAAGGTTAAGGGCCATTGGAAACAATGAAAGAAACTGCAAGCCAAGATGGTGATGAATTTTCAGACTTTGGAGTAAATGATGAGTGCTATGAGTCTGAGTCAAGAAAACCAAGCATCTGATGACCAGCTTTGCAGGTTTGCACCAGTCAACATTCCCATGTAAAATAAGGTTCAGTCATGCTCTTCAGTTAACTGTGTGTGTCTGGCAGGCTGTGGTCTGGGTAGGGGGAGAAAGAAAAGCTTCAAGGAGTAAGAAAGGCCAGGACCTTCTTATGCTTGTGTGGATGCAGCTAAGTGAACTCCAGTTCTCTTGCCCCTGTGTCTCTTTGTCACAGCTATGCTGGTGTCATGACTTGGTGACTTCCCCTGGAGATCCTCCAAGTGCACTCAGTAGACAAAGCTTTCTTAGGCTACTAAACATCACTGATGATTCTGAGGCCCTGGGGTCCTTCAGAGGGAACTTCAACTTTATCCAGATTTAGGATTCAGACACACACACAGCTGATAGACAGGGGCAGAGAGAAGAGAGGGTTGGAAGCTGGACTTGAGGGAATGACAATGGGCTCCTCAGGGCAAGGACAGTCTGATGGCAGTGGCTGTTGTTAACCTCAACTCAGCCCATCTCTCTTAGCCTTCAGGGCCTTTGTGTCCTGGTGGAAAGGGTGCAATTGTACTCAGCAGTGTCATTGTTTCCTAGGTGATCCAAGTCCCTTCAGCCTTCTGGGGCACACATCCCTTTACTTAAAAAAATCACTTCAAGCTGCCTCATCCCATATTCTGTGGCAAACCCAGTGATTTCCCCAAGACTTCTATGAATTCTGGGGCTTACACTTTCACAGATACTGTTCTCCCCAACTTCTCGCTTCTGCTGAAATCTGGGTCACTTAGACAGCTGGTGTGCCTTCTAAGATGAGGTGATATCACCTCTCACCACACCACCTGACTTCAGGCTAGACATAGTCCTTCTGACCTCAGCTGTCTTGTCAGAAGGTAGGAGACAGTAGACTTCACTAAAGATTTGCTTGGAGAAAGGGAGGAAGGCTCGTACTATAGCATAACACATTAAAAAAAACAAAACAAAAAATTTTTACTTTGAATAGTAGACTCTTTATGCTGAATTTCTTCAATACCTCCACATTTGCCTGCTGGCCACTAAGTCCTTGCGTGGGCCCCTTTCTTCTCCCAACCTTCTCAATCCCTGGTTCTCTGTCCAGAAAAGTGGTGGCCACTTAAAGGGAAATGGTCTCGCCTGAAAGAGTAGTGAGTATTAGAGACCATTGAGCAGATGGCAAGGACCTCCAGGTGACAGGAGCCTCGTGCAGCTGGTCTGGGCCTTGGAGGTCTGGAATGAGTCCCCTTTCTCTGTGGGCAGTTGGAGACCATGTCTATAGCAGCATCCAAGTTTCAGAGATCTAAGGCAGAGCCTGCCCCCAAACAGAGCAACAGCTGGAGCAGAGGAGGCCAGAGCTGCAGGTGGTGGCCTGAGTGTAAGTGAACTACCTCCTTCCCTGCTGGGAGCCTATAGGTAGACATAAGAATGGGGAATGACTGAGACCTGGCCACTGGCAGGTGGAGGGTGTTGATGCTACACACATAGGAACCGACAAGCTGATGGGCCTTGAGGACATTCAAGTAAATCTACCAAGGCATAAAATGGGGAGCATTCTTTGGTGTCCACATATCCTCTTTCTACATTCCAAAGCAATGCATCACTTTTCAAACACATGAACCCAAAATAAATCAACCTACATGAAGTTGTGATTCAGTGCCTCTTATACTTTAATGTTCCCACACATCCTCTGGGGATCTTGTGAAAATACACCGAGTTGCGATTCAGTAGGCCTGGGCTGAGGCCCAGGTGATGCTGCTACTGGTCCTGGCTGTACTTTGAGAAGTAAGTGTGTAAGCAACCTGATGTTCTCCTCTTTTTTCCCCCAGCCCCTATATCTGCCAAAAGCAATAAATAATAGTTACTCAGGGAAAAAGATAATTCTTAGCCCCAAAGGCTGCAGGGACATGGGAGACTATAGGCTCTATGGTGCAGTGGAATGGGGGGAAGGGAGGGGAGTGGCAATCCTGAGGTTCCTCAGTGGGTATCCTTAAACAAGAAAATCTTTTATAAACAGAGTGTGTAACTAGATTCCCTATCCAAAGCTTTTCCTTCTCCAGAGCTGGACTCCACAGTTTTTCCTCACTGCTGTCCCACCCCTCTCAGTGACTGTCCCTTACATATAAAAGGGCTCACCTCAACTCGAACAGGGGTTGTTAGACACACACTTGACTTTTCAGTCAGACAGATTTGGACCATTGGCAGAGAATAAGGCAGGGGATTATTTTATGGGATATCTTGGTACCCCTAAATTAGCTTGGAGAGGCAGCACTGCATTCTCTTTCCATTAACCAGGTCTTCTAAGCACCCAGGAAAACATAACCAAGTACCACAGCAAACTCTCTCGCAGGGAGTTTGCAGTGGCATTATTAGCTGTGGCAGCTGCACCCAGCCCCAAAGTGACATGTGTATTTAATCCCTGCCAGTGTGTCAGTCCACCCATCCAGCTCTTCTTTTGCAGAGCAGCTCCCCAAAGAGTTATAATTAGAATTTTAAAAGCACATAAACAAAATTCAAGCCACACAAGCCTACCTGCCCAGCCTCAGAAAGCCAAAAGTCTCAGATAAAAAACACTAAACACTAAAAACACTAAAAAAAAGTTTGTAAGAAGAAAACACAAATGAGTAGAATTGGATTAAAACAAAAACAGTCAAACACAACCGGGCAAGCTGGTGGCAAAAAGAACAGCTATTTGTTGAGGGCTATATTTAAATGCAGGAGTTTGGGTGGAGAGAGTGGCTCTGATAAGCTGGGGAACTCAGCTGGTAGGTTGTGTCTCTGGAGAACTCTCTAGCAGCAAATGGTTCCTCGTGTGCCTGACAGTTAATTGACTACGAGTTCACCGAATACTAGATAGTCATTAGACTGGGGCAGCAGCAAATGAGAGGTGCTGATGTACTCTTGAGGAAGGGGACATGCACATTATGAAAGTATGTAAGACCAATAATGAAAAACATACAAACAGGAGCCCACTTGTCATAGCCGGGTTCTGGTGATGGAATACCACCTTAATGCACTCACTTTCTAGTAACTTTAAATCAGGAATCACATTGAAAAATGAAGGGACACTAGAAATGCCAGTGAAGAACCGAGTCTTCCCTCTACATTTCTGGTGGCCTTAAAACTATTCTCTGTGAAATATCCCATGGAACCACCACCATTGGTAAAACGGACCACTGTCCCCAGTACTCTACACCCAGTGCCAAGTCATGTTTTACAAAAGTGATCTAGGTACAGTCGAAGCAACTGCAGTTACCTAAATTGTTCAAGATAATTATTGAGTAGCCAAGTCAGCTCCCCTAGGATGTTGGGATGGTATTATGTGCTAGGCCCGTCGATAACCCCCCTGCTCTGTCCCCTCATCTGATCTCACAGATAAAAGAGGGTTTGGTATTATTACTGCTGAGGTGGAAACATGATCTGAAGCTTGCATATGGAAATGCAGTGAAGAATGAGATTCTGATTCACACTGTGGGTCTGTCTCTCTGGCTTCAAAGCCTTTGCTTATATCCACTGAGTTTTATCACCCCTCCCCCACTGCACCCAAGGAGGTTGGGCCCCATGGAGAGCGGAGAAGGGACCTCGCTGGCCTTTATGTTGGGCTCACTTTACTGTGTGTGTGGCTGGCACCTCCAGGCTGAAGACTGGGGCAGCAAGGAATTACAGGTTGCCAAATACGTTTCTCAGACTTTTACAAAACAAAGCGAATACTGTAAAGAACAAATGACACGGGTGTCTGTTGGAAATTTTAAGCAGAAGAAAAAAAATCAACTTTCAAAATCACCCCCCAGCAACTCATGGAATGTACATATGATTTCCCGAGAATAACCACCTCTTCTTCCTCCTCACCACTACCTCTTTCATCCTGGGTTTTAAAATGACAAGGCAATCAGTGCCTAGAGTTAGACTCATTAAACGTTTATTTTTAGGAGAGATTTAAAAGACTTTATAACCCACCTGTGGCAATTAGGGATCCTCGAGTGCTCTTCTGTCGGCCCCTGGAGCTGGCCCCTGAGCTTGGCTGTCTTCCAGTTTGGGTCTCTATATTTAGCCGACTAAAAAATTCTCCTGTGCAGTTGAGACTGAGGCCATATTTTCATTTCCTGAGTTCACATGTGGGGTGACCCATTTCTTCAGAGGCCCCACTTTCTGAACATGTCTCTACCTTTGCTCTGCTAAGGAGTCTCAGAGGGCAAGTCAACCATAAGCATGCCATCTATAGGATGCAGTGATTCGTGGACACCTGCCATGAGAAGCAGTTAATTACTGGAAAGGACTCCGGGAGCCTGGAGTCGTATGTGTCATCAGGGTCTCACAGCCATGGGGGATGGGAGATAACATGTGCAGGTGGTGTTTTTCCACCGAGTGCAGGACCTGGTGGAGCTGTCAGATTTAGACAAGGTTCAGCCTGAGAGGCCACTGGTTGGGGATGAGAAGAAGGAGGCCTAGATACCGAGAACTTAATTTGAGGTGATGTCCGAGGCCTTGAGAAAGGGTCTATACTGTCCACTCCTAATGCCACACTGACCCTGGGCCATGAAAATTTGCATCATGGTGAGCTATAATTACCTGAAATCATTCTCATTAGTGGCAAGAAGGCAATTTTACAAAGAATGCTTTGGTCCATTTCCCCTTGGTTTGGGAGTTTTTTATCTTGAAAATATTTGGTTTTAGGACCAAACACAGGGGCAAAACAGTCCTGTTAAAACATCTTCTTTATTATATATTTGTTTACTTATTTTGTAAGAGTAACAGCCACACACACACACACACACACACACACGAAACCCCATGTCAGCTTTGTGGAAACCATCTAAAAGTCAAAGAGGCATAGTGGATGTCCTAAGCATATTTTTTCTTTTAGATGATGTTTTTATCTTCCTTAAACTGTAAGGTGAGGATATAATATAGAAATCAAGAACTCTTTTTGATAAAGATTGTCCCCTACATGGAAAATTTATGCAAATTTTCTGCTGTTAAGTAGAGGTAAACCTCAAACATACACACACATGTATATACACTTGTGTATACATGCATGCTCATAATTGCTCAGAATCCTAGGCTGTAAATACTACTTTTCAGATAACACATATAAAACGTCAGTTGGTTCAGCATACTGCTCAAGCATAACTGTGAATGAACTTATCAAAACCATCATGCCTGGGGTACCCAAGTTGCTTTATAGTTTTGTTTTTGCCATTTAAAAATGCATTTTTAAAAATCATATTTTACAAAAGCGTTTTAGAAGTAGTAAAAGCGATTACTGAAGTTGTTCCAGATGATTGTCTAGATGCTAAGCAAGGTCACTTCAAGGTATTAATCTCAATGATCTGAATCTTTTAAAACTTTTCAACAAATATGAATTTTAATAATTACTCAGGAAGCACATGAGGACATTAGCTTTACTTTCAGGAGAATTTGAAACTTTTCACATTTTCCATCTGACTCTTTTACTTCCAGTTACTCTTGAATAGGCTGCCCTTCCTGTTCCTGAGGCAAGGCACACAGGCTGACCTATGGAGAAGTGGTCTTGGGTTCAGACTGAGAGACCACTGGTTGGCCCCCCAAATCACAAGTGAAGTTTCTGACCTCAGAATCTTTGGAAAAGAGGAAGTTCTAGATTGGATTCAAAGAAGACATAACCCATTATAGCAATTGCTTATGCAAATGCCAGCCTTAGTAAATGAAATTAAAACAAACGAACTTCATCCTGTGCCATCAGGCTGAACGCCTGGTCTCCCCCTAAAAAGACAAACAACTGTGGCCTTCACAGTTCTGGAACAAGGCTTCCTGTAGTGTTTGTCTTGACTCTCCTCTGAGGGTTTCTAGAAGGAGTTTGATTTCTGGGAATATTTTCTGTCTTCTTGTCTTCAATTTGGAAGATTCACAGGACTCAAGCTTATGTTTTCCCAATAGATAACTTTCCAAACAAACGAGTGGACACAAACAAATGATCACAAACACCTGAAATGGCAGCCATCACCTCTGTCAAATGCCATGAGAGAGCCTTACTGAGCCTTCCTAGCTGCCATCATCGGGCCGTCCCATATTGATGGCCACCAGACCGCTGAAGAGCAAATGTGTCCCCAGAGTCCTTCCTTCATGAACAGTCTCTCGTTTCCTCTTCCTCATTTGAAAGTATCTCTGTCCTCCAACTTACTGGATTTGAATTCAGATCCTTTGCCAGTTTTAATCTATGAAAAGTTCACTGTGGTCTGTGAAGATGTCGAACATCTAGAAATAGGTTGAGGTCCTATTCCCTGAGATGGATGCTCGTGAAAAATGTGGTAGAAGATGGCAGATAAGCATTAACTCAAAACAGAAATTGTGGAGCCATCTGCTCATCACTGTATCTTGGCCCAATTTGAAACTTACCTCTTTTTGGTGCTTTTTACTCTCTCTGACCAGGCCAGGCCTCCATCATCTCCCTCTAGGAATATGGTGCTTGGCTGGTCCTAAGTGGCCTTAAAAAAATCTCCAGCCCATCATTCACATTTCTGGAAACATATATAGAGAAGGTGGAAATTATATTCCTCCTTCCCATCTTGGGTTTTTGTCTGGGATTCTGTACATTAGGCTGCCAAAAGACAGACTAACAGGAGAAAAACAAATAGAAGTTCATTGACCAATGTATTGTGCATAAATATGGGAGTGTGTATTCAGCAGTGAGCAGCTCAGAGGGTTGACTAGAACTTGGGCTTTTAGTGCATCTTAGAAAAAAAACAATAAACTTTTAGAGAAGTGACAAGACAGAGGAAAAGGACTGAACTTCCAGGGAGCAAATGGTGGGAAGGCAAATAAATGGAGAAACAAATGATACATAAAGATTAGTTTTAGCAAAAGATGGGATTTGCTATGCAGACTCCTTTGGTAGCATCTCTGACCCAAGAACATGATCAAACTTCAGTGACTAACTTCTGTCCTTCCTGGTAGGGGAGAAGAGATACTTTTGCAAATTTATGTCTTGTTTTAAGGCAAACGGGGGGAAGGCAAAGAGGTTTTCTTCCATATGCTGCTTCTCAATTGCTTTCTGCTCAAAATAATTAATAGGCCAAAGTGGCATATTTTGGGGTGGCTTATTCTGCCACCCTTCACATACTAATGCATACATGTGATCATGCTATATTCTCCTGCTCAAAATGTTGAGTAACTATTATCTGTATACAGAAAAAAATTATACCTTCTTATCCTGGCTTTAACTTCCCCATCATCTAGCTTCAACCTACCCTTTGAAACATATTTTTCATCATATCCCCTCTAGCCACATGGGGACCCTGGTCATTTTCTACACACATCATGCATTTTCATTTTATGTGTCTTTGTTTATGCTCTTCTGTTGTCATGGAACATTTCCCTTCCCAATCCTAATAGTGTCTGTTCTTTAGAACATGACAGTTACCTCTCAAGGTCATCACAGAAATCTTTTCTCAAACTTAATCACCCTACCCCATGCCTCCCCTGGGCATATTCTGTGTCATTTATAGCCTCGGGTTTCCTCAGTGCTATTTAGTTAGCAGAGACAATTTTACACTATTTGGAGGCATAAAATGCCTTATTCATCTTTGTGTTTCTCTTCTTCCCTCAAACATTTGGCAGCAAGCTTTGTACCTAGTACATTGCAACTGTGCCTAACTTAGAGTTAAATGGGACCACAGGGAGACCAGAAGTCACCAAACCTGGGACAGATAGTAGGGAGTCATTTTCTCCAGGTTCTAAGCTTCAACAATATTATAGTATCATAACTTCATGATTCTTTGGGGACAAAATGTCAGGCTCAGATGTAGCCATTGGCCATGACAGCTAATTAAGTACAGGTGTCCTCAAAAGCCATCTGTAAAGAAGGTGATCTTGGGCCTCCTGCATGTTCACTAATCCCTGGGGCTGTGGAGGAGCACAGTGTCATTTGAAATTGGTTTGGCTAGCACCAGCTTTGTTTAGACACCTGCTCCTCCTCAGTAACTGAAGGTAACTGATATCTGTGTACTCGTACGTGCCCAGACAGGCTTCCAGTCCCAAACAGTCAACTAAAATTATCCTTCTTGAGGGATCTATTTGAATCTGACATTTGCTTATTTATTTTCTTCAAACTATGGTGGAGAAAGTAAGAGACTGCTCACTACTATTCCAGGGATAGACTTCCACATGTTTTCTCATATGATACACATGGGCTTCAGCCTGGGGGTGCTTTCAGAACCTCATGGGGCTGGGTCACCATGCATTTTTGTGGAAGGGAGGAAAAGATGGAGGCTGAAGATTTTTATCCTCCATTTAGAATTCCTCAGGAAAGATGCCCATGCTTTTGCCCGGGCTGTTTCCCTTGACTGCCATGTCCTCCTCTTCACCCCATCAGCCCTGATCTTGCTCACCCTTGAGTTTCAGGTAGGATACTGCCCTCTTCCCTTGAGGTCTTACCTGACTATTCAAACCACATTCCTCCCCTTTCTATGAATTGCCTCAGCACTTCTGATCAGTACCACCATTTTGCATTTTTGGCCTCTGCCTGTTTGAGAGATGTTAATTTAATCTTCCCTGCCAGGATGCAAGCAGTTTTATGGCTGAAATTATGCATCTCTTTTGCTTCCCACTGTGGCCTCATTTGACAAATGCTTCTTGGAAGCCATTGAGATGGAGTTGAAGAATACAATGTAATTGAAGCTTCAACTGCTGGGACACTCCTTCAATAACCTGCTAAAAAGCAGAGTGAATGGCTGCTTAAAAACATATTTCCCTAAAGACCAAAAATATTTCAACAAGGAATCTTACACTGATCACAGCTTAAACAATTTGTTAGTTGTCCCTTGCCCAGCACAAATAATATTCATAGAGTGGAAGGGAAATTAGGGAAGGCATGGTTTTTAATCTTGCAAGTCACATGGTGGGGAGGAAGGCAGCAGTCAGAGAAGTCCTTTGCAAAAGAACAGGATTAGCTCAAGGGCTTACATATTGAGACAGAAGACACTGGAAGCTGCAGTGTACCTCATTGGGGAGTTAGCATCATTCTGAGACTTTTGAGGCAGTATTTTTAAAAACACAGGGTTTCTAATTCTCATTCTTTCTTGTCAAGTTTAGAAAATGATTCAACCTTTGGAAATTAATTTATTACTATTTATCTTCAGCATCCTATTAAAGCTACAGTAGTTTTAGTATTGTTTGGAATTTCTTTTTCATATAGAAAGCATGAATCTATAGCTGTATTAGGAAAGCAGACACTGTACACTTGTTATAGCAAGGCTCTGAGACTTTCAATTATGAATTCCATACAGAAAAAAACAAGGAATATGGTTGCAGCAATTCACGTACTATAACAATAAATGCATGAAATGACAGAGAAGAAACCTTGTGAATGGTTATGAGGGGAGCTCTGGAACTACACAGAAATTAGATTTATTTAAGATTTATTAGATTTATTTTACCAGGGAAAAGGATGATTAAAAGAGTCATTGGCAATTATGAAGAAAAAAGACTTCTAACTCTCTTTTGAAACTAATTAGGGGCTTTAAATAATATCATGTCATGATTAAATATGGTGTGATAAGTTAACAACACCAGAAAAATAATCAGACAAGGTTTTATATTACAGTGTGTTGTAATCTTGTGGAAATTTAATAATATTGCCAAGGTTTTTCATTTAGGAAGAAGAAAGAGTTCTAATTGATATAAGAATTTCTCCATTCAACAATTTATTTATTCATTCAAGAACTACTGATTGAGTATCATTTGTGTGTCAGGCACTGTAGCTAAAAGAGTAAATAAAAGTAAAAAATCCTTGTCCCCAGTGGAATCTATATTCCATCAGGATAATAGGAATAATAAATAAAATATATCCTATGTTAGATAGTACTATGGGCTAAGGAGAATAAGAGTGCAGGCAAGGAGGGATAGAAAGTGGGGTGTGGGCATTATTATGTTAGATAAAATGACCAGGAAAGGCCTCATTGAAACAGCTGTGCCTGAGAAAAGGCCTGAAGAAAGGGAGGAGAGAGAACCAGGTGAGTATCCTGGGAAGAAGGTTCCTGGCAGAAGGCCCAGCAGGGCAAGCACCCTGAGGCAGGAGCCAGTGCCTGGTGGTAGTGGGACAGCAGATAGGCTGGTGGGGCTAGAGCCAGAGGGAGTGAGGGCAGAGCTGCAGGACAGGCACAGAGATGACAGCAGGGGAGGACAGATCACTGAGAGTCCGTGAAAGGACTTTGGCTTTGCACGATTTTAACAAAGAATGTGCATGATTTGATTCAGGTGTTATCAGGGTCGCTCAGACTGCTGTAACAATGTACCACAGAATGGATGCCCTGAAGGGCAGGGATTTAATTTCTCACAGTTCCAGAGGTTAGAAGTCTGAACTTAAGGTGACAGCATGGTTGGTTTCTTCCAAGGGCTGTGAGGAAAGAGTCTGTTGGAAGCTTCTCTCCTTGGCTTGTAGATGACAGTCTTCTCCCTGTGTGATAAAGGTAGTATGAAAAGTTAGAAATGAAATACTTGTCTAAAAAGTCATCACCGAAAGTCAGGAAAAGAAATTCCATGAAATTACAAGTAAAGAAGGGAAGTGAGACTTCTGGCCAAGATGGAGGCATAGGTGGACACACTGTACCTCCACACACAACCAAGATTGGAACAACAACAATTTGGAGATAGAATAACACCCAGAACTGACAGAAAATTTATCTGAATGGAAGTCAGACAGCCAAGAAGTTGAAATAGACCCGTTCATCCAGACCGGTAGGAGAGGTGGAGACGAGCAGCTGGGCACGGGTTGCAGCAAGGAGAACAGGGAGAATTGGGCACATAAGGCAACCAGGAGCATGTAAGGCATCTGGAGCACGCAAGATCACAGCGGGTGGACCCTGAGTATGCAAGTGGCAGCTGGCAGAGCCAGTGAGGCGGTGATTATAGAGCAGAGCAGAGCGCGCAACCAAGGATCCCAGGAAAGGGACTGAGGTCCCATGGAAAACAGACCTACCGCCATTGTTCCCTCTTGACCCCGCCCTCACATACAATGTCACAATCTAGCGACTGGGGTGCTCAGCCCTGGTGAACACCTAAGGCTCCTGTAACAGAAATGACCAGACCAAAAAAAGAGAGAGAGAGAGATGGCTCAAACAGAAGAACAAATCAGTGCCCTAGAACTCATCCTTTTGAGTGACCAAGAGATAGCCAATCTATCAGATGCAAAGATCAAAACACTGGTGATCAGGAAGCTCACAGAATTGGTTGATTTTGGTCACAAATTAGATGAACAAATGCAGGTTACCATAAAAGAGATGAAGGAAGATGCACAGAGAACCAACAGTGATGGGAAGGAAACTGGGACTCAAAACAATAGAGTGGACCAGAAGGAAGAAAGAAACAACCAAACAGGAAAGAATGAAGAAATAAGAATTCAAAAAAAAAAACGAGGAGAAGCTTAGGAACCTCCAGGACATCTTTAAACGTTCCAACATCCGAATTATAGGGGTACCACCAGGGGAAGAGGAAAAGCAACAGATTGAACACATATTTGAACAAATAACAAAGGAGAACTTCCCCATTCTGGCAAAGGAAATAGACTTCCAGGAAATCCAGGAAGCTCAGAGAGTCCCAAAGAAGTTGGACCCAAGAAGAAACACACCAAGACCCATCATCATTACATTAGCCAAGGTAAAAGTGAAGGAGAGAATCCTAGAAGCAGCAAGAGATAAGGGGACAGTCACCTACAAAGGAGTTCCCATCACACTGTCAGCTGATTTCTCAAAAGGCACCTTACAGGCAAGAAGGGGCTGGAAAGAAATATTCCAAGTCATGAAAGACAAGGACCTATATCCCAGATTACTCTATCCAGCAAAGCTTTCATTTAGAATGGAAGGGCAGATAAAGTGCTTCTCAGATAAGGTCAAGTTAAAGGAGTTCATCATCACCAAGCCCTTATTTTATGAAATGTTAAAGGGACTTATCTAAGAAAAGAAGATAAAGAAAAAAACATATATAGTAAAAGGACAGCTAACTCACAATTATTAACAACCACACCTAAAGCAAAACCAAAAGAAACTAAGCAAACAACTAGAACAGGAACAGAACCGCAGAAATGGAGATGACATGGAGGGTTAGCAACAGGGGAGTGGGAGGAGGAGAGACGGGGGAAAGGTGCAGAGAATAAGCATAGACTGTAGGTAGAAAATAGATAGGGGGAGGGTAAGAATAGTATGAGAAATGTAGAAGCTAAAGAACTTATAAGTATGACACATGGACATGAACTAAAGGGGGGGAAGTGGGTGGGAGAGGGTGTACAGGGTGGAGGGGAGTGAAGGGGGGAAATGGGACAACTGTAATAACATAATCAATAAAATATATTTAAAAAAAACAAGTAAAGAAGGGAAGAAAATGTAAAGTGACCAGGCTGGACCATGAGGGCACTTAGAGCCATGGTCCTGAACTGGAGGCCATAGAGGAAAGAGCTGAATTAATGGTCATCACTGAAACATGAGAACCTGTCATTTAAAAATAAAGCTTTCTGCCATGTCTGGAAAAATCTGAAAACCTAGAACCTGAGTTGGTGTTCCCCCACAAAAATAATGCACTGGGGCTCCATAGCCCCTAAGTCCTCAGACAGCCAACCTCAGTTGCTCTTCAATGCTGGATTTCTTAACCCTTATTTGTGCATGGGCACAGCCTCTCAATGAGGTCTAGCCTTGGGACATGGAAATCTAGGACCAGTGGCCTACCATGTAGCTCACACCATTATGTTTCTGACACATGGTTTTTTTCTCTCCATTTTGTTATATGCTTGGATCCTAGGTAAGCATTTGAATTTACTCCAGTTTAGAGAAATTTGTGGAGAGAATGATTAAAGAACATAAGAATAACAGATTCTCCAACAGAAGTTGGAGTCAAGATTCCAGTATGATATATAGAAAAGGAAACAGGTATATCCTTCCAAAAAAAAGAAAGAAGGAGAGAAAGAAAATGAAAAAGTAACCACCAATAGAATTCTTGGCATTTATGTGCCTAGAAGAATAAAGATTGAGAGATGCCATACTTTCTTTTCTCATCCTACTATGCTAATAGAAGAAATTAATTTCTCAAAAAAATGGTAATTTAAGTAGAGGAAATGAGAGATAAAAATTGTAAATAAAGAAAAATGTTTGAAAAGAAGATACAAAAATATAAAAGTGGCAAAATACAAAATACTTAAGAGTATACATTCTGGTGTTTGAATTCCAGCTCTATCTTTTATTAGCTGCATAGTCTTAGGTAAGTTACTTAACCCATCTATGCCTCAGTTTCCTCTTTCCTCTTTTCCATCCTTAAAGTGGTTATAATGAAAGTAGCTATCTCATTAGATGGTCATGTATAGTAAATTAATTGGCTTAATATATGTAAAATACTTAGAACAGTGACTAGAACATCATAGGTGCCATATAAGTGTAAGCTAGTATAGCTGTAAGAGGCAAGATCAATGGAGAGAATCCATTAACAATGTAAGAGTGGAGGGAAGTTTAGAGAACCTTGACATACCACTCAGAATAGATTAATGCAAGAGAAAAAATCAGAAATAAAAAATAAAATGTGGAAAAACTATCTTGAGATAGGTAGAGACTGGATTAGAAAAGTCCTCAAGATAGAATTGGTCACATGGCTCCTGATGCCAAATCTCTCTCCCAATGGCTAAATTTGGCTAGGTGGTGGGGCAATAGCCATGTATTAAGGGGACCTTATTTTGGCCCTATAACAAGGCACAGTTGATGGCTCATGTCCTCATGTACAGGATACCAGAAGCTCTTTTATTTCTCAGGCTAGAGATGACTACAAAGAAAGCAAGTTTTTCTAGTTCTGAATAAAGGTACAAGGAAGGGTGTGTTAATCTGGGCATTTTGCTAACAGAGAAAATCACCTCCATAAAGGAATGCTTGGAGGTGGCTGAAGGATAAGAGCAAAATTCCCCAAAGGGGAAAATCAGGGAAATGTATCATAAAAAATATATAGTATCACAGTGATAATCACACTTCACTAAAGAACCCTTTTTCAACCACTCTAAGTAGTTCTGCTCTTTCATTTTCCTCAGAGACCTTTGTTTTTTTCTTTCCTGGCACTTAGCACAATTGAACAACGTTTGTGTACTTCCTTATTGCTCTATGAGAACTGGGGTGTTATCTGTTTAGTTCATCATTGGTGAGGTAGTGATAACACACCTGTGTCTGGCACAAACTAGAAACTCAACAAACACAGCATTTGTCAGGGGAATGGGTGACTGGAGATCCACACACCTGTTTTATCTAATATAAAGAAGCACTTTAGAAAGGAAAACACCTGAGAATGACGCATGTGCTCAGGCGACAGATGGGCTCAGATAGCAGTGATACATGGAGAGCTCAGCCCACTGCTGGCTATAAGCAGTGAAGCGTTTGGGGCCAATAGCGCACTTACCAAAAGACAGAGACGGCTGGAGAAGGATGACAATGCTGGATTTCTGAATTCTTTGAATGGAAATTGGTTAGGTATGGGTAACTTAAAGAAAGAAAGGAAACACACAGAATCACATTTATGTGGATGAAGTTACCAATTAGCAGAAATACATGTAGGACACATAAAAGATCCAGAAGCAGAACCAATGGAAGAATAACTCACATTCTTGAAAAGAGAAGATTCTAATATATGAAAGGAAAAGGATGAAAACTTGAGGGTATTACAGTTATAGGAAATGGCTATCATGCAGCTTATGGAAAGTTTTTAGTAATTGGGAAATGTATAAATATTGTAATGAAATAAATTTATGGTATTAAAATGTACATATTTAAATACCAATTTTAGCCCTGGCTGGCATAGCTCAGTGGCTTGAGTGCGGGCTGCGAACCAAAGTGTCGCAGGTTTCATTCCCAGTCAGGGCACATGCCTGGGTTGCAGGCCATGACCCCCAGCAACCACACATTGATGTCTCTCTCTCTCTCTCTCTCTCTCTCTCTCCCTCCCTTCCCTCTCTAAAGATAGATAAATAAAATCTTAAAAAAATAAATACCAATTTTAATAGAAATCTATGAAATGATATGCATGGAATAACTTTAAAAGCATTGCATGGTTAAAGAAAACATCAGCAAAATGCTAAGGAAACTAACTGTATGGGAAATTATTCTTGCCAGTGATACCTTGGACAAGAGTTTGATCTCCAAAATATGTAAAGAACTCACACAACTCCACTCCAGGAAGACAAACAATCCAATTAAAAAATGGGCAAAGGACCTGAACAGACATTTCTTCAAGAAGGACATACAAAGGGCCCAGAGACATATGAAAGGAGGCTTAGCATCACTAGCCATCAGAGAGATGCTAATTAAAATCATAATGAGATACCACCTCACATCCAACAGAATGGCCATCGAAAACAAATCAACAAACAACAAGTATTGGCAAGGATGTGGAGAAAAGGGAACCCTAGTACACTGTTGGTGGGAATGCAGACTGGTGCAGTCACTGTGGAAAACAGAATGGAATTTCCTCAAAAAACTAAAAATGGGACTGCCTTTTAACCTGGCAATTCCACTGCTGGGATTATATCCTAAGAACACTGAAACACCAATCCAAAAGAACCTCACTGGTACCCCTAACAGCACAATTTACAATAGCCAAGTGCTGGGAGCAACCTAAGTGCCCACGAGTAAATGAATGGATCCAAAAACTATGGTCCATTTACACAATGGAATGCTATGCAGTAGAGAGAAAGAAGGAGCTCCTACTCTTTGCAATAGCATGGATGGAACTGGAGACCTTATGCTAAGTGAAGTAAGCCAGGCAGTGAAAGACAAATACCATATGATCTCACCTATATGTGGAACCTAATCAACAAAACAAACAAGCAAACAAAATATAACAACAGACATTAAAATAAAGAACAAACGGACAGTAACCAGAGGGGATTGGGGAGGGAAGTAACAGGGGAAAGAGGCGGAAGGGTTGTCAAGGAACATGTATAAAGGACACATGGACAAAGCCAAAGGGAGATAGGATTAAGGGTGGGAGGTGGGGGTGGGGTGGGGGAAATGGAGACAACTTTATCTGGACAATAAAAAAAGCATTTTATAAATGTTAGGAATTTTTTTCTTTTAAATTCCCTCAGTGAGTAAAATCATTTATTAATTCATGCACCCTTTGGGGAAGATGAGGTGCCCTTGCCAGCAGAGCCGTTAGGCATGGGATTCTTTTTCACAGGTAAAAGTAAAACAATGAAAGGTTCAGGAGAGGAGAAATTCTGTAGAAGCAAGATAGAGTAAAAGAAAGTACCAGTTGTCAAACATATTGCCTGCATTTTACCCCCTAAATCTTGCTTCTAGTAATATTTTGCTTTTTTCCTCCCGTACTAACTTTCATACTCTAGCGTTGTGTTCTTTCTCAGATGTAGTGCATAACTACTCAAAAAAGAATTAATATTTATGAGGCTCTTAAAACAGTTCCTGGCCTATATAAGCAACTATAAAAATGTTTGATAAATCAGTGCATGATACTAAAACACCAACCCTCAAGGTCTGAATTTAACCTTATACATGCTTTTCTTTATTATATTTAACATTAACATGGCTAACGATATGAAACGGAACTAATGATTTACAAAACCAGTGGAGATGCGTATGTTAAATGGGTTAGTACATTTATTTTAAAAAGATTAAATATCCCATTTTCTTATAAAGATCTTCTGTATTTGATGCTCCTCCCTCACACTTCTCTTCCTTGCTTTATGTGATCTGAAAAGCCAAAACTGAACACTATGGGAATTTTATTCTGACTCTTTAAAACACTTTAGCTCTTATCTACCTATAAAAATAAACTTTTCCTTTTCATTTGTGACTGATTAAAAACACCCTTACCATATTCAAAAGAAATGTGGCAAATTAAGTGTTTATCATTATGTTTCTTTATACATTTTGTTGCTCTAGGAAAATAAAAGGGCATGGATTGAATAAAATGGTGTATGTGTTTTTTATTAATTGCCTTGTTGGCAGATGGACCAGGACCAAATTCGTGTCTCTACAACTCCACATCTCTAGTTTACTTCATTATAATCCTTCTGGTGAACTCTGGGAAATTTCTCCCTTCCCAGTTGGTGCTGCCTGAACTACATTTAGAACTCTGCAATGTGTGCCTCTTGCCTTGTGCTTCTTTTCTCTGCCCAAATGAGGAAAAGTTGATTTGAATGGAGGGGCATACACGGAGGCAGGACTGCGGAGCGTGCACCTGTTGGAATGGCAGGTCCCTCTGCGTCCTTCCCTCCCCCTCACTGCTCACGTCCCACTCTGCAGCCATGCAGGCTTTGTACTCATCTTCTGCAGCCCATTTCTGACCCTAGTTCTTACCCAGTGTCTATTAATAGGAGCGGTGTATGAAAGGAGCCGATGAGGGAAGAGGTGAGAGCTGCGGGCTGTGTGGTATGATGACAGTGTGTACCACATGACCTGGAACAGCAGATGTGACACATCTGTGAACCATGATAGTGACTCTACCTCAGAGAACTGATTTTTCAACCCACATTACTCACTATAGGCAAGAGGATACACACACCACACCAGCTAACATAAAACTGGCTGTTGAATGATGGAAGAATAATTAGGAATAGAATAATTAATAATATAGGATAAAGAGTGTTTATTTCAGAGATAACAGCAGCAGCAAAGCACTAAAATCTTTATTTTATTCGACAGTAAAAGGACATTCATTCAGAGCTATTATTTGCCATTCTTACGGGGATGATTGTAGATGGGCAATGTGTCCAGCTCATTCTTTGGCAAAGTGATTGCCAATTTTCCTTTGCAAAAGAAACTCAGTGGGAGCTGCATCCCAAGACTGGGGTTCTGTCTAGCCTGAGCGGTTTCCCTGATGTTATTTAACTACTCTGGACCTAAGATTTCTCATTTGTGAAGTAAAAGGTTTAGTCTAGATCAGGGGTCAGCCAACTTTTTCTGTAAATGTCCAGAGAGTAAACATTTTAGGCCTACATTTCTATGGTCTACACAGTCCCTGTCACAATGCAACTCTGCTGCTATAGCATTAATGTAGACAGACAACAAAGAAATGCGTGTAGCTGTGTTCCAATAAAACTTTATTTACAAAAACAGGTGATGGGTCAGACTTGGCCCACTGGCTATAGTTTTCTAACCGCTGGTACAGAACTACTTACTTTCCAATGGTTCTTCAGAGATGTCTGGGGTTGCCTTCAGGGAAGAAAAAGGAGTAGGGAGCCTGAGCAAGTCAAATTCTGCAGCTCTACCTTCATTTCAACCAGAGCAACACATTTTTATATCTGGGGCTCCCAAATAACATTGTTTTTAAAAGTTCTTCAGTTAAAAAGCATGTAAAGAAAATACTGGATATCTAAGGACCCCATGAAAAGTGTATGCTTCTAAGTAATATCAACTACTCTTAAGCTTTGGAGCACCAGCCCCTCCTTCAACTCCTTGCACCCCCTCCCTGCCACCGCCCTGATGATGTGATGGTTTCTAGGTCTTCATTTCCAGTTCAGAATCCTCCCTAAATGAGACTCCTATATTCAATTTCTTTCTGGGTAACTATCTCTGCTGGAATGTCCTATAGGTACCTCATAATCAATGTATCCAAAATGCAACGCATTACTTTTACCTCCAAACCTGCTTCTATTCTCTCTCTTTTTTTTTTTTCATTTGAGTTACTACAATAACTCCAAATTCCCTCTAGTGGCACGAACTGGAAACTTGAGACTTTCTCTTCTCATCTGCACTGAAAGTCACTCACAGGGTCAGATAGATTTTATCTTTTTACTTTAATTGTATTTTTTTTCCATTACCGTTTATTTTCCTTATACCCCATTCCACCTGCACCTCCCTCCTGCCCCCAACAACCACCACACGGTTGATTCAGTCTTTCCTCCTGGATTAGTACCTCTGTCCTAGTGTAGGTCTCTAGTAGCTCTCATCTGGGCCAATACCAGATGAGAGAAAATGCGAGAGAGAAACTGGAGATGAGGGATAAACTGGGATTGGCCACTCTTCACCTGTGAGAATGGAACATTCGGAGCTAGAAACTCATCTAATTAAAATTCTTAATTAGTTTCTCAACCTGTGCAAGATAAAGCACAAGTTCTTCAACCTGGAATTATGTAATATAAAGTTATCTGTAACTGACCCTCACTGATTGGGTAAAATTATTTGTTTCCTTAGGTCAAAAGTAGTTAATGCTGTCTGGCTGGCCTAAACATCACTGGCCTCCCCTCCTGCCATTCCCTCACTCACACTTCACATGGAGTAAATCCTTTGTTACAGTGCAGATGCCTATCTTCTCATTGGCCTTGACAATTTCTATACATCTGGCCAGTCTTAATGCTGGTGGGCATTTCCTCCAGCTGTCTCTAAACTGCCAACTGGTAAAATGTTTCCTCTGTGTTTCCAGAGCAACCACCACCATGGCCAGCCAGAGCACTTAGGTGTTGGGATGACATTATCTAGCTACCAGTTTGTGCTGAAGCACCTGAGACACCTTCGAGGGTCTGAGGCCTCTTGTCCCCTCTCTGCCTGGCTTGGCGCATTTTTATTTATTGAGCTGAACTGAATGGAATGTAACAAAACCAGTAGGTTCTTAGCAAGTAATGATCACTAATCAATGAAACTAACTGACTTTGGGTTTCATAGTTGTGTTTGAGGTTCAGAAGTCTTTTGGGAATTTGAGCCCAAGCAGTGTTTTCATCTGTTTTGAGGCATGAAGTGTTAATTTAATAAACAATTAGCTTTAAGAATTAAAAAGCAGAATAAGCCAAAGCTAGTACTTTTAGCCACAATATTTATATCACAGATAATGATTCATGTAAAGGAGTTCTGGAGTTCTGCTGTGACAAAAGCATTTTTATAGTATAAATAATACAAGCTTTCATTTCTAAGTTCTCCGAATGTGCAAAATTGCTTTTCCTGAATTTCCTCTTTACAAACAGATCTGTATAGGTGAAAATGACATATGTCAGCACCCCACTCCTACTGAGAAGATTGCAGACAAATAGTAGCTTAGATAAAAAATAATTCTCCATCATAATTATAGCAACCCAGCTGCGAAGCTATATGTGGTGTGGGAACATGCTTATATATCGAGCTGTTGGCATGGTGGGGAGGTAAGAAAACTTTGATTTATGCCAGGATAGAATGTTTCCAAATAAAGTTCCTGCCTGGAGGAGATGCAGACAACACACCAGCCAGCAGACAACATCTTCTAATTGGTCACATAGTCATGTGGTGCTCAGAGAGAAGAGAGCCCCAAGAGGAAGGCGGCAATTCATCAGCATGTTCATCCTGGGAGCCAGAGCCTGCCACACTGTGGGCTGGAACCTGGTGACAATTCCACACACTGAAGGAACTTTAGTAAAACAACAACAAAAAAATAGAAGCCTTGACCAGGGAGCACATATTGAACACCTCTCCTAGGTGCTGTGCCCAGACTGTCACTGAGAAAGCCTCGCTGTGGCACCCTCCCCTTTTCTTAAAATGTTAATCCCAAGCATTAAGCAATCTTGCATACGCATATGTGTCAGGAGCCTTGTCCTAGTACATCACCAGGCATAACAATTAGTAAGGGGTTTTTGATAGAGTGGTCCCCACTTATCCCCTGGGGATACATACACAGACCCTCATGGATGCCTGAAACTGTAAATAGTACCAAACCCTATATATACTATGTTTTTTCTATATACACCTATGATAAAGCTTAATTTACAAATTAGCTCACTAAGATATTAACAACGATAACCAATAATAAAATAGAACAATTATAACAATATACTCTAGTAAAGTTATATGAATGTGATTGCTCTCTCTCAAAATATCTTATTGCGTTATACTCAACTTTTCACTTAAATGAAGCACTCTAATGCTTCTGAATTGCCACCAACACTAGTCTTGCCTCTGGGGTCATTATAAGTACCAGAGTTAGTTAAACAACAGCATTGTGATACCTCAACAGTCAAGCTGATAACCGAGAAGGCTATTAAGTGACTAGCAGGTGAGGAGCGTATGCAGTCCAGATACACTAGACAAAGCAACGATTCATGTCTCCAGCAAGAAGCAGCAGGATGGCACATGATTTCGTCATGTTACTCAGAATGGCCATATGAATTGCTTACTTCTGGAAATTTGCATTCAATATTTTCAGACTGCAGTTGCCCATGGGTAACTGAAACCACAGAAAGAGAAACATGGAAGGGGGGGCGGTCTACTGTAGTTAAATTTTTCTTGCCCACAGAGAGGGGAAATAAAAACAAAGGGGTAAATGATGCTGTGTGCCAAAGCTGCATGAGAACACCCAGGTTGCCACAAATCCTGTGCTCAGAAAGGGCTTTGTGCCTTGAATACGGAAGCTTTGTGTGTGAAGGGTGTGTACAGGATTTCATGGCTTTTATCATGTTCAGGGTACAATCTCACCTTCTACTTCCCTCTCCTTCCCTCTTATTTCCAAGCTGTGTGATTCATCAGAGGAAGCAGGCTGACCTTCCTAAACTCAGTTGCATGGAATCTGAGTTTACCACCCCACCTGGCTCCAGATCTGTAAGGAACTCCAGTTTCCTTTTGCTTTCGGTCAGTGTCTGCTGTCCCTCCCCCACCCACCTTTTTTTTCCTGGCTCTAACTTAACATTCTTGTGAGGATCTCTAATGGCTCCCTCAAGGCCTGGACCATGAGCTCTTATCTAGTTGTTTTTCAAACTCCCTCTGCCTTTTGTAGTGATGATGAAGATGAAGATGGCAACATGCTTAGTTTAGCCACTGTTTACTGAACAGCTATTATATGTCACACACTACTGTGAGGAACTTGCAAATGTTATTTATATATTCTCATTTACTCATTATCTGATGTTTCATTCTGTATAACTCATTGAGTTAGGTATTATCCCCCTCATCTTTTAGGTGAAGAAACTGATGATGAGAGAGATGTTTGGTCACTTCCAGTTGTCATATAGTCAGTAAGTAGCAATGTTTCATTTAATTTGTATTCTGTTTGACCCCAAAGCTCAGGCTCCTTCTACTGGACAACTTTTGTTGCAAGTGGTTGCACGTGGTTCGCCCATGGCATATCTTTTAGTTCTTCTTCTGAGATGGCTTCACTGACTTTTCTTTCAAAGTATCCTGCCTGTTCCATTAGTACTTTTGTGTGGCCATTTCCATATTTGCCATTCCGTTTCAACTTACATTCAGAGGACACCACGATCTGGCATTCTCAGAGAATGTTCTCAGAATATTTTCCCCAGAGCTTTATAGAAAAACAAAATATCTCTCATCATTTTTCTCAAGCCCTTGCTAATTTAAATATTTTCCATAACTCTGAGAGTCTTTACAATTTTTCCTGTTTCCTAATTATATAATCTTTATGCCAAATTTTAATCTTTTCTGTAGTAATGTACTAGGGAAAAATAAATGTTACGTTTTTGAATTTGTCTTGAATTGACCTTTCCTATGCCTTCCAAAGGAATGCTTTTGATTCCTCTGACTGATTCACTAGGGAAGGTCTTGAATTTCTGGTGGCAAGAATATAAGAAATAAAGAGTTAATATTCCTCTTCTGCACAATATGATTTTGCAATGATAGTTTTGAAAGCAAGGCATTTTGGAGAGAGAAAATTATAAAATTCTTTTATCCTCACCTTTAGCTAATTAAGGACCAGGACTGTGGTACTTGTTCATAAATCTGATTTAAGGAAAGTCCTGATCTGACAGAAAGAATAAGGGAGGAAAATCTTTCTCCCTCTAATGGGGATGGACTATGGAGGAGAAGGGAGACTTCAGATGGTGAAGAACCATCTTCCTCAGGGAAGAACCACCTAGAGCAACTCTCCTTGCCTGCGTGTGCTGGAGAAAGACTGTGAAGCTCTAAGAGAAGCCAGACTTGTGAGCACTTCTAATACGATTCACAGAGATGGTAGTGAGGTACCAGCGGGTGTGAACTTAAAAGATCATACCTCTTATCTAAAATAGTCAATCTTATAGAAGTAGAATGCCAAGTGCTGGTTTCCAGGGTTTAGGAAGAGGGAAAAATGGGCCATTCCTATTCAATGAGTATAAAGTTTCAGCTGTGTGAGATGAATAAGTTCTAGAAATCTGCTGCACAACACTGTGTTTGTGGTTAACTACGTACACTTAAAAATTTGCTAAGAGGGCAGATCTCATGTTATCTATTCTTAGAACAATAAAATAAGTTTACACCTCAGTTTACACAGAGTATTCATGGAGCACAGATGTGCCCAGGTGCCGGCTTACAGCAGTACAGTGGTTCTTAGAGCATCATTGGTCTGTAAAGCCTGAGGTGAGAAGAGGAGAATTCTGAGAATGGGGATCCCAATGACCAAAGACCATGTGGTCATTGGCAGTGGAAAACTATGCAATATTCACCAATCCAAGGAACAGGCCAAGACCAGCCTCTCTGCAGCAGAGACTGGCAAAATCTAGAGAACTCGGGATGGATTCATGTCTTCCCCACCACCCTCCCAACTTCGAGGTTATGGGAGCCAGAGTTCTATTCCATATATTCAATATCTTAGGCCATCTTGAAAAGTATTAATAATGAGAAAAGGTATTTGAGAGACTAAGCATGGTCTTTCTAATTATGAAACCAACTCAGGCTCATTATAGAAAAAAGTATAATATATACACAACAAGAAGAAAACAACAATACAATCCCCAAAACCAGAGATAACAGTTTTTAGCTGTTATAATAGCAGACCCTTTTTATTGTAATTTCCTTACCTGGCACATCTGTCTCCATTTCCCAATCTCTCTCTCCCTCAGTCTTTTCTATGGTGCTGGCATATACTACACATATGACCTTGGGAACATTTGTCACTTGTAAAATGAAGATAATAGTAATGCTTACTTCACAGAACTGTTTTAGAATGAAATACAAAGATGTGTGTAAATGTTAGCCCTTAGTGAATATTCAGCACATTTTTGCTTTTAAGTTTTTTTAAAATGTAGTATAACTTACATATTATTTTAAAGGTAAGTATGTACAGCGAATACATTTTTTATTTCAATAGATACTTTTCCTAAAACAGTACTCTAAAGAATTGAGTAGTACCCGAGCACATGATGCGGCCTTAGCTGAATAACCAATCCTCTGTTATTGAGCATTTAGGTTATTTCTGCTTTCTCCCTGTTACAAATAGTTCTCATACAAATATTCTTAGGGGTACATATTTGGAACAAATTTGTGACTGTCTCTTTAGATTAAATTCCTAGAAGTGCAATTTCTTGTTTAAAAAACAGGCACGTGTTAAAACTTTGAATACATACATATTTTTTAATTGCTTTCCAGTAAGGCTGAACTCAAAATTGAGGTGTCTTTTTACAAATTCAGCAAAACATCTGACTACATATTCTTCTTCATCCTTGGCAATATATCTATGATTAACAGAAAGATAAAGTTCTGCTATGAATCAAAGAAACTTCACCTGGAACAAGAAGTCTGATAGTTATCTTTCTAGATATAGTATAATCTGAGAGAAGCAGGGAAGGAGTTTCTCAATGTACCTCCTGGTCTTTACGGTGACAGGCAAGCATCAAAATTTCCTTACAGATACAACAGACATACCTGTCCTCTCTTGTAAATCATTTTGTAAAGGCTCCTGTTGGAAAGATACCTGCATTTTCACTGACCAACATTCTACTTCATTATGTTACAATCCTAACTGGAAATGACACACACATGCAAACACACAATCTATTATCCTAAAAACCCCTCAGTCTTGAGTTTAGCTTTTTCCCCCACATGGATCATCAGGGTGACGACGTCCTTAGACTACTCACAAGAGCAAGAACAGTCTTCTTCATGAGTGACAACACATAAAGCCACTAAACTACAGAAGTTAATTTAAAAACAACCTGCAAAATATAGTTAGCAGCTAATGAAAGTTAACTGAACCTTCCCAGGAGATGGTTCTCAGCTATCGCTGTGTAAAGCCTTTCTTTTGCATCTGTTATTCCCAGGAGGCTAGAGAGGAATAAAAGACCAACGTGAGACAAATAGAGGCAGCTCCTCTGCCTCATCCCTGCTGCCCTACTTAGAAAGTGAGCTGAATTGGAGAGTAGGGACCAAACAGAGTTTAATTGAATTGGGAGTGAGGAAAATCTAGGCTAGAGCAGGAAAGGACTCAGGAGAAATGGGAGGGGAGAGGAGGATGCAGAATCCAGAAGGATGGCACAGCTACTGAGAGATTCCCAATTAAGAGGATCTAAGTGATTCTTAAATTTAATTTTTAATTTTCTGAAAAAAATACATGCTTTACAAATTAAAATAATCTAGAGAGGAATATAGTGAAAAGCCACAGTTCAGCTTTTGACCCAATCACCCCTCTCCCAATCCCAAGCAACATCTTTTTAGTTTCTATGTATCTTTTCAGTGTTTATGCAAATACAAACCAAAATTAATTTTTACTTCTATTTTCCACCTTCCAAAAATATTTCAATAGTGATTCCAACATTCAATTCAAGTCAATTGAGATATGAGACAAATCTTCAACATTTAGTAAGTCTGTTTCACACAGACTTGTATAAAGTGTATATGTGTGTGCTAAGGAACAAGACTGAGTTCCACATCTAGCTTGACATGATGTGGAAGAAGGAGTAACTTGTGTGGCATGGAAAGAATCCATACACTGGATTAAATTAGCAGTGGCAAAAAAAACCCCCAACAACACAAAACCCAGAGGTGATTGTAAGAACATAAACCCACCAGGAATTCATAGAAATGTGTGGATCAGTGTATATTCCATGAAATGTGTCGTGGTGGTTACAGCCAATCTTATTTAGCCTATAAGGGATGGATTGGACTTGCTCATACACATGATTGCCTTCACCTGTGAAATAATCCTTAATTATTTATTTACTGTATTCTGGAACTCAGTGATAAAGTATCATCATTGCCAAGTTGAGAAGCTTAGATATTTTCAAAGGCAAATGAGAAGTCATTGAAAGTTTTTGAATATAGGAATGACATAACCAGAAGTACATTTCTAGATGTTTAGTTGGCAACAGAAAAATTAACAATACTATTCCTGGATTTGGAAATACCCATTAAAAAGTGTATTAATGATCTATTGCTACATAATGAATAACGTACACCAAAGTGTAGTAGCTTAAAACAACAAGCATTTATTAATGCACGCTTTCCGTACGTCAGAAATGTGGGTGTAGGTATTGGCAGGATTCAGCTCTTCACAGGCTATTGACTTGTCAACCTCATTCCTTTGTGGCCATTAGCCAGAGACCTGCCTCACTGCCTCAAGAGGTAAGCCTTTCTGCAGGGCAGCTCATAACGTGGCAGTTGGCTTCCATCAGAGCCAGCAGGTGAGAGATAGGAAAGGGCAACCAAAATGGAAACCAGTCTTCTTATAACCTGATCTCAGAAGTGATATCCCATCACATATGCTGTATTCTATTCATTGTGCCTTATAGTGTGTTCATTCAAAGTGAGTTGCCAAGCCCAGTCTACAGGCAAGGGGAGAGGATTACTCAAAAGTGCAAATATGGCACAGGACCATCGGAGCCATTTTGGAGGTTATTTCAGCCTGGAAAGCTAGAAGTAGCGAGACATTGTAGTAGGTGGTTCCTGTCTGGCAGAGACAGAGGAACAATGTGAAAATGAAGAGAGAATTAGAACTTCCAAGACTTTCAAACAGATTGAATGAGGGAGAGAATGGTGATGAACAGAAGAAAGGCATCTAGCCTGGCTGATTGGGATGATTGCTAGGTGGTTACAGAGAGAAAACAGATGAAGAGAAGCAGATTTGAGAGAAACGTCAATTACCAAGCATAGGTTTAACAGACTCAGCATTAAAGAATTGGGTGAGCCTCCTGTGTAGGAGCAAGAACATGTGGGCTGGAGTCAGACAGACTCTCTATCACTTACAAGTCCTGCCTCACTGAACAACTTACTCTAACTCTCAGTTATTCTTTGGATAATATGGGAGCCAATTTCTACCTCTCCAGGTTGTTTTCAGAGTTACATGAGATAATCTCTTTAAAATTCCTACTACAGAGTAGGTGCTCAACACATAATACTGAGTATGGTTCTCCTATATAGTCTCAAAAGCAGATATAAAAATACTCTTTGTAGCATCTTCTCACAACCATTTAATAACCCCATATATAGCATGTTACTCTGTTAAATTCCATAACTGCATAAAGTTTACTTCTGCATATCTGTATAGCTCAAATTCATTTTAGATGTATAGGTTGTAAATGTATAGGTCTTTTTCCTTTTTTAAAAAGTATATTTTACTGATTATGCTGTTACAGTCATTCCAATTTTTTCCCTTTGCCCCCCTCCACTCAGTACTCCCTCTCCTCCAGCAATATCCCCCCCAACTTAGTTCCCTGGATCATGCTAAATTCTTTGGTTTCTCCCTTTCCTATACTATTCTTAATATCCCCCTGTCTATTTTGTTCCTACCAATTATACTTCTTGGTCTCTACAGCCTTCCCCCTTTCTCTCCCTTCCCCTACTAGTTGATAACCCTCCAAATGATCCCCATGCCTGTGATTCTGTTTCCTGTACTGGTTCTTTGCTTAGTTTGTTCCTTTTTTTGCTTATTTTTTAGATTCTGTTATTGATAACTATGAGTTTGTTGTCATTTCAATGTTCATAGTTTTTATCTTCTTTTTCTTCAATAAGTTCCTTTAACATTTCATGTAATAATGTCTTGGTGATGACAAACTCCTTTAGCTTTACCTTTTCTGGGAAGCACTTTATCTGCCCTTCAATTCTAAGTGATAGCTTTGCTGAATAGAGTCATCTTGGTTGTAGGTCCTTGCTTTTTGAATACTCCTTTGAATACTTCTTGCCAGACTCTTCTTGCCTTCTAAGTTTCTTTTGGGAAATCAGCTGACAGTCTTAACGGAACTCCTTTGTAGGCAATTCTCTGCTCTTCTCTTGCTGCTTATAAGATTCTCTCTTTTTCTCTAACTTTTGGCAATTTAATTATGATGTGTCTTGGTGTGGTCCTCTTTGGATCCAACTTGATTGAGGCTCTCTGTGCTTCCTGGATTTGCATGTCTATTTCCTTCACCAAATTAGGGAAGTTTTTTTTCATTATTTTTTCAAATAGATTTCCAATATCTTGCTCTTACTCTTCTCCTTCTAGTACCCCATGATATGAATGTTGGAACTCTTGAAGTTGTCCCAGAGGCTGCTTACACTACCCTCATTTTTTGGATACTTTTTTCTTCTTGTTGTTCTGATTGGTTGTTTTTTGCTTCCTTATGTCCAAATCATTGATTTGATTCTCAGCTTCACCCACTATACTGTTGTTGCCCTGTAAATTGTTATTTATTTCAATTAGTGTACCCTTTGTTTCTGACTGGATCTTTTTCATGCTGCTGAGGTCCTCACTAAATTTCTTCAGTGTCCTTATAACCAGTGTTTTAACCTCTGCTTCTGATAGATTGCTTATCTCCATTTTATGTAGCCCTTTTTGGAGCTTTGATATGTTCTTCCATTTGGGCCATGTTTCTTTGTTTCCTTGTTTTGGCAGCCTCCCTGTGTTTGTTTCTATATATTAGGTACAGCTGAATTGGCTCTATGTCTTCGTAGTGTGCCCTAACATAGTAGGTGTCCTGTAAGGTCCAGTGGCATAGCCTCTTCTATCACCGAAGCTGGGTATTCAAGGTTCACCCTTTGTGTGAGCTGGATACACCCTCCTCTTGTAGTTGAGTTTTGGCTGCTGTTGGCAGATAAATGGGAGGGATTTACCCAGGCCAGTCAGCTACATGGATTGGCTGTGGCCACTGACCACCAACCTCTGGCCACCTTGGAGGATGAATCATGCCAGAGCAGGATGGAGATGCTCCGAAGTGGTCTGTAGCTGTCCACTGGGTCCATTGGACCTGGGGTGTCCTAGATTGTTTTGGCCAAGGTCAAAACATGTATTTTTGCCTGAGGTCACCCTTCCTGAGCTATAAAGCAATCTAAGATGGTTGCTTCTTGTGCTGGGCTTGGAGATTCCCAGGTGAAGCCAAGCTGTGAAACTAACCTGGTGCTGCTAGTGCTGGACCTGAAGCTCACTGAGGCCAGCTGTTATTTGTTTGATAGGCTTTAGAAAATTTGAAGCAGGAGGCAAGACTAGCCACTCATTTGGGAAAGCGGGTTGGGTGGGCCCATAAATTGGGTGGGGTAGAGTCTCTGGGGATCTCCAAGGCAGGTCAAACATTGTTGGCCAGGTTGATGGAGTCTCAAATATGGCAGAGGCCTGCTGGCTCCATGGCTCCATTGGGAGAAGGCTCAGGAAAGGTACAATGGCCTCTGCTTGCCCTGATGTCAGACACCTCAGCCTCTCCCTGTATGCCACTAGTGCCCTTCAATCTGCCACCCTGGCACTAGAGCTCAGAGGGAGTGAGTCTGAGTAGGTGAGTCTGTGTGTGGGTTCTTTAAGAGGAACTACTTGAAGCTCCAGCAGTTTTTCCTACCAACTCAATCCCCACAGATTTTGCAGCCAAAAGTTATAGCGGCGTATCTTCCTAGCACTGGAAACCTGGGCTGGGTGACCTGGTCTGGGGTTGGGATTACTTACTCTTGAAACATCCCTCCTGAATTTTTATCCATCATACATGGGTGACAGACCAGTCCGTTCCATGTCCGCACCCCTCCCACCAGTCTCAATGGATGTGGTTTCTTTAATTCTGTAGTTATCAGACTTCCATTCAACTCATTTTCTGATGGTTCTGAGTGATGGTTGTTCTATATTTTAGTTGTAATTTTGATGTGGTTGTGTGAAGAGGTGAGCCATGTTTACCTATGCTGCCATCTTGACTGGAAGTTTCAATATGTATAGGTCTTAAACGTGTCATAAAAATTCCCCAAATGAGGGTACCTAAACATTTAGACTCAGATGTCACTAGCTTATTATTCCTTGTGTGCATAATTGGTGTATAATTTTCTTTCACTTTCTGTCTCTTTTTTTTTTAGTCCTACTCCAATATCTAGCTAGATGTTATTTTTTTTAGCCTTTCCTTTTATTGTATAGGAAGGCAGTGTAGTAGGGTACGAAAAAAAAATACCAAAAAACTATCTTATGTATGAAGACCTGGGTTTGAATTCTGACTTTTTCACTAGCCATGTAAACTTTTGGGGCTCCAATTTCCTCATTCATAAAAATTGGGCAAAATTATCTGCCTTGTGTTCCTACAGATGAAATGGCTCAAAATTATAGAGGCGGAAATTGCCATCATCCTGTCTTCCCTATAGCTGTGCAGAAGTCAGGGCACTGTCATTGTGTCTACTACCTAAGTGACAGTGCAGACTGGGTATGCTGAATTTAGGTTTTCCCTTACTCATCTTGTCTGGTCTCAGACAGCTTTCTAAGAAGCTATTCTTCTTCTAGCAAGACACTGATGGCTTGGCAGAGGCCAGAGTTTATGGTTTAGCTCTTAACCCATATCTGCTCTATATTTCATTTCTACATCATTTTCTTGACATTCTTTTTTGAGGACTCCAGTGTGTGTCTATGCCTCATCCTTTCAGTTCATGTGCCATCCTGCCTCCCTGGTACTCTCCCATTCCTCCTTGTCCCAGCACTTTCATGAGGGTGACTACTTCTGATGTGAACAATCATAGGAGACCTTCCATCTTGGATACTGCCAGAGTTGGTACATCCTCCCACCAGATAGCTGTTTCAGCCTCACAATTCCTATCTTGAGAACTCCCAAGAATCTCTGTGGCTCCGGGGCTGGGCCATGAGCTTCCCCTCCCTTTTGAGATTGTTGTCCTGTTCCTTAACCCTATCTTAGGTCCTGCTACTGGATTGCCACTCCATTCTTACTTTTTGCTATCCTCAGTGTTGCATGCTTATCTCTAGACACTCTTTTAGTTGCTATAGGGGAACTTGTTTTATCTTGTTCCAGGGTTATTCTTGTTCCATGTGCTATTCTGTCAGTCAAGAATACTCTGTCTCCCTGTCTTTCACCTACCAATTCCTTTTTTTTTAAATATATATATTTTTTAAGATTTTATTTATTTATTTTTAGAGAGGGAAGGGAGGGGGAGGGAGAGAGAGGGGGGGGGAGAGAGAGAGAAAGAGAGAGAGAGAGAGGGAGAGAGAGAGAAACATCAGTGTGCGGTTTCTGGGGGTCATGGCCTGCAACCCAGGAATGTACCCTGGCTGGGAATCGAACCTGGGACACTTTGGTTCCCAGCCCGCGCTCAATCCACTGAGCTATGCCAGCCAGGGCTCCAATTCCTTTTTAAGCTTGGTTCCAATATCACTTCTGCCTTGAGCCTCTGCTGACCTCTTAATTCTTGGTCAAATATTCCTCTTATGAAATCCCTACCATCCAACACTTTTCCTGTCAGAACTCATCACATTATAGCATCATTAACTTTTTACTTACACACAAAATCCCTCCTAGATTCTAAGCTTCATGATGACAGGCTGTCCATCTTCCCATTGTATCTTTAGTGTCCAGTGCACTGTAGTTGCTCAGTAAATATTTACTAAATAAGTGAATAATAAGGAGGACTCAAGATGGTGGTAGATCAGGTGGAAGCTCCACTAACCTCCTCCCAGGATCAAACTGGAATTACAGTTAAATTATAGAAAAATCACCTTGAATAATCAACTGAAGACTAGCGGGAGAGAAGCCTTATAACAAGGACTTACAGAAGAAGCCACATTGAGACTAGTAGAAAGTGTGGAGGTATGAGAGGGCTGGCTGGGCCCCTATGGGCAGCAGCTGAGTTCCAAAGGCATATCACAGCTTTGGTAGACTGGGTTCCCATGGGAAGTTGGTGTCTGAACTCCAAGCCAGGTTCCCCAGCCTAGAGCACCGGAACCAAAAAAGGAACCCACAAAACACCCACCTGTGAAAAGCATCAGGGTATCTGTCTGCCAGGGAAAGATGGCCAGAGATGCAGCCATCCTCTTAAAGGGCCAAAACACAAAATTTTGTTTGTAGCCACTTACCCTAGACTCCAGTGGAGGGAGGGGAGAGTGGACTCTCACATGAGGAGTCTGGGGTAGGTGGCTCTGGGGAGAGAGCTGAAGGGTCAGCTGCCAGGGTCCCTGTGCTCAGTCATCCACCATACTGTAGAAACCATCTTTCTCTGGCAGAGCACCCTCCTCCATGCAGCATCAACCTGGAGTTAAGTAATAGCACCCCCTCATAGGAATCCCTTTCACCACACCTTGTGGAGCTTAAACCCTGCTGGTGAGTACAACCAGAGGCTCTTTCAGTGACTAAGCCTAATAGGCAGCCTGAAGGCTAATGTGGATCTCTAGGTGCTTTGAGACTTTTACTGATGTGCCTCAAGACCAGAGCTGCTACAAGCTGGTATTGGTGCACAACTTGGTCCTTTCTACATGCATCCAGGCCCAGCAGAGGGAGCACAAGCTGTATATCACTGATAGTTCCTAACAGTTTGCCCAGGGCCAGTCACAGGCAGTGTCTGACATAAGTATGCACCAGAGTTTTTGCAAGTCTTCTTAATACCTAAAACAAGAAGGACCAGTCAGAAATAAATAATTCAATATCTGAAATAAATAATACACTGGAAGGAATAAAGAGTAGATTAAATGAAGCAGAGGATCAAATAAGCAATTTGGAAGACAGAGTAGAAAAAAATATCCAAGCAGAGCAGCAGCAAAAAAATAAATGAGGATAGTTAAGAGAACTTTGGGACAAAATGAAGTATGAAAGCATCTGAATCATAAGGATAGCAGAAGAAAAAGAGTTAGAGCAAAGGATCAAGAAGATATTTGAGGAAATAATAACCAAAAACTTCCCTAACTTGATGAAGGAAAAGACTCACAAATCCAAAAGCACAGACAGTCCCAAACAAGATGGACCCAAAGAGGCCCACATCAAGACACATCATAATTAAACAGCAAAGCTTAAAGACAAGGAGAGAGTCTTAAAAGCCATAAGAGAGAGGCAGTTAGTTAACTACAAGGGAGTTCCTATAAGACTGTAATCTGATTCCTCAACAGAAAAATTCAGGCCAAAAGGGATTGGCATGAAATATTCAAAGAGATGAAAAGCAAAGATGTACAGCCAAGGCTACTTTACCCAGCAATGATATCACTCAAAATTGAAGGAGAAATAAAGAGCCTCCTAGACCAGTAAAGCTAAAGAAGTTTGTACTACCAAACCAGTATTACAACAAATGTTAAAGGGTTTGCTTGAAGAAGAAGAAGAAGAAGAAGAAGAAGAAGAAGAAGAAGAAGAAGAAGAAGAAGAAGAAGAAGAAGAAGAAGAAGAAGAAGAAGAAAAAGAGGAATATAGTTAAAATGGCAATAAATATGTATCTATCAATATTCACTTCAAATGTAAATGGCTTAAATGGAAGGTAGCTGAATGGATAAGAAAATAAGATCCATATATATGCTGTCTATAAGAGGCCCACCTCAGAACAAAAGGTACACACAGACTAAAAGTAAAAGGATGGAAAAACATATTTCATGCAAATGGAAAAGAAAAAAGTTGGGCAAAAGTTGGGCAAAAAGTGATAGCAATACTTATATTTGACAAAACAGACTTTAAAACCAAGCCTATAGTAAGAGACAAAGAAGGATACTACATAATGATGAAAGGAACATTGAACAGGGGGATATAAGCCTAGTAAACATGTATGCACCCAACATAGGAACACCTAAATATGTATAGCAAATCTTGTCTTAAAAGGAGAGATTGACATAAATAAAGTCATATTAGAGGGTGTTAACACCTCATTGACATAAATGGATAGATCTCCAAAACAGAAAATCAGCAAGATGATGGCCTTAAATGACACAGTAGATCAAATGGATTTAATTGATATCTTCACAGAATTTCACTCCAAAGCTGCAGAATATACATTCTTTTCAAGTGCACATGGAACATTTTTTAGGATAGATAGACCACATGTTAGGACACAAAACAAGTCTCACTGAATTTAAGAATATTGAAATTATATCAAGCATCTTCTCTGATCATAATAGTATAAAACTAGAAATCAACTACGAGAAAAAACCTGAAAACCATGCAAAGATATGGAGGCTAAATAACAAGGTACTAATAATGAATGGTTACCAATGAGCTCAAGAGAGAAACTAAAAATATGTTGAAGCAAATAAAAATGAGAATGCAGCAACCTAAAATCTGTGGGACACAAGAAAAGCAGTCTTAACTGGGAAATTCTTAGATTTACAGGCCTATCTCAAGAAACAAGAAAAAGCTTAAATACAAAATCTAACTTTACATTTAAAGGAGCTTGAAAAGGAACAACAAACAAAGCCCAAAGTGAGTATAAGGAAGGAAATAATACAGCAGAAACAAACAAAATAGAGTCTAAAAAATACAAAATATCAATTAATTCAAGAACTTGTTCTTTAAAAAGAACAAGATAGACAAATATTTACCAGACTCATCAAGAAAAAAAAGAGGACCCAAATAAATAGAATCAGAAATGAAAGAGAAGTAACAACTGACACCAAAGAAATACAAAAGATTGTTAGAAAGTATTACAAACAATTATATGCCAATAAATTGTACTATCTATACAAAAATGGTTAAATTCCTAGAAACATACAATCTTCTAAAATTAAATCAGGAAGGATCAGGAATCTAAATAGACAAACTATAACTAGTGAAATTGAAGAAGTAATAACAAACAAACAAAACAAAACAAAACTCCTAACAAACAAATGCTGTGGACTGGATGGCTGCACAGGTGAATTTTGCCAAACATTGAGTGAAGACCTAGCACTTCTCCTTCTCAAACTATTCCAGAAATTTAAGAGAGAGGAAGATTCCAGAAATCATTTTAGGAGGCCAGCATTTTCTAATTCAAAACCAGTAAAGATACTATAAAAAAGGGAAAGTTATAAGCCAATATACCTGATGAAAATGAAAGCTAAAATCCTCAACAAAATATTAGCAAACTGAACACAGCAATACTTCAAAAAGATCATACATTGTGATCAAGTGGGATTTATTCTGAGGATGCAATGTTGGTACAATATCCACAAATCAATAAACATGACACACCATATGCAATAAATGAAGGATAAAAACCACATGATCATATCAATAGATGATGAAAAAGCATTTGGTAAAATCTAGCACCCATATATGTTAAAAATGCATGGCAAAGTGGGAATAGAGGGAACATACCTCAGTGTAATAAAGGACATATATGACAAACCAACAGCCAACATCATACTCAATGGCAAAAACTACAAGCATTCACCTTAAGATTGGAAACAAGACCAGGATGTTTGCTTCCACCACCCTTATTCAAAATTGTAGTAGAAATCTTAGTCACAGCAATCAGAAAAGAAGAAATAAAAAGCATCCAAATTGGAAAAGAAGTAAAACTGTCATTTTTGCAAGATGACATGGTGCTGTATATAGAGAATCATTCCACCAAAAAACCCACTAGAACTGATATATGAATTCAGTAAATTTGCAGGATACAAAATTAATATCCAAAAATCAGTTGCATTTTTAAATGCCAAAAATAAACTATCAGAAATAGAAATTAAAAAAACAATCCTATTCACAATTGCTTCAAAAAGAATAAAATACCTAGGAATACATTTAGCCAAGAATGTAAACGATCTGTACTCAGAAAAATGTAAGACATTAAAGAAGATGCAAATAAGTGGAAGCATATACTGTGTTCATGGATAGGAAGAGTTAACATCATTAAAATGTCCATACTATCCAAAGCAATCTATAGATTTAGTGCAATTACTATCATGATACCAATAGCATATTTCATAGAACTAGAACAAATACACCAATATTTTACATGGAACCACAAAAGACACTGAATAGCAACAGCAGTCCTGAGAAAGAAGAATAAAGTTGGAGGAATCATACTACCTAATATCAAACTATACTATAAGGCCATAGTAATCAGTACAGCATGGTACTGGCATAAAAACAGACACAAAGGTCAATGGAACAGAATAAGTCTCAGAAATAAATCTATGCTTTTATAATCAAATAATATTTGACAAAGGAGGCAAAAACATACAAGGGGCTAAAGATAGTCTATTCAATAAATGGTGTTGGGAAAATTGGACAGATACATACAAAAAATAAAATTAGACCACTTTCTTATGCCACACACAAGAATAAACTCAAAATGAATTAAAGATTTAAATGTTAGACTTGAAACTATAAAAATTCTAGAAAAAAACATAGGCAGTAAAACAGTGAATGTTTTTTGTAGCAACATTTTTCCTGAAACAGCTTCTTGGGCAAGGGAAACAAAAGAAAAAATAAACAAATGGGACAACATCAAACTAAAAAGTTTTTACATAGGAAAAAAAATCACAAAATGAAAAGACAACCTACTGAATGGAAGAACATATTTGCCAATACATCTGATAAGGGGTTAATATGCAAATTTATAAAGAACTTTGAAAGCTCAACACCAAAAAATCCAATGAAAAGATGGGCAAAAAATCCTGAATAGATACTTCTCCAAAGAGGACATACAGATGGCCAATAGACATATGAAAAGCTGCTCAATATCATTAATTATCAGAGAAATGCAAATTAAAACCTCAATGAGATATCATCTCACACCTGTCAGAATGACTATCATCAATAAATTAACAAACAGTCCCTGGCTGGCATAGCTCAGTGGATTGGGCACAGCCTGTGAACCAAAGTGTCGCAGGTTCGATTCGCAGTCAGGATACATGCCTGGGTTGCAGGCCATGACCCCCAGCAACCGCACATTGATGTTTCTCTCTCTCCCTCTCTTTCTCTCTCTCTCTCCCTTCCCTCTCTAAAAATAAATAAATAAAATCTTTAAAAAATAATGTAACTTTTTAAAAAATAAAAAGATCTTCTAATAAAAAAATAAAAAATAAATAAATTAACAAACAACACATGTTGATGAGAACATGGAGAAAGGGGAACCCTCTGTACTGTTGGTAAGAATGCAGACTGGTGCAGCCACTGTGGAAAACAGTATGGAGATACCTTAAAACATTACAAATGAATCTGCCTTGTGACCCACCAATCACACTTCTGGGAATTTATATGAAGAAACCTGAAACATTAATTTGGAAGAATATATGTACCCCTATGTTCATTACAGCATTATTTACAATTGTCAGGATTTAGATGCAACCCAAGTGCCCCTCAGTAGATAAGTGGATAAGACAGCTATGGTACATTTACACAAGGGCATACTACTCATCCATAAAAAACAAGAAAATTTTACCCTTTGTGGCAGCATGGATGGACCTAGAGAACATTATGTTAAGTGAAATAAGCCAGTCAGAGAAAGACAAATACCATATGATTTACTCATGTGTGGAATTTATGATCAAACTAAACTAACAAGGAAAATATAGGCAGACTCACAGATAGAGAACAGACTGTCAGGTCTGGGGACCTGGGAGACTCAGGGGAGAGTGGTGGGATCAAGGCAAAAAGGGAAAAAAAGAAGAGAAAGAATTCATGGACATGGACAACAGTGTGGTGATGAGGGGTCTTGGGTTGGAGTCAGGGGAAGGTGTCAGTGAAGGAGCTTATGGGGGAATAAATGATAATGGAAAAGTACAATTAAATAAATGTAATACATATACTAAAAACAAACAAACAAACAAACAAATGAACATTTTTTCAGATGCTGGCTGAGTATCTGAATTAGAATACCTCCTACTCTCACATGAGTCAATGCTGTGTTCTGATGCTTGGGCCACACCCTTATAAACTTTGCTTGGCCCTCTACCTTCCAGCGGTGGCATTTTTTGCATTTTTATTTGCTGCATCTGGCCAGTGGGACTTCCCCAGAGGAAAAACAGTTGGTCTCCTTGTCATGGTGTGTGTCTGTTTCTTTGGCCTTCTCCTTCCAACCTGTCCCTCCCTATTCCAATTCCCATCCTGGAATAGGAAGCCTCCAAGATGGTTCTCAATGTTTCAATCTCCTGGTATTCATGCCTGGGTGTACACTGAATAGAGCTGAACTGTATAACCAATAGGATGTTGCAGAAATGATAGAATATAAGTTCCAAGGTTGTGGCTTCTACCTCATTCTCACTTGGATTCCTGGTTCTGGTGGGAGCCAGCTGCCATGTCATGAGGACATAGAGTCATCCCTGTGAAGAAACTGAGGCCTCCTGCCAAGAGCCAGCTTCGATTTGTGAGCATGGGAACAAGCCATCTTGGAAGCTGACCTTTTAGCTCCATTCAGGCTTTCAGATGACTGCGGCCCTAACAGATATTTGATCGCAACTTCAGGAGAGATCCTGAGCTGGAGCCAGCCTACTAAGATACTCCTGATTTCCTGCACTGTGGAAACTGTGAGATAATAAATATTTATTGTTGTTATCATTTGGAAATTTGTTATGCAGAAACAGGTAACTAATGAAATCTTATCTGACCTCACTTCACCAGTGAAACCACTGAGACCACTCAGCTCACTATGAAAGCAGTCTTAACAGAATGACAAAAGTTGATACAAATATTTGAAAACCTGGCTAAAAGTTTGATGATATGTTCATTAAAGGCAGCACACACACACACACGCACACACACACAAGAACACAACAACAACAATAGGGTCCAACTCCCTTTACCTTGTAGTTCCTAGTTAAAACAAATTGCTCATCCATTTAAACATAATACAGATGACCAAAAAAGGATGTTGCTCTAAAAGAAACAAAGTAAAACACAGTATTTATGTTTGATTCTTCATGTGCAGTGTTAATTCTACATCTGAAAAAAATCCACTGGTCAACATGGAAAAAAGAGAAGTAGGAGGACCTAAAATAGGTACGATAATCAAGGGGCATTACATAAGACAAATATTTTCAACTTAGGAAGACAAAGGTTGAAAGGAAATATAATTTAAGTCTCTAATATCCTACAGGATGTGGTAAAGTTAAAGAGGACTTGTGCATCTGATGTCAGTGTGAATGCTTAGTCTTTTTGGATGTCTGGTCTATATTTGGATTATAAAAAAAGGTGTCCAAACCAGAAAACAGACATTCATTTTTAATCATGTAGACATTATAGGTTGAAATCTAGACAGATGTGTAAAACTTAGAAACATCATAAGCTTCAAAGATGATATGGAAAGGTAATATCCTAACCTCTCATTAGCTAGCCCTTAGTCTTAGTGTGTCAAGGCATTCTTAAAATTCTTGCAATAGCTTCATCCACATCAGCCTTCTAACTAGTGTTCTCACTTCCGCATGTGCCCTTTCCCAATCCGTTCTCCACAAGCAGTTGTCATGTTTGATTTAAAATATAAAACAGATTATTTCTCTTTTGCGTAAGGCCTTGGGGGCTTCTCATCATCCTTGCCATAAAGTACAGCCTCCTCACCATGACTCAACAGCCCTTGTCCCTGAATCCTGCCTCTTCTCTCATGTCATTCCCCTGTGTCCTGTCTCTTCCAGAGGACTTCCAAGCCCCTTCCTGTCTCGGGCTTTGGCTCTGGGAATGTCTCCTATGGCTGACTCATCCTCCTCCTTCAGGTGGCAGTCTAACTCTCACCTCCTAGAAAGGCCTTCACCGACAGTCTGATCAAAAGGGTTCTACACAAACTACTTGTCATTTGATGACAGGGTTGCTTTTCTTCACAGCATGTTTCATTGTCTTCAATTGCATCTATTTCCTTACTTGTTTATTGTCTGATTATATTGCTCATCTGTCAGTTTCAAATGTCTTTTAAATCATTGATTCACAATACCTAGCACAGCAGCTGACATTATTTTCTTTTTCTTCTTCATTATCATTGTAATGAATGAGATAAAATGGACAACTCAACTGCTGGATGTTACATAAAAAATTTCCATGACCTATACCATTTCACAAACTTTCCCCTCTGAGGTCTTTTCTTTCCTCATTCCGTCCCTCTCCCAACCCCTTCTCTTTTGATTTCTCTATGGCTTTAAATATACTTTGCTGCTCACACAGTGTAAAACAATTGTATTCTGTCCTTAGCTCCTGACTTTAACTGCTGGCTATTTCCCTTAGATTTCTTTTCAGTGTGGTGAGCATGCATTTTCTATTTGGTTTTAGCATATTTAGCTTAATGGTGTTTTTCTGTTGAGGAGTATTATTAATGTGTGACAGAAAGTGCTGAGGGAGTGAAGAAAAGTGCCGTGGTTGGCAGCACTATTAATAGCAACTTGGGAAACTGAGATCTGCAGGAGTAGGACTCAAGTCCAGCCCAAGAACTTGATGCCTGTGCTAGCCAGGAATGACCAGAGCTGTGTGGTAGCATTGCCCTGTAAATGATATTTACTGAATTTGTTCCCCTTTTTATTTCATCAAACTACAGGTCAAAATGACCTTAGTTAATATAAAAAAACAAAATAATACTTTATTTGTTAAATTGTTTTGTGTTATATTTATTTTGATGAGTTTTAAATGAGTTACTATTCCCTGAAATGTATGATATGTTTTTACATTGAGATAAATAATTCATTTAATTTTTATTGTTATTCATATTCCCCCCACCCCACATACACATGCATTACTTGGAATAATAATTTTTTGCATAATGGTGAAATATTAGAATAAAAGTCAAAGCCTGAGACACAGTTTATTGTGTTAGCCTTAAAATTTGGAAACTACAAGAATAAATATTATGAAAGGCTTTTTATACTTTTAATGACACCATCTCCAAATGGTTAAAAAATATACCCTAGGCCTATTTAGCAAACCTTACTTATTTGTAGCAAGATTTATAAATGAATTGCCAATAATCTGAATTGAGTGCACATCCACAATTGCACATCCACAAGTATGAAGTTTAAAGTAGTCTAAAAACCAAAAGCATTTTTGTTTATTTGCTTGTGTAGCAAACTCAAATGGCCACAAAATCTAACCAGAACTGATGCAAGGCTGTTGATTAACTCTATTTACTTTGCTGAGTGTGAACAGCCACACATTTTACTGCAGAAATATTAATGTATTTGATTTTTGGATGTTGCCTCAGTCCCATTGGAAGTGTTGTAAAATATAGTTTATGCACTTTATTACCTTTTAAAGAATGTAAAAAGTGTGATGTTAGCAACATATGCAATCTTGAGGTTTTTGAATGGGGGATTGAGGATTGGTACCATAGAATCATAAATAAATGTTCAAGCTGGAAGATTCTTAAGAAATACTATGCATATTCCAACCTCCTTGTTTTATGAATGAGGACGCTGAGGCCAGAAAGGTGCAGTGAGCTGCCAAAGGCCTTACTACTCGGTTAGTAGCAGAGATAGAAATAGACTCCAGTCCCCAGGTGCTCAGTTCCTGGGCTGCTTCTATGTACAGCCTATAATGAGCTCTCTCCAGTGGTTGGGGTTTCTAAGCAAGTAAAATGGACTTGACTGCATCCTTTACTCAAGACTCAGTGTTTCAGTGTGGAAGGAGACACAAAACTGTGCACATATCTACTTCTGAAAGAAACAGAGTCCCTTTTCTTTTCCTTAATTGATTGATCCTTATAAAACCATCCGGCTGATCAGCACGAGGACAGTCACAATCCCAGTCTCCCCAGTTTATTAGGCGCTGATTCAAACACTAAAAAGGCAAAGTCCTAGACCTCATTCTCAAACTTAAATTCATATTTTGATGAGTTTCTATTTAAATCACTTCTGAATGTATATTAGTTTTCAATTAGTCACCAAGAATTTACTGAGTTTCTATGTTCCCAGGATGATGAAGTGACTAAATCAGTGATTTTCAACCAGGGTCAATTTTTCTTGCAGGGGATAATTGGCAAAGACTGACAGCATATTTATCTGTCCAACTTGGGGGCATACTACTGGCACTTAGTGAATAGAGGCCAGAAGTGCTACTAAACACCCCACAATACACAGGATGACCCCTGGCCCAAAAGGTCAATAATGCTAAGGTTGAATATGCTGGTACTAAATATATACCACCTTTTTCTTCTTCAGGGGTTATATACTCTAATCGCAAAACCTCAACATAACCAACTTTCATGAAATTAGGAAGAGTAAGTACTAAACTTAGTGGTCTAATGATTTAGAGTCAGAAGACCAAAGTTCAAGCCCCACCCTGCTACCTATTTCCCCTGTGGCCTTTGGAAAATCACTTCAGCACTTGGGGCCCCAGTTTCCTTATCTCTACAACATGGTTAATAATAATTAATTTATATATTTTATTGGGCAGCTGTATCAAAGGAAATTGTTTTTGAAAATATTTTGAGAACTATAACATATTATACAAATATATAAATAAATATAGTCTTGCCATTCATTATAACACTGTCTTTCACAAAATACAGATAGATGTCTTCTGCATCCATCAACCTGGCACTACGCTTGTAGAAGTATCCACCCTGATCTCAGTAAACAACACCATTACCCACCAGTGATCTAAGTCAGGAACACAACATCCTCTTTGATCCTTTTCTTTCTCTCTCTTCCAACCAGTCACTAGGGAATCTACATTTTTTTCTTTCCTAAAGGTGGTAAATGCAGGAATAGACATTTAAATTAGGGAGTTCTGGCCAAGATGGAGACACAGGCAGAAATGCTCTGCCTCCTTGCACAATCAGAAGGATAACCAATTTAAAAACAAAGAATAACCAGAACTGCCAGAAAAACATTTGCATGTAAGTCCAACAACAAAGGAGTTAAAGAAACATTCATCCAGATGGTAGGAGGGGCAGAGACAGGCAGCTGAGGCAGAGAGGACCAGCAAGGAAGAGGACCAGCAGAACAGGTGGGAGATCCCACATTCGTGCTCAGAGAAACTGGGAGGAACGTCAGGGGAGCAAGACAGACCACAAAACCCAAGGCTGTAAAAAAGTCTGTGGGAGTTGTGGTGGAGGGAGAAACTCCCAGCCTCACAGAACAATTCATTAGAGAGACCCATAGGGTCCTAAAATGTACACAAACACACCCACCTGCAAATCAACACCTGAAAGGGCACAATCTGCTTATGAGAAGTGAGGGAAGTAGTGGAAAGTGAGATGAGAGTGGAGCAAGTGGTATTGTTCCCTCTCTGACCTCTCTCTCACAGACAGTACCACAATGCAGCAAAGAGTGTTGCCCTGCCCTGGAAAATACCTAAGGCTTCACCCCTTATCACGTAACAGGTGCACCAAGACAAAGAAATATGCCCTAAATAAAAGAAGAGAACAAAATTCCAGAAAAAGAACTAAACAGCAAGGAAATATACAATCTATCTGATGCAGAGTTCAAAACACTGGTAATCAGAATGCTCACAAAATTGATTGAGCTCGGTCACAAAATGAAAGAAGAAATGAAGGCTATACAAAGTGAAATAAAGCCAAATTTACAGGGAACTAACAGTGAAGGGAAGGAAACTGAGACTCACATCAGTGAGTTGGAACAAAAGGAAGAAATAAGCACCCGACCAGAACAGAATGAAGAGGCTTAGGAACCTCTGGGACAACCTTAAATGTTCCAGCATCTAAATCATACGGGTGCCAGGGGGAGAAGAGGAAGAGCAAGATATTGAAAATGTATTTGAACAAATAATGAAGGAAAACTTCCCCAATCTGGCAAAGGAGATAGACTTCCAGGAAGTCCAGGAAGCTCAGAGACTCCCAAAGAAGTTGGACCCAAGGAGAAACACAACAAGGTACATCATAATTACATTACCCAAGATCAAAGATAAGGAGAGAATCCTAAAAGAAGCAAGAGAAAAGGAGATAGTTACCTACAAAGGAGTTCCCATCAGACTATCAGCTGATTTCTCAAAAGAAACCTTACAGACAAGAAGGGGCTGGAAAGAGTATTCAAAATCATGAAAAAAAAAAGGCAAGGACCTGTTTCCAATATTACTCTATCCAGCAAAGCTATCATTTAGAATAGAAGGGCAGATAAGTGCTTCCCAGATTAGGTAAAGTTAGAGGGCTCCATTATCACCAAGCCCTTATTACATGAAATGTTAAAAGGACTTATCTAAGAAATAGAAAATCAAAACTATGAACAGTAAAATGACAATAAACTTACAACTATCAACAACTGAACCTAAAAAAACAAAAAGAAAAACTAAGCAAACAACTAGAACAGGAAGAGAACAACAGAAATGGAGATCACAGGAAGGGTTATCAGTGGGGAGGGGGAGAGGGAGAATAGGGAGAAAAGGTATAGGGAATAAGAAACATAATAGGTAGGCACAGAATAAACAGGGAGAGGTTAAGAATAGTGTAGGAAATGGAGAAACCAAAGAAATTATATGTACGACCCATGGACATGAACTGTGGGGGCAGTATGCTGGCCATTGGAGGAGTGGTGCAGGGAGGAGCGGAATAAAGGAGAGAAAAACACTGGGACAGCTGTAACAGCACAATCAATAAAATATACTTTAAAAAACAACAAAAAAGAAATTTAATATTTCCACCTATACACTCACTAATGAGTCACAGGCTGATGTCACAATACTGTTTGTTTATGCGATGTTGTCCTCTACCTTTTCTTGCTCCTGTGCTCTTCTTATCCCTCAAGACTTTTCCTTTAATTTGGGGAGAGAAAATATTTTCCTGGAGACTCAGTAATGAGTCCATTGTTTCCTGATACCTTACTATCTTTGTTTTGGAAATAAAGAGGCTCAAGACTAGGTGAACAGTCATTTTTAGACATAAGCAAAGGTGTGTGAGGTCATCATCTGAAATCTAGTAGAGGAACTCAGATCTTCAGAATCTCTGAGTACCTTGGGACAACTTTCTGGAAAGCATGAGCTAATTGGCCAAAACGAGAACATTTGGCATATGTGTAGATGGTACCACAATTTACTCTTTTGTGGGGGGTATTTAGCATTATGCACACTTAGTATATGAAATCCTATTTATGTGAAAAAGATTTACTATGGTTTAAAAATTTACTCTCTAAAAGATGTTTTATTTGTGAAATTATTCCTAATACTGTAACAAAGACTGTCTCAGTGCAATTAAAACATATTTTGAAACACATTTCTTCTAATGTGTCAAGTAATGTACATGAGGTAGAAAGGAAAAGACAAATTGCAATCACTGCATTGATGGAAGAATTGTACAGGTACAATTAGAAAGAGAGGGAAAATCAATTCTTTCAAAATTTGATTGGTACAGGTCATTTATTAGAACCAAATTCACTTTTTAAAACCATAGTCTCTTCATTGTTTATAGCATACAAATCTCACACGATGGTATAATGTGGGTATAAATTAATACAGATAAATGATTTATTTTTATTTCCTTCACCTTGATGTTTTGAGCTCTATGGTAATGTAGACCTCAGCATGCAGAAGTTCTTAATGAAGCATTCTCACAGATTGCTAGTGTTACTCAATGGAGCTTAAATGTTTATATTTTTATACAATTAAATTATATTATTGCTGGGTGTTAACAAAATAATTTCAATTTATTCTTCCCCATGACTCTCAAAAGAGTTGTATTTTTCCCATGACACATACATTTCCACCCATTACACAGGGTCATGAGCGTTCTCATCTGACCTCACCCATAAGCAAACAAGACAACAGTCTTTTCTGGCTCTAGCAGTTGGCTTGGCCATCACACCCCCATCACCCAAAGCCAGACCGAACACTTCCTTTGGACCGTAAACACTAATTTGCCCTTTTCTTCCCAGGCCATTCACCTCTTTGATGCTAGCTTTCCCCATGTATGAACAGCAAAAAGTCTCCTGGTGGTGGGGATGATTCAGGAGCAGTGAAATGGAAACAAGATAGATCTCATTTTAAAAATTATAAGGAAATCTGGGTTTGCTTTGTGTACTCTAAATTCTAACAAGCTATAAATTAGATTATTCTATTTGATTTTGGTATCATTTCCTAGGGCCTTATGTTTCACATTTTCCAGGTTCCTCTCTGATGTTCATGCTTAGGGGTTTGCATGGATAATAGCAATATCCGCAGGATGTCTGCTGGATTTATCTGGAGGCTTACTCTGTAAAATCACATAAACTGTCCCTTTAAAGTTCCAACAGACTTTCCAGGAGAAACCTCTTTCTAATCCAGAAAAAGCCCATTCTCTATTCTTTCTTTCATCAAGCTCCATCTAATGGCAATTCCATGCTTTTCAAAACGGAGGGAATTCATGGTGTCCAGGTAAAGGGTAAACTCCCCCAGGGGCTTCCAAGGAGCTGAGTTCGGGCTTTTTTCAGTAACAGAAGTAAGCCCTTGGGTTATCATTTGCTGCATCAGGATTTTACTGATTGGATTGATTTCAGTCCTGAGCACAGAGAAAGTGAATGAAACAGAAAGTGTGTTGCTTTCACTTAATCAAATCACAAAGCAACACACCCCCAGTGCATGGATCCAAGGAGCATTTGGCAGGGGTTGGAGCCATCCAGCTATTCTAAATACCAAGTCAGACAAGAAAATTGCAGGCTTGAGACTGAAGACTGCAGGAGGCCTCTCTAGCAGCCCTTTACTGCATTACTTTATAATACTGAAGGAATGCAGAAAATGCACAGTGATGGGCATGCATTTCAACATGGAAATAGCAAGAGCAAAGATATAATGTCTCATTGGTCACCATGTTGCTCACAGTGTGGAGAAACCCACAGGAAGTGCTCTGAGTGTGTCACTCAGTGGCTGCTGGATGCACGCTTTGCTGAGTCACTGGCCTTGGCAGGATGAGTTGGCTGGGACCTTTCAGGCAGGTGATAGAGGGAGAAAAAAATCTGTTCTTCAAACTCAACAGCAAGTCCGTTTCCTAAGACTCACTTTTTGATTTAGTCCAATCCCTTCTATTCCACATATCTTGTATTTGAGCCACTTACACAGTGTAAGTATACATTTGAGCTTATACACAGTGTAAGTATATTTACTTGTAAATGTCTTGAGTAATTATAAATATCTTAGTCTACAGGGGGAAGGATGCTCTTCACCCCTCTCAATTTCCCTTCTTTCCAAACATATGCAGGCATGTGGATGCATACACATAGTCACACACACACTTAAGGCTGCCTGGGGAGTATTTGTGGTTATGGCTTGGAGAAACTAAAGAACCTACCACCAGAAATGATAATAGAAATAAATGAGAAGGACCCATGCTTAGGACCCATCCTATCTATGTCTGTGACTAAAGGAAGCTGATGTGCACAGAACCACCATGGACTCAGCTGGACTCAGGCTGCCATTCAAAGTGGGATCCATGAGGAAACTTTGCCAGCTCCCCACCTTGTGCCTTTATACCAACTTGCTTAATTAGAAAGAGTTTCTATTCCATGAGTGAGCCAGTTGAAAGTCTGTGAAAGGCGGGAATGATACGTCCGGAAGCAGCTGTTTGAGTTCCAGAACACCCATCAGGCCAGCTGGAGGTCCCTTTATTATCTCTTTGTTCTCAAGATGAGGCTGCTGCCTAGAGAGGAGCCCACCTTCTCAAAGTCATTGCATTTTGAGTGTCTTATTATATTTATTTACCCATGACCAATTGGGGTGAATGATTATTACAAAAGATGATCTGAGGACTGAAGTTACTCTGAAAGAGGGGCAGGAAATACAGTAACATATCTCCATTTCAATTCATTTAGCATCACCCCCTCTCACCAAACCAAACATTCCTCTGCTTTTTGCTTTGGCATTTTGTCACAATTTGTTTGGTAGTAACAACATTCTTATCCTGGATTGACTTCTCTTCAAGGGCATAAAATGGTAGTGTCTGTAAGGAAATCTGAATTTACAGAACAGAAAATGCCTTCTATGCCTTCCTATCATGATCATCTGCCTCCCTGGGAATGGACAGATTGCTGCCCAGAAGGACTTTGGTAGCCTGTGGGAATGGATCCTTCACTTCTCTTACAACTTTGCTTTTTACCCCTCTACAGAGGACAAACTCCAAACGGACTCATTAGCATGCATGCTACCTTACAGCCCACACTCACACCATATCTTAGGCCTAATGGTAATAACCTAGGTCTGTAATCCTCTTCCTTCCTTAAAAAAGGGAAGGTGTGTTTCCTTCATTCTTCCCATTCATCCACCCACTGAGAAAATTTCAGATTGATGTGGAAATAAAAAGTTCAGGATATTTAAGCCCTGTCTTTCCTCTGCTAAATTTCAATGGTACTTGGGTTTGCCTTTTGCTGTATTGTCAGAGATTCATTCAGCTGCAAGTTAACAGAGCACTATTTCAAGAAGGGCTTACACTATTAAGAAAGATTTCTGAAAAGCCCTCATTTTGTATTTTGTTGTCCCCAGTGGTGTCTCTTTGCCACTTCCAACACTGAGAGAGTCTAGGAAGTTGAGATTTGTAGCCTAGCACATTGTTACCTTGAACAAAATTAATAAGGAAGTGGTGGGGGGCAGGAATTCAGTCTTGGGTAGAACACCAGTCGTGACTGCTACAGTTCTAGCATTTAACACTGTAAATTATACATTATTTGTTGAACAAGGTCCTAAAATGTTAAGACAAGACATGATCAAATCTTAATATTAAGACATGGTTTAAAAGGAGGTAGAAAGCATTGTGACAAAAATCTTCAGGCTAAAATTCAGGCCCTTCCAGGAGGAAACAGCTGCTTCTTTGACAGCCTGAGAAGCAATTCTTGCCCCCTCCAATTCTATCCTCATCCCTTTCCCCAGCTAACCTCAGGAAAGCAGAAGAGAGTAGAGCTCAGAGGTCCCATGGAAGTTGATGTTCTAGGAGATGTTACAAGGGAGGGTTGTAGATGACTGACTACATTGGTCCTTAAAGTGGTGACATTGATGCAAGGCTTTGTCACTGTGTGGACACTAGTTAAATAGCATTTTATTTCTCCCTAGATACTCTGTGTTGTTGGGGTTTTTTTCCCCTGAGTTTTTAAAACCTCTGTAAGCCAGGATATCTTAAGTTTTTGTTTTTCAAAACTCTCTGTTCCACATGAGAGGCATCTGAAGTTATCATGACTTTTTCTGGAGAGAGGGTGTTTCCAATGGTTTACAGCCTATTTGCTGTGGTGTTATTTTGTTTCAGCTGTGGCTGTAACTTAGTCTGACAAGATTGCCTATTATTTTATATTTTATTTTATTTTACTTTAATTTTATATTTTATTTTACCTCTCCTGTCTTTTTGGAGGAAATTACACCTAAGCAGGCTGATAGTTGTCACCTGAGTGAGAGTCAGTTCTCTCTGGGGATGTAGGAAATGGAGTCATTCCAGTCAAAAGATCAAGGCTACAACATCAACTTGTTATGGTATGAAGTCCTTTTCTTTTGATGCCCCCCCCCCTTAACTGGGTGCTTTTATTACAAGCTACCCTATCACAGGCATGACAGATTCAGGACATGGCTTCACCTGGTCCTCTCCAGTGGTTCCCTGGATGGAGGACCCCATTGTGTGGACATTGATGCCCTGGAGCTCATCAGCACCAGAAAATTCCCAATCATCCCAGGGGCTGGGGTATGGACCCAGAACTGAGGATGATGCGTGGGCAACAGGGAATCCTTGACAATAGCCATTTCCTCTAAGAGGCACTTTACTGCTTGGCTGGCTATGACAGCATTTTCTCATGGATTCTGTAGATAGCTCTCTGAAACACTCACTTTTGTATTTGTTGACATTAAAAAATCAAGTGTTCATGAAAAAATATGAATCTGTTTGGAGTAGGTGATTTTAGGATTTCTATAGTTCAAAAAATGTAATTTCAGTCACATTTTCAGAAACTCACTAATCTGAATCATTTAAACATTTTGTTGCTACAGAGCAGATCTCTTGAATAGAAACATTTTGCATATTTTCTTATTTATGAGAAGTTTATGAGAAATTTATAATATTTTCTTATGTATGAGAATCACATGTAGATTAAATCAAACATTAATTAACCAATTAGCAGTTGGTAGTATGTTACTACTCTATCTCAGTTTATTTTCTTAAATTAGAATGTTATCATCTCAAGACAGGATATTAGATTGCTCAGGACTTCCGGCAAGATGGAGGCATAGGTGGATGCACTGTTCCTCCACGCACAACCAAGATTAGAACAACAATTTAGAGGCAGACCAACATCCAGAACTGATAGACAATTTATCTGAATGGAAGTTGGACAGCCAAGAAGTTGAAGTAGACCCGTTCATCCAGACTGGTAGGAGGGGCAGAGAGGAGCAGCCAGGCATGGGTTACAGCACGGGTCGCGGCGCCGAGAGCAGAGAGCAGTGGGAGCATAAGGCAACTGGGGGAGCGTAAAGCATCTGGGGCTCGGGGTGCACAGGATTGCAGCAAGTGGACCCTGAGTACGCGAGCGGCAGCTGGCGGACCAGTGAGGCAGCGATTGTGGACAGGGGCAGAGCGCGCAGCCCAGGATCCCAGGGAAGGGACTAAGGTCCCAGGAAAGCGGAACTACCACCATTGCCCCCACATACAACGTCACAATCTAGCGACTGGGGTGCCCAGCCCTGGTGAACACCTAAGGCTCCACCCCTTGCCATAACAGGAGTGACCAGACCCCCCCCCAAAAAAAAAGAGAGAGACAGACAGACAGACATGTCTCAAACAGAAAAACAGATCAATACCCCAGGCTTATCCTTTTGAGCGACTAAGAGATAGCCAATCTTTCAGATGCACAGTTCAAAACACTGGTGATCAGGAAGCTCACAGAATTGGTTGATTTTGGTCACAAATTAGATGAACAAATGCAGGTTACCATAAAAGAGATGAAGGAAGACGCATAGAGAACCAACAGTGATGGGAAGGAAACTGGGACTCAAAACAGTAGAGTGGACCAGAAGGAAGAAAAAAAAAAAAACACAAACAGGAAAGAATGAAGAAATAAGAATTCAAAAAAAAACGAGGAGAAGCTTAGGCACCTCCAGGACATCTTTAAACGTTCCAACATCCGAATTATAAGGGTACCAGCAGGGGAGGAGGAAAAGCAACAGATTGAACACATATTTAAACGAATAATAAAGGAGAACTTCCCCATTCTGGCAAAGGAAATAGACTTCCAGGAAATCCAGGAAGCTCAGAGAGTCCCAAAGAAGTTGGACCCAAGAAGAAACACACCAAGACCCATCATCATTACATTAGCCAAGGTAAAAGTGAAGGAGAGAATCCTAGAAGCAGCAAGAGATAAGGGGACAGTCACCTACAAAGGAGTTCCTATCACACTGTCAGCTGATTTCTCAAAAGACACCTTACAGGCAAGAAGGGGCTGGAAAGAAATATTCCAAGTCATGAAAGACAAGGACCTATATCCCAGATTACTCTATCCAGCAAAGCTTTCATTTAGAATGGAAGGGCAGATAAAGTGCTTCTCAGATAAGGTCAAGTTAAAGGAGTTCATCATCACCAAGCTCGTATTTTATGAAATGTTAAAGGGACTTATCTAAGAAAAGAAGATAAAGAAAAAACATGTATAGTAAAAGGACAGCAAACTCACAATTATTAACAACCACACCTAAAGCAAAACCAAAAGAAACTAAGCAAACAGCTAGAACAGGAACAGAACCGCAGAAATGGAGATCACATGGAGGGTTAGCAACAGGGGAGTGGGAGGAGGAGAGAGGGGGAAAAGGTACAAAGAATAAGTGGCATAGATTGTAGGTTGAAAATAGATAGGGGGAGGGTAAGGATAGTATGGGAAATGTAGAAGCTAAAGAACTTATAAGTATGACACATGGACATGACTAAAGGGGGGGATATGGGTGGGAGAGGGTGTACAGGGTGGAGGGGAGTGAAGAGGGGAAAATGGGACAACTGTAATAGCATAATCAATAAAATATATTTAAAAAAAGATTGCTCAGAGTGTTATAAAAATGTACCACAGACTTGTTGTTTAATGGCTTAAACAACAGAAATTTTCCCAAGATTGTGGAGACTAGGAGTCTGGAATCAAGATGTTGGCAAGGTGGTTGTCTTCCAAGGCCTCTCCTTGACTGGTAGACAGCCGTCTGGTCCCTGGATCCTCACATCATCTTCCCTCTGTACTTGTCTGTGTCCTACTTTCCTCTTTTTATAGAACACCACTCATACTAAATAAAGCCCCACTCTGATGACCTCATTTTAACTTAATCACCTCTTTAAAGGCCTCGTCTTCAAATACTCATCCTAAGGCACTGAGGTATGGCACTTCAACATATTTGTGGGGGACGGGGGTGGGGTGGCAGGCCCAATTCAACCCATAACAGAAGGTTTAACAAGAAAAATATATTTTCAAAGTGTATAAATTTACTGAAGCATATTATATACCAGCAATAGGGTAATAATTTCACATACATTATTTCATATATTTCCTATAATAATCCTAAAAGCTAGATTATTAGAATCTTTATTTCTCAAATGAGAAAATTTGGGCTCAAAAATTAAATAACTTTCCCAAGGAGAACAAATTGTCAAAACAAAGACTGTAAACGGCCTTCAGAAAGTGCACGCTACCTCTGTGCTCTTCTGGAACCCACACAAGGTCACAGGCTATTGGCAGCACGTGCAGGCTTTCTAGCTCCCAGTGCAGCATTCTATTGTACAAGTATGCAAATGATATTAAATGAATGTCATTTTTGCTACTTTGCTTATTAAAAATGAGGACATTGTTTTACCTTGGGTTGATGAAGCAGTTTTACTTGTCAAGGGATGAAGAATACTTAACATAATTAGATCTTAATAACCATCAATGCTTTGTTTGTTAACTCAGTTAATTGAGACTATTGAAAGGATATATACATGTATACACACATATGTATGTATGTATCTATAGATATATCTATAGATACATACATACATATGCTTTGCCTAGAACTGAGGGCTGTCTCAGGATATGGGAGTTTTTGTGTTAAAATGGAGACAATCACAGTTTTAGAAACAGAAGCAGAAAATGTAGGAAAACAGTCTCAACAACCACAGAGTCAGGTCCTATGGAGTACAGGATAGTCACTCTATCCTCATTGTCACCAATTTAAGAAAATTACTTCATCTCTTAGTTCACCTGAGACAGGGTTAGTCTTTGACTCTAGCATAGAATTGGCTGACACAGGAAGCATAGATTTCTTTACCTAATCTGACTCAACCTAATCACATGTATTTTAACAAGACAACCCACCTTGGTTCCTTCTTAGTGATCCCATTCTGTGTTTTCTAAACTAAACTAAGTAGATTTGTATGAGCACTGTTAAAAATTATGGTAACAGGCTCACCCAAAATAGATTCTAAATACCATCTCCAAATCTGAGCTCCAGGCTGCTCAGTCACCATGTCCTGAGTTCTGCCCCCCTCACTGGCCCCTAGGGAGAAAGCCATTTCTCAATGTGTCTGTGTGTCCTCAGTCTTTCTATTTTGAGCCATCACTGTTTCATTAACTCCATTTCTGGAGGGCTCTCTGACATTGGGGCCCTGCATGTTCAGCCTTAAGCCCTTGTCCATTGCTGTCCAACTTGTATGATTTACTTGACACATGTTCACTAGCTAGCTAGATACTAAGGTTCATTTCAACCTCAAAATAAGCTTAGCTTCCTTACCTACTATTCCAACTTAGCATCAGAGTTTAATCTTATCATTATCTATCTGTCTTTGATGACAGATCCCATCTATCCCCATTACTAATCTCTATCCATCACTTCTAACTATGAGAAACAGAATCTCAGTCTTTTCTTTTGGAAAGTATGCATTTTCATCTGGGTCTCCCACTGAGTTCCTCTCTGAAAGAAACCTTTAAATGTTAGCTCATCTTCAGAACAGAGAGGCCCTTGGTGAGTAACCAAATCCATCTAAGCAGCTTCACTCTGCGAAAGCTCCACTCAGTGACTCATTCATTAGGAAACTCTAAGATGCCATTTTCTGGAACCCCATACCTCCCACATGTTTTACAACAGCAAAACTATTTTTTACTGACTATAAATGCAACAGATAGGGTCTCTGTCAAGGGGGAAAAAGAGTTAGTAATGGATGAAACTGAAGTGTCAATTACCCCTAAGATTGATATTAGAAAGAGCCCACAGTCTCGATTTTGAAAGTGATTTTCTTGCTTCACAAAACACATGAGTGTGGCTGGCCTCCATAAGGTGTTTTAAAAATTACTGACTACACATAATATGTATGTAGCTCAGGTAATTTGAATAATTAAAGTCATCATACCATGATTTGGGAAAAGAAGTTATATCAGAATAGGTCAGACCTCTGACACACATTGTAGGCAACAGTTACACAGACATTACACATGATTCAGTCTACAGGGTTTTAATTCACCCATAAGCATTCTATATACTTCTTAGATATATTTAATTGGAAAACTTATTTCCATAATTTCTTATGTGTTTAGAATTGTTTTAACCAAAGAACATTCTGTATTGTTATATTATTTTCTTAAGAAAAATTAGAGGATTCATGTTTTTATAAATCAACATAGCCAGCTGGCCAGTCAGAAAAGATTCTGTGTTCATTACTGTCAGTTGTGACAAGTTTTCATGTCAAAGGAAAACCATGAGCATTTATGGGCATAATATTAATCAAAGAAAATGTGTGGCATACAAAGGGCTATGGTATGCCTTTTAATGACATGTTACATGAGTAGTTCTTTTATTTTTCCTACAATATATTATAGCTGATTGGCAATAAAATCAGAATAATCCTTTAGTTTTACTAAGGGAAAGAGTAGTGATAATCCTTTAGGTCTACTGCCAATCTTGGTTTGGCATTTGAATTTTCTTCAGAAACACTGTATAAACCAAATTGATTGTAATGAAGATAAAGGTACATGGCCTGTTAAAGCTAAGGCATGGCACAGAGTTTAAGTTGTCTTTCTTCTGTTCTTCTTCAAACTTATTATTTTCCCTTTACAATTTTAAAAATTATATTTCATGAGGAAGCAATATACTTCAATAGGCAGTATTGGGAAAGCTCTTTTCCATGTTATAAAATAAGAAGAAGAAAAAGAAGAGAGCCCTGGCTATTGTGGTTCAGCGGATTGAGCACTGGCCTGCAAGCTGAAAGATCACTGGTTTGATTCCCAGTCAGGGCATATGCCTGGGTTGCAGGGCAGGTACCCTGTTGGGAATATGTGAGAGCCAATGCAAAAGACAACCCATAGATGTTTCTCTTGCACATCATTGATGTTTCTCCTCTCTGCTTCTCCCTTCCTCTCCCCCTCTCTAAAAACAAATAAATAAAACCTTTTTAAAAAAAGAGGAGAAGACAAGAAGAGAAGATAGTGAATGCTGACCACATACCACAAAAATCAACACCAAGTAGACTAAAGAGTTAAATGAGGGAGAAAAAACTATAAAATTTTTAGAATGATATATATTATAATATCTTTATGAAGTTGAAATAAGGAAGAATTTCTTAGATAAAAGAAATCCAAACCATGAAGGAAAATATTGATAAATTCAACTACATTAAATACAAGAACTTTCCCCCCTTCCCTCCCTTCCTCCTACCCTTCTTTTCCCCTTCCAGCCATCCCTTCCTTCCATACTAATGCATCCCCAAAGTTAGTAGGAACAGAAGCCTGAGGTAGGAAGGTCTGTCTTGCAAAGGTGGTAGCCTCTCAGAGATGTGTTGAGGTTTCTCATGAGAATGGTGCACCTGGTTACCTAGTTTTATGGCAGCTAGGCAAGGTCAGTAGATTGATTTCATATGAGGCCTGACCATATAGGTAAGTATATCAAGGATGATGGGAGCCAGATTTCTCAAAGTTGGAGAAAGAAGTCACAACTATGGAAAGGGAGACAACTGAAATAAACCTTGTAGTTTGCAATATGAAAAGAAGACAGCAAAAATAAAGATATGTATATGTGTGCATGTGGATGTGTGCATGTCTGTCTGTATGCATGCATACAAGGTCTGTCCAGAAAGTATGCAGTTATGTACTAGGAAAAATAGACATTTACTGAAGAAGATACAAGGTACAAGAAACATTAGGACAATGATGCCTCAGTCTCCCTCAAAGTAGGCACTGTGGGACTTCACACAGTTCTCCCAGTGTCTCTTCCACTGTTCACAAACACTCTGCAAAATCCTTTGTTGGAATTCCCATCAGCTGCCTTATCCATTGTGTTTTCCTGAATCTCACTGATGGTCTGAAACCTCTTCCCTTTCAAAGGTGATTTTAGTTTTGTGAAAAGCCAGAAGTTGCAGAGCACCAAAATCTGGGGTATGGGGGGAGGGGGGCTGGAGTCACCTGGGTGATTTGATGTTTCACAAAAAAACACTGCACAAGATGTGATGCATGAATGGGCACATTGTAGTGATGAAGCTGCCAATCACCAGTTGCCCATAGCTGTGGCATTCTGAAATATCCAAATACTTTCTGTGGAGGAATAGTCAAGCTTAATGCAAAATTTGATCCAGACTTGTTCCTCTACTCACTCAGTCATTCTGAATGTGACAGCCACAGTACACATGTTCACTCAGCAATGTCTACTGCCCCCAGTGATGAGTACAGTGAAGTCATCATTGTTCACACATGCACATTCCAGTCCACTCTCCTAATCTGCCAAGTTACATTGATGTTGTGCAAACCATTCTTGTTATATTAACAATGGCTGTATTTTTTTCCAAACAGACCCTTGTATATTTATTTCCCCAATAGCAACAAGCATGCCCAGTATGCACATCTTAGTTTATAAATAACACTCACCACTAAAAAGAACTGGGATTATTGGAGAAATGACTGATTCCAGTACTGGTTTAGGGAAACTACAATGTTAATCTCATTGGGAAGTAAGGAAGAACTCAATGAATGATAAACACACATGAAAAAAGACAAAGAAGCTAGCTTGAAGGGTCTCCTGTTGGCCAAATATAAAACAATTTAAGCATCCAATAAATAATAGTAATGAATTACAGCTTATTGATTTAAATTGGAATCCATAAATACATACTGACATAAATAAATAAATGGATAAATAAATTAAGAGAAGAGAAAAAGTCTTCCAGTGTTACCTACAATAACATGACACCTGATTAAGGATGAAATTAAAATATCATTTGTTAGCAGACATACAATAATAATACAGGCAAGAAACTTTAATGGAGGCAAAAGTTTGATGAAGAACAAGATGTTTACATAGCATCAAGATATATTTCCACAAATGTTTATTGACTACAAAGACAAAAGAATAAACTTAGAGTAGAGATAGCTGGTAACTGGTAACATTAGCTTAATCAACTGCTCAACATGTCTTATACAATTAGTGCTTTTTGTATCACATCTAAAAAATCTTTGCCTTCCAAGTTTCCAAAAAGATTCTTCTACACTTTCTTGTAGAAGCTTTATAATTTGAGTCTTTGCATTTAGCTCCATGATCCATCTTAAATTAATTTTTATGCAAGGTGTGAGGTAGAGATTGAGTTCATTTTTCCCATATATTTATTCTAATTTTCCCAGCTCTATTTGCTTAAAACACTTTTCTTTACCTATTGACTCGTTTCGACACCTTTGCAGAAAATCAGTTGACTATATTTACGTGGTCTCCGCCATCAATTTATTTGTTTATACTTATGAGAATTCCACATTATATTGAGTACTGTAGCTTTATAATGTCTTTTTTTAGATTTTACTTATTTATTTTTAGAGAGGGAAGGGGAGAGACAGAGAGAGAGAGACATCAATGTGCGGTTGCTGGGGGTCATGGCCTGCAACTCAGGCATGTACCCTGACTGGGAATCGAACCTGCGACACTTTGGTTCGCAGCCCGCGCTCAGTCCACTGAGCTACACCAGCCAGGTATAATGTCTTAAATCACCTTAAAACTTATGAGTTCTCCACATTTTTGTGAAATAATGCTGGATTCATATTGGAGTCAGTTCTAAAAATAGTTAGTGTTTTGATTACGATTATATTTAACATATAGATGAATTTGGGGAAATTGACATTATAACAATATTGTGTCTGCTGATCCATATACATTCTATATCTCTATTTACTTAGGACTTTCTAATTTCTTTCAGTAATGTTTGTAGTTTTCAACATAAATGAAATGTTGCATGTCTTATGTTTATTCTGAAATATTTATGATTTAAAAATTGTTTCCTAATTGTTTTCTGAAATACATAGAAATAAAAAAATTTTGGTATATTGACCTCATATCCTATGACCTTTATAAATTCACTTATTAGTCATAGTAGTACTTTTAGATTCCTTAGGATTTTCTACATTAACAATCACATCATCTGAGAATAATGATGGTTTTACTTTTTTCTTCCCATCTTTTATGATATTTTACTTAGTTTTTATGCCTTGTTGGGGGGTTTCCCAGCCTTGGCATCACTGACAAGTAGGGTCTGTCGTGTGCGTTGGAAAATGTTTAGTTAGCATCCTTGGTCTCTACCCTCTAGGTGCCACTAGCACCCCTTCCCACCCCCTCCCCCGGGCCAATCTCTCTGCCCTTCCAGGCAACTTCCAGTCAGGGGAAACCAGTGAAGTTTATGGGAGGCAGAGACTGTGAGACAGCCGGAAAAGAAGGGGAGAAAAAAATGCATGAGCTTGGGAGACTGAAGACAAGAGACAGGCAAAGAGAGAAGAGGAATGCTCAGGAGACCCAGCCGGAGCCAGTGTGACAGGAGCAGACGTGTTCCAGGGCAGCAGTTGTGTCACACAGGGGATGGCATGTTGGGAAACGTTTCCGAAGATTCAAAAATGCCAAATTTATGAAGTTCAGTTTTTCTTCTTTAGGCCAATTATTTTTAATGTTTTCCCTCCCTCCTTCCCTTCCGATTTCAATCTTTTCCTTTCTTTCTCTTATTCCACCCCCCACCCCCGTATCAGAGTAAAGCCTTAATGAAATCAAATTAAATCTTACATGGCTGACTAGTATTGAAAATAGAGGAAATCAGAGAAGCTTCATGAAAATATCCACTGCTGGGAGGAATCCTGGAACTTGCCACCCAATAGATATCCCAAGGGCTCTTGAGGCCACTCTGTGGCTCCCCCTTTGAAACATAGATACAAATGGCAATGTGAGGTAATGAGGAGTCATTAATGAATTTCTGAGCTGAGAAGGAAAGCCTTTCCTTAGCTGGGAGTCCTGAGAACATCATTTAGCTTCTCTGGGGCTCATTTCCTCATTTGTAACATGGAGATAATAATATCTTCCAGGGGGGTTGTAATGATTGGAAACAAAGTACTTGGAGTAGGGCGTTATGTGTAGGTGTTCAAATAAATGTAATTGCAAAGTTAATAAAACAGGTTGTCACTGGACACTGAGTTCCAAACTTCCAAACTTGTGAATTTTTTTTTTGCAATTGGATTCTTGGCTGCTTGAACACCAGATTCAGAAAACCCCTGACACTCTGTAGTCACCATGAGGAGTTACTGTCTCCCTACCTGTTTACCTCTGATTGGTCTTAGCTACCTAGGGAATGCCTTTGTACCTGAAGCTCTCCTGAGTCATGAGGTAAACTGAATTTGAGGCTGACTCTCTGCCCTGGCTGTGTCCCTGGCATACCAACACTGGGTGAAGTAGATATTGAAAATACACTAACAGACCAGCCTGCAAAGTAAATATTATATAAAGTGCTAGTGAAGTTACACACACACACACACACACACACACACATCAATGACATGGAAAGTCAAAGCCAACTTTTAAATGTTTGTGTCTTTGCAGGGTGACTTATGTGGCGCTGCCAATGCCATCTGCTCTAGAGTAGAAAGGCTACTTAGTAGGCAAAAGCAGCTGCCAGCTTAGGCTCCAATGAACTCTTTTTGTTCCCTCCAGGATGACCTGATGTGACCACCCTTTCTAGGTAAAGAGGATTCTATCTCCATTTGACAATAAATCCTCAACCTGATGAAAGAGAGGTCGTGTCAGCCTGGCTGGCTAAGTCACAGGAGGTGGAAGTTTTATAACTTAGTCCCATCTCGCAAAGGCCAGAGAGTTGACTGCTCAGGCGGGGGCATCCAGGTTACTTAGGTTTGGAGTCGGATGGTTTCAGTGCTACTGATGTGAGGAAGAATAATATTCTAAAATACTAACACACGTGGCTTTTTCCCTGGCATGTTGAGGTACAGCGGAACACTGTGGCTGACTCCATAGGAAGGAGGTGAAGGTGGAGGTGGGCTTGGAAAGAATGGGGAGTGAAATGTAATGAGAACAAAATTTTTCTATTCTTGAAAAATAAAGATTTGAAACAAAAATTCTTTATGGGAAACAATTTTTGAAATCTCTTTTACCTGACACTGGGCTAAGAGTTGAAATTGCCTCAGATACTCTTTGGGGATTTGGCCTGGAATTAAAGTGTCTCAATGCTAACTGCTCTACAGTAGGCAACTTGAGAAAATTGCTCAATAATAAAAGCAAATACAAGGTAATTGCAAGATATTTGGAAATGCAAAACTGCCTAAATACAGAGAACATAGACTGATTTAAACATTTGTACCAATTTCTTTCCAGTATATTCTCTTTTAGAAAGCAATTGAAATTACACAGTATAAAAATTTATCTTACTGGTATTTGACAATGCTGCATAAAGAAAATTTTTTGTTATTTAAAATATTCACATATTTTAAATTAATTGTTATTTATTATAAAATTAACATATGTTCATTGCAGAAAATTTAAAGAGAGAGAGAGACAGTAAATAGTTCTAATTGGAGAAGATTACTATAGTTAGTCCTGGCAAGTGTTTTGCCATTAAAAGCTTTATTTTCCTTACCTTTAAGATGAGGATAATAACAGTATCATCCTTATAGAACTGTTATTAAATAGTTGATACATATTTCATACAAGTATGAAATATTTTCCAAAGTTATTTACCTGTCATAAGCACATATTTATAATTTTATATTAATATAAACAAAGTAAATCAACCTCTACAAATTGTTTTATAACCTGCTTTTTTTTCCCCTGAGAAAAATCATGAATAGTTTTCGTCCATCTTTAATGACTGCCTGCCACATGCTTAGCATGTGTCCAGTCTTTGGAAATGCAGCACAGTGCCTGACCCATAGGGTCACATAGGTACCTGGCTCTAAGTACACATATTACATTATTTACTTCTCCCAGTAACTCTATGGTAAAGGGATTCATATATTTCATCTTACACATGAAGAAATAGAAGCTTGGAGGGTTAAGTCACATCTAGGTGAGATGACTAGTCTATAGTAGGCTATGAATTTGAAACCAAGCACATGGTCAAACCCCAAAGCCAATACCCTTCTTGAAAGACTTTATGACCCCCTCCCCACTGATGGAAGCTGAGGATCACAACTCTTTATCCTCTTAAGAACTGTACTATACTTGGTACTTTCAGTTTGGGAGACTCCATTAAGCTCACTTAGCTTCCCCCACAAAGAACTAAGCACAGTCCTGGATGAAAGGAAAAATACTAACCAAGGGAATAAAGACTTCTTTTTTTCCCCTCTTACCTTGCCATAATTTTTTAAAATATTTTTTTATTTTGATTGTTGTTGCAGTACAATTTTCTTTTTTTCACTCCCATCCCAACCTACCCACACAGCCCTCCCATTCTCCCTCCCATTTCCACCCACTCCTAGTTTTATCCATGTGTCCTTTACACTTCTTCCTGTAAACCCTTCCCCTTTTCCCCTGAAATTCCCTCTCCTCTCTCCTCTGAACACTGTCAGACTGTTCTCTATTTCAGTGTCTTTGGTTATATTTTGCTTGTTTCTTTGTTTTGTTCTTTAGGTTCCTGTTAAAGGTGAGATCATATGGTATTTGTCTTTCACCGCCTGGCTTATTTCGATTAGCATAATGCTTTCCAGTTCCATCCATGCTGTAGTACCATGCTGTTGCAAAGAGTAGGAGCTCCTTCTTTCTTTCTGCTGCATAGAATTCCATCGTATAAATGTACCCTAGTTTTTTGATCCATTCATTTACTGATGGGCACCTAGGTTGCTTCCAGCACTTAGCTATTGTGAATTGTGCTGCTATGAACATTGGGGTACATAGGTTCTTTTGTATTGGTGTTTCAGGGTTCTTAGGATATAATCCTCACAGTGGAATTGCTGGGTCAAAAGGTAGATCCATTTTTACTTTTTTGAGAAAATTCCTTACTGTTTTCCAGAGTGGTTGTACCAGTCTGCAATCCAACCAACAGTGTACTAAGGTTCCCTTTTCTCCACGACCTCTCCAACACTTGTTGTTTGTTGCTTTGTATATGATGGCCATTCTGACCCATGTGAAGTGGAATGTCACTGTGGTTTTAATTTGCATCTCTCTGATAGCTAGTGATATTGAGCATTTTTTCATGTGTCTCTGGATCCTCTGTATGTCCTCCTTGGAGAAGTGTCTGTTCAAGTCCTTTGCCCATTTTTTAATTTGGTTGCTTGTCTTCTCAGAGTGGAGTTGTGTAAATTCTTTATATATTTTGGAGATTAAGCCCTTGTCTGAGATATCATTGGCAAATATGTTTTCCCATACAGTTAGTTCTCTTTTTATTTTAATACTGTTTTCTTTAGCTGTGCAGAAGCTTTTTATTTTGATGAGATCCCATTTGTTTATTCTTTCCTTTATGTCCCTTGCTCTGGGGACATATCAGGAAAAAAGTTTCTGCGTGAAATATCTGAGATTTTCCTGCCTATGTTCTCCTCTAGGACTTTAATGGTGACATGGCTTATATTTAAGTCTTTTATCCACCTTGAATTTATTTTTGTGTATGGTGTAAGTTGGTGCTCGAGTTTCATTTTTTTGCACGTAGCTGTCCAGTTCTCCCAACACCATTTATTGAAGAGACTATTCTTACTCCATTTTATGTTGCTGCTACCTTTGTCAAATATTAATTGACTGTAGAGACTTGGGCTTATTTCTGGGCTCTCTGTTCTGCTCCATTGGTCCATATGTCTGTTCTTATGCCAGTATCAGGCTGTTTTGATTACAGTGGCCTTGTAATACAGTTTGGTATCAGGTATTGTGATCCGTCCTACTTTGCTTTTCTTTCTCAAAATTGCAGCAGCTATTTGGGGTCATTTATGGTTCCATATAAATTTTTGAAATGTTTGTTCTATGTCTGTGAAATATGCCATTGGTACTTGAATAGGTATTGCATTGAATCTGTAAATTGCTTTGGGTAGTATGGACATTTTGATAATGTTAATTCCTTCAATTCATGAACACGGTATATATTTCCATTTGTTTGTGTCTTCCTTAATTTCTTTCTTCAGTGTTGTGTAGTTTTCTGTATACAGGTCTTTTACTTCCTTGGTTAGATTTATTCCTAGGTATTTTATTTTTCTTTCTGCTATATCAAATGGGATTTTTTTCTTGATTTCTGCCTCTGCTGTTTCGTTGTTGGTATACAAAAATGCCTTTGATTTCTGGATATTGACTTTGTATCTCGCTGTTTTGCCAGATTTGTTTATTAGGTCAAGCAGTTTTTTGGTAGAGTCTATAGGATTTTCTATGTACACTATCATCTCATCTGCAAACAATGACAGTTTTGTTTCCTCCTTTCCGATTTGGATGCCTTTTATTTCCTTTTCTTGTCTGATCGCTGTGGCTAAAACTTCCAATACTATATTGGATAAAAGTGGTGAAAGTGGACAACCTTGTCTTGTTCCTGATCTTAGTGGAAAAGATTTCAGTTTTTGCCTATTGAGTATGATGTTAGCTGTAGGTCTCTCATATATGGCCTTTATTATGTTGAGGAATGCTCCCTTTGGAATAAAGACTTCTTATAATAGCTTGACTTTCTCCAGAAAGTCTGACTTTTGAAAATTTGACTCCTACTTAATTAGCACCTTAGTTGAGGTACTATAAACTAGCAGAGATCAGTTAGGAATAGAGACAATGTTGGAGGAAATTTCCTGATATTATTCAAGCTCTGTTCTACAGACCGCACCCAGGGAAATTAATAAATTCTCACTTAGCCTGAGGTCAGCACTGAATTTCACAAAGAAAGCAAGGCCCATTACCAGCAGGCCTATTCCTGCTCTCAAACTGCTAATCCTCAGATGCCAACCCCTTTCCACCCCTCAGAGTATCTCTTGTATCTCCCAGAGATTTTCATCAGTTTTTTTTTAAAGTATGATATCCATCTACATTGTTTTAATGTTTCCCCCCATTATGCCTGTATTCCCTGTATAAAGTAAAATGTGAGCTAGCTAGCTAAATAATCTTTAGTAAATACATAGAATTGTACACTATGGTATAACTTAAAACGTAAGTCACCAAAAGCAAGTTGCAGAACAGTATACAGGATGTGATTTCAAACACTATAAGAAGAAAATATATTTCAATATGGGTAAAACACATCTGACCTGAGACAGTGGCTCTCAGGGAAGAAGGGTCAAAGAGGTCAGAGACCAGTGAGAAGCAGGAGATGTTTGCTTCTCAGAGGTTTTCAAGAGCTCATCATCCTAGGTGGAATTCTGCAGGAGAAAAGATGCCACTTAGGAAGCTCATACTTTATCTATAATTTAAGGTACTGAGCTATCCATTTGTTTACTAAAGCTTTACTTTAATTACAAGACATAGAGACTCTTAATAAAATAAATTGTTAATCGCTCATGAAACTGCTTTACACACCAGGGACCCACACTCAGATTTCAGAGTGGTTATACCTTCTACCAAGGAGTCCAACACATCTTCCATGTGCTAATGCATTTCTCTTTTTAGGTCCTTACCCACCTAATTGACACATTTCTGTCGACCCCTGACAGTGTCAATTTTTCTGTAAACAGTTTCCACTATCATTAGACAAAGATGGCTTTGTATGGTCAGCGTCCTGTCACTACCCAACAAAAATGAGATAAGTCATTCAGTGACTGATCACAGTTGAAAGCAGAATCAGTAAATCTTTGTAACATTAGGCTTGCCAAGCAGAGCTCCCTGGCACTATACACATTAGAGAGAGAGCTTCCCGGTCACACCATTCACTCTGCACCCCCACCTATCTTTCTGCTTCTTGCCCAACTTTTTTTTTTTGCATGATCACACTGCACTCTGCTGAAATTTAAGAAAGACTAAAAATCAGGGACACCTGTTGTAGTTGGAATGACAGTGTTGTCTGTGTTATAGTGACCATTGAGCATGATAGCTGCACAAAGCAACCCGGCCAGGGTGCACTTCCATAGAAATGTCTCCTCTGTTTAAAAGACAAATGCCAACTCAGATCCTGGGCTGTTGCTGCAGGCTTGATTGTTTTGCAGAAAGACTGTTTTTTGGTTTATCTCTTTATATATATGGTCACACGTATACTCATTGATGGTTAGACTGGCAGTTCATTGAAAGTCAAGTGAAGAATCATACAAATAACATATATGTTTAAATATTTTGTTTTATCTTAAAACATAGATGTCTGTTTTCCAATATCTAATGTAGGGCAAAGACTTAATTTGGATGTGGACACACTGTTTGCAGTTGTGTTGTTCACCTGTGGGGTGAATCACACTTCCTGACACACCCTGTACAATTTCCAGGTTGGATTCCTTTAAAGTGGAATTAGAACTCCAAGATACCTGTGAAACAGTCTAAGCATAGATCCCATCTAGATTTTATAATTTTTCCCTAAAGAGCTAACTTGCACACGTATAATCCCACAGCAATATTTTAAGTGACTTGTTTTTATACTTTCTGAAGCATTCTCTGTAGTATTCACAGAAAAAAAGGACTCTCATTTCACTGGCTAATGTAATATATAATTAAAAGAATATAATCAAAATAACAAGTGCAATTGGCTGACTGGTTTGGAGACAAACATCTAACTGGTCCTTGGGCAGTGAGCAGGCCAGCTAGAGAGAGCCCAGGGAGGTAGATGACTGGGGAAGCAGCCATAAGCAATGCCTGTGTAGCCACCAGGGCATTAGTCAATAGGCCTTAATTCTGGGAGAAGGTAAGGTGTAGGTCAGTTCAAGAAACATCTGCTGTTTCTTAATCTCTCTTAGCAGCATAACCCTTTTGTCAGATGAAATGTTACACAGAAGAGCAGAATATGCCACAAGAGTAAAGATGTTCTGGGGGTGTCATTTCCTCTACAATCCTGCTATCCCTGAGGTGGCTCTGAAGAACACCTGGAATACCAAGGCTGAGTGAAGCACAACATAAAATCTCTCACAGGCTCACATCTTTGCATAGTAAAATGATAACCTGAGATCTAAAGATATTATAACCAGAACTCAGTTTTTCTAGTTCCTAAGCTTAAACTTTATTGCTACATTTTCTGTCTTTTCTTTCCCAGGCAACTTGATGATGCCCCTCATAGGGCCTTTCTACCATCTGATTATCTCTGTGTTGCAGCCCAGAGGCCAGAAGGGAACATAGTGGAACACATTCAGCATGGCCCTTCCTCTCAGTATGTTGTAAGCTAGGCATGACATTCGTTCTGACCTTTCTTCAGGACTGTTACTTTTCCACACTTTATGGGCAAAAGATTTTCATTGCTCAGCAATGTTCATTGCTAAGTACACAGTCTCTGCATTTGCATTTGCCTTCAAATTTCTCCCAGTGAAGGTAACATCTGATCTAGGCTTGATCAGGAGAAAAGGAAGAGGAGTGGAAGGCATTCTAGGCAGAGAAAATCTTAAATGCAAAGGCTTTGACTTGACTTGAACTAGTACAGTGTGTCAGAGAAGATGTGAGCAGGGCCCAGAATCATGAAGGGCCTTTTACATATGCTAAAGAGTCTGGATTTTATACCGAAAGCAATGAAAGCTTTTAACAGATTGCAAGCAGGGTAATGACATGACCCAGTTTGTGATTTAGAGGAGTCACCCTTTCAACCCTAGAAAAGGGAAAGTGGCGAGAGGTGGGACTGAAAGCAAGAAGACCAGAGAGGGTGTGGCTCCAGTGATCCAGGGGAAGGATGATGGAGACCTGAACAAAGGCAGTAACAGTTTGATAGAGTGAAGGATGTAGATTCCAAGGCACCAGGAATGCCTATATTTAGAATAATTTTCAATGTTGAACAGTAAGCTTGATTAAAGTGGCACAAACATTTTGGGGATCATGAAAGAGAGCACAGATTTCACATGTGATCAAACCTCAGATTCAGCTTGAGGAAACATTCCAGAGATTCCAGTGTTTGTATCAGGGCTGGATACTACACAGCTCCAGAAGATGCTACTGACATAGGCTGCAATGTATTTGAACACCCTTCAAGTTGTTGCAATGCTAGTATACTGCTCCTTATGGTTGAACAAATGGAAATTTCTAGCGGTAGTCTACACAGCTTCTTCAGAAATGTTGTGTGGGGTATTTAAGCTCTATTAAATAGAAGCAATAGGACAAGGCAAGATTACTAATGGTAGCTTTTAGAATTTAATACAAGACTGGCACAGGCCCTGCTTTACACAGGTGCTGAGAGAGGAGAGGAGTGCAGATGACAGGGGGCCCTCAGGCAGTGTGGGAGGGCACATGGAGGTTATGCAAAGCACTTGGCAACAGAACAGACTCTGGCAGAACTTCCACTGATAAGTCCCTATGCACCTATGGAACATAGTAACCAACCACACCAAGGACACCCTGCCATGATACCCAATTCAAGGACTCAGGGTATGGACTGCAGAGGAACTTGCAATAGTGTCCACAATGTCAAGCCCCTCAGTAGCATCTGCACCCACATACCAAGAGGCCTTTTTTTTTTCATTCAGTGTCTGGGAAAGGCTGAGGTTCATGCACATTCATTTGCTTCACATTAGACAATAAGGATAATAAGTCTTCTAGAAGTAGGGCCTTTGTTCACAATTCATGATGCGTATGAAATATATGAAGTAAATAAACATGTGTAATTATCCTTCACTATACACTCAAATTTCAACACAAATTGGAAGTCTCTAAGAGATGAAAACAGCACATTCTGTGTAGATCATGATATCATTGTTTACAGTGCCTACCCCATGGTAGATGCTCCATGAATGTTCACTGAAATCACAAATTAATGGATTATGTTAACCAGGCTCTTCTATACATGTGATGTCATTTGATCTTAGCAAATCTGTGAAGTAGGTGTTATTATCTTGGTTTCATAGAGGAGAAAACAGAAGTGCAAAAAGGGTAACTGACTTAAATGCTCAAGGTCACACAGCTAATAAATAGTGTAGCTGGAACATTAATTGAGATCTTTGATTCTTTCCACCACCTGACAGCTGCTTGTTAAAGCTTTGGTTTGCAGAATTCTGATTAAAGGAATCCACTGGGGGATCCTCTTGTAAAAAAGAAAACCAAGTCAAATGTATATTTTATAAGTCTTTTTTTGCTATTATTTTGGATTTTCCTAGAATGGACTCTCACCTTGTAAATATATAAAATCCTAATTTACCCTCATTTTGAAAATGGAGCATTTGAGGCATGTAAAGTATACACAAATGGCTGGTGGCCACCAAAAAGAAAAAGAAAACAAAAAAGCAGAGTATACACACACACACACATGCATTCTATTAGGACCTACTTGCTTATTGAACTAGGATGATATAATGTTTTACTTCTTTAATCTGTCTGATTCAAGACTAAAATATTTATTTTCTAAATTTGGGAATATAATTTATTTGGTTAACTTGATAAATAATGAAGTAGAAATTGATATATGGAGAAATGAAAAACCCAAAAACACAGGTATTGAAAATTGTAGGTGGAAAGCATCCCGATCATCAGAGCTCCCAGATTTCTTCTTTGTAAAAACTGTAGCACTTGATCTCAGTGGTGAGAGAAGTTGAGCCCATAAAGTCTCTCCCTTCAGAGGTGTCCCAGAGAGTGGTCTCTGCCCTTGTGTGGTTACTCAGATTTTCGTGTCCCTCCTACCTGCATGGGGGCTTCATGGGCCAAAATCAGCTCAAAATTTCACATTCTTTGGTCGTGATCCCCATGGCTTCCACTGGAGATCATGCTCTTGGTTCCTGTCCTAAATTGCTGTTGGGCTTTGCACACTTTCTGTGCTCTCTCTCCTGATCTTTTTTTAGGTGAGGGTGAACAGAAGCCTGAGGATCAGGTGTTGGCTGCAGAACAGAGATGTTTAGTTTCCATCAAGATCAAAGGTGAATGTAAATCAAAAATAAGGATAGCACCTTCACCTTCTGGGTCTTTCAGATAATAAACTAGAACATATATTTATAATTATATCAGCAGACACTGCTCAGGAGAATTTGTCTAAAGAAATGCAATGTCCTAATTTGATCAACCTAGTCTTCATTTAACTGGAGGAAGGGTCACATCACGGACATATGGCAGTGGACCTCAGTAGTGTGGCCTGAGGTGGTATTTTCAAAACTCTCAGATCTCAACCTTGTCTTCAGTTAAACTCCACTCTTTCGAACTTATCTGATTCAGAGCTCTTTTCCTTAAGTTCATTTATCTAAAGTGCCTAGCTGAAATTGATTGAATGTCAAATTTTAAAATAAAAAGGGAATTTGCTTAGCATTTTAGTTGGTAAAAGGGGTCCAATAATACCTACATATATACATGCATGCATAAAATTTTGGTGGAGGAGGCATTATATTCCCCAGTAAGCAGACTACAAATTTACAATGGTGTTTACTGAAGCGCACTATATTTAGAAAAGGCAAGTCTGATGAGGCCTGGCTTTGGGAGAGCTGTTTGATCCTCCCTTTCATTGCTACGTGGTGGAAAGGGCCTTGGCGAGCCCTGGGTCCGGAGAAATCACCACCGGGGCTTCCACTGCACGAACCTCTGCTCCTGTGACCAAACATAGCCCTGCTGCTTCAGGAAGATTTGCATAAAAGGGATTGATTTTCATTTGATTCTGCAAATAAACTCCCTGAGCGAGCCTGGCAGAAAGAGAATAAGAAGGAAAGAAAATTCTTGGGCAGTCTGGCCAGATTCCAAATGCTTCAAGCTGACAGCACAACTGGTTTAATCTGCCTCTTTATAGCTGCTGAAGGCGTACTTAATGTCTAAGGCCAGAAACCTGGTTAGAAAAGAAAAAAAACACAAAAAAACCCCCAAACCCCAGACAAGCTACTATGCTTGAATTATTCTGCATTTAAAAATAGCAGTCCCTCTTTTCACTTAAAACATTTTTTATTTGTTAAGATACATGACTTCTAAGCTCTGGCTGGCATAGCTCAGTGGATTGAGCGCAGGCTGCGAACCAAAGTGTCGCAGGTTCGATTCCCAGTCAGGGTACATGCCTGGGTTGCAGGCAATGACCCCCAGCAACCTCACATTGATGTTTCTCTCTCTCTCTCTCTCTAACTCCCTCCCTTCCCTCTCTAAAAATAAATAAATAAAATCTTTAAAAAAAGATACATGACTTCTCTAAGAAAGAATTATCTTTGTACCTCTTACTGTCCTGTCAAATTAAAACTGTTAAAGACAAATAGATATCCCTCTTTAAAGTGAAATATAAGATGGATCTAAAGTAAATGTCATTTATGTATTTGCTGACCATTTACCATGGGAAGGAATTAATCTTGGTTTAGTTATGAAGATAAAGACCAATAAAACATAATCACTGTTCTCAGGGGCTCACAGTCTAGCAAGGGAAGTTCAAATTCATGACTATGTAAAGGTATATATTTTAATTTTCATGTAGGGTGATAAGTATTATATAAAATGTATGGGCAAGATGTTGCAGAAACAAAAAAAGAGGGCAATGAATTGGCCTGGAGTGGAGCAGAAGTTGGTTACAGTTCCATATGCATATTAACTTTAAGCTGGGCTTTAAGAGATACCATCCAACAACACTCAGGAGTAAGGCCAGGACTGAATGGGGACATACTGTACAGCACTCCCAAACAGCAAGGCCAGCTCTGTTCAGACAAGGTGGCTGGGCCAGGGACAGAATTCCTCAGCTACTACCACCTTGTCCAAGCCCCCATCCGCTCTCACCTGAACTAGAACACTGGGCTCCTAACTAAGGCTTCTCACCCTTCTAGAGAAGTATTTTCTGCACGGAACAGTAAGATGTATCCCTTCAGTATGATGACCCTTTCCTTAACCCATAATTACAGAGCCCCCACTGTATGTCAGGCACTCTGCCAGACACTTGGAGCAGGGGAGGAAATGAAACAGATAGAAACCCCTGTCCTTGTTGAGGTTATTTTCTAGTAGCAAGACACAGTCACATGATGATAAGTATAAATAAGTTGTAGAATATATTAGAAAGCAGTAAGCCCTGTTTTTTTTTTTTTAATTCAGCAGAGACAGGGTATCAGAAGTAGTGGAATGGGAGCAGGTTGAAACTTTGAATTGGGGGGAGGGCACGAGGCAAGGTAGACCTCACTGAGAAATTTACATTTAAGCAAGCACTTAAAGAAAAGGGAGGAGTTAGCCACTTGGATAATTGGGGAAACGTGTTGCAGGCAGTGAGAACAGCCAATGTGAATAGCAAAAGTGAAACAGCCAAGAGGCCATTGTGGTTGGAGCAGAGAGCAAGGGGGAGAGAAGTTAGGATGAGTCAGATGTAAGAGGGTTCATCTCACAAAGGATTTGTTTAGGTCTTCTAAACAACTGGCTTTTACACTGTGGGAAATAGGTTCTGAGCATTGGAATGATTTATTCTTCAAGAAGAAATGATATGGGTGCTGTGTGGAGGATACACTGTAGGGAGAAGGTTGAATGAAACAGGAAGAAAGGTTGGGAGGCTGCATCAGTAACCCATGAGGGAGAAGACGGGGGCTGCAAGCAGGGGAATGAACAGATGAAGTGGTTAGGACAGGTAGGGTTCTGCATATATTCTGAGGGTAGAGCCAGCAGGGTTTGCTGATGGATTGGCTGTGAGGTGAGAGAAGGAGAGGATTCAAAGATGTCATCAAAGATTTTGACCTGGGCACCTGAAAGGATAGAGTTTTCATCAGCTGAAATGGCAAAGGCTGCAGGTAAAACAGATTTTAAGATAAGAGAAGTAGTTCGATTTTGGACATATGAAGTTTGAGATGTCTGTTAGATACCCCATGGAGGCTTGAATCTGAGATCATGAAAGAGGTTAGGATGGAGATACTCATTTGGAAACTCGGTATATACATTGTACTGAAAGTGCTGAATTGGACTGGGTGAAATTACAAAGTGAATGTAAACATAGGGAGAAGAAAAAAAGACCATGTACTGAGAAAAAGAACAAGCACAAAAGACTGAGAAGGAGCTATCACTGAGGCGGGAGGAACACCAGGGAGGAAATGCAGTTTCCTGGAAGCCATGTGAGGAAAGTTACCATCAAGGAAAAAGAATGGTCAACGGTGTCCCATGCTGCTGAAGGGAAGTAGAGGACTAGCCTTTGTATTTAAAACCTACAGCTTATTGTTAAATCCCAGGACTCATTGGTTATTCTTACAAGAGTAGTTTTGAAGGAGTGGTAAGGGTATAGCTCGACTGCATTAAATCATGTGCAATGTGTTTCAGAGCCCTGTCCCTCAGCCGATTTGTGTCTGCCCTGCATCTTATTCTCCTACATATTTACCTTGCTCTCTTCTCATGTCTGTCTTCATATCAGGTTTGGACTTGGTGCTTGGCCCCATTTCCATGCTTATGACTTTGATTCCTTAATTTCTTTTTTACTTTTTATTTTTAAAAAATCATCACCCAAGGATATGTTTATTGATTTGGGGGGCAGGGGAGGCAGAGAGAGAGAGAGAAACATCAATATGAGAGAGAAACATCAATCAGTTGTCTCCCATATGTGCTCCGGCCAGGGATTGAACCGGCAGCCTTTTAGTGTGTGGGGTGGTCCTCCAACCAACTGAGCTACCCAGCCAAGGCAACTTTGACTCCTTTAAATAATAACTGTGTGTCTCAGTCACATTGCCTCCAAATGCCTCAAACACGAATTCCTTCCAGCTCTCTCTTACTCTGACCCTTTTTACTCTGACATTATTTTCACAGTTTATTATTACTGGATTTGTCCTGGCTTTAGACAGAGCCAGGTACAGGTATCAAAGAGCTTACCACAGATTGGGTTGTTGGCCAAGCTTTCTTGGTGCACAGATCCTACCAAGTTTCATTCTTCCTTTCAACTCAGTCTGGTTCATTTTTTTCCTGAGGCTGACTCACCAAACTGAGGCTGGGTCCCTTTGTTTCTTGAGCTGGCCAGAAGACCTAGTTTCTTTTAGTGGACATATGGTTTTCATGAAGAGCTCTATCTCCCTAGTAGCCTATCTTCCTCTGAATTCCTTTGAATCTATTCTGGAACTTTCTCTTTCAAAGATCATCCCATATGGAAATTTCCACTAAGTTCTTATCACCAAGAGTAGCATTAATATTCATGTTATTTGCATCACCCTATGCCAGACTATGCTGAATATTAGGAGTACACAGACAAAAAGAAGTTTGGAGGATTCCTAAGAAATATTTGTCACCCAAAGAAACATGATAAGAGTGTTCTTTAGGGACTTATGTTGGTTCTTATGCTATGGCTCCATTTGATACCAAGCTGGCGCCATAATAATGATGATGGTGATAATAGATTGTAAAGTCTAAATTCCTTTGAAAAATAAATGATGGGATAAGAATGGGAAGTTATTGAATAATAACTGCTAAAGTATACTCTCCACAGAGAAAATCCAAACTAATTTGTCCATGTTCTTTAGTGTAAATGTTTTATGAAACCTTCTGAAAATAAACACAATGATACCTTAAAATGACCAGAGTGATTAGTCATCCTAAGAAAAACTGTGGATAAAATTTACCATTTACTAAAGTTGACAATGGTAGAGAATTCTGGGAGTTGTCTGTGGTAGCCAGCCTCCCAGAGGGCCCCCAGTGATCACTCTCTTCTAGTACTCACACTTCTGTCTGGCCCTTCCACCACTGTGATCAATAGAACGAGGCAGAAATGATGGCATGTGACTTCCAAAGCTGGGTCATAAAAGGCATCCTAGTTTCTGTGTCACTTTCTCTCAGATCTTTTGCTCTGGGTAAGCAAGATGCCATGTTAGGGAGACACTGAAACAGCCACATGGAGAGGTCCACGTGGTCAAGAACTGAGGCCTCCTACCAACTGCTAGTAAGGAACCGAGGGAAGAAGCCATCATGAAAGTAGATTTTCTGGCCCCATCTAAACCTTCATATATTTTCATCCCCCTGTAACATCTTCACTGTAACCTCATGAGAGTTTCTGAGCCAGAGCCCTTCAGCTGAGCACCTTCCAAATTCCTAACCCACAGAAATCGTGTGAAATAATATCTCTTGTTTTAAGTTGTAGCATAATATGTTATACAGCAATCAATAGCGAATACAGTGTCACATGGAACTTTTTGAGGGTACTGTCCTCCCTCAAATCCTAGAGTGCTAAAATTCATTCCATTCCTCTGGTCTCTCAATGTACAATTTAATTGCTATCTGAAAACATTTCAGAGTTCTGAACATTTTACCCATTTACCATAGAGTTCAGTGATTCAGAAACTCGCTTTGGAGTTCAAGACTTAGTTAAATCACTGTCCTGTCACCACTCGTTAGCAGTATGACCTTAGGAAAGACATGCCTCAGTTTTCTTGTAGTATCATGTTTATAATAAAAGCCTAATGTAAAAGACTGATGTAAGGATTAATTAGTAATATACATATAAAACACTCAGGACATTTCTGGCTCTTAAAATCTACTGCTGGTGATGATGATACTGATGATATGATGATGAGGATGAGGATGATGGAGAAGGTAAAAATCTCCTTGTTTTCAACTCACAGGTAAATTCTTTGTGAGGTAAAAGAACATTTGCACTTCTATATAGCAGTCTAAGTTATTACTCCTTCTGGCACATATGTAATTATATGTCTAGTAAACATTATTTAATTTTGCAACATATATATTTCTCTACTTTCTTCACTCCCTTTTCTATAGCCCACAATAAAGCAAGTATGTTACATAATAAAAGCACATACTACTCAGCCAATTAAGGCACAATTTAGCAATAAATTTAATGTTGATGATTATTTATATTTCTATTGTTTACTTTCCCATAGGTAACTGGCCTGTTACTAAATCTATAATGAAAATGCTCAAATTATTCAAATATTCAACTCTCTGTAGAAACATATAACTATAGCTTTGGCTATATATATGAAAATTTTGTCAGGTAAGTTAAATATCCATAATAGTATTTATTTTAAAAGCTACATAGAGTTTGCTTTATTTAGAAGATAGTCTATGTTCCCATTTCATGGTTAAATGCAACTTTGGTTTTCCTTTCCTCACAGAATTTGACAAATGAGGAAAGGAGACGGATTTGTAGTGTAGACCTACTAATAGTGACAGGTATCTGTTACCTTGGTGCCTCCATTGTTCTCAATTTTATCAAGTTTACAACTGTAATAGCATAATCAATAAAATATATTTTTTAAAAAATAAAGTATCTAGATTGAACTAAATGACCTACAGAGCCATTCTTTTTTTCAGATTTCTACTCATTCTCCAACAGGGGAACTCACAGACTCACCTCCTCTTCATCAAAGGCTACCAAAGATGAAAAACTTGGTTAAATCTTCGTATCTAAATGACTGGTCTTATGGGTGAACTCTACCTGCCTTTTATATATCTTTGGAATATTTTGGGTCAGTAAGTTAAAAAACTTCACTAGATGGGAATAAGATCCAAGAAGATCTAAACTTACTCCCAGGATGCCTGTTGTCATGACACCAGCACTAGAAGCATTGTCAGCAGTGGAAGGCCCCCTTATGCTAAGCAACATTTTAAACAATTGATGGGTTTTACTTCTTTTAATACTCACCTTGGCCCTATTAGCTGTTGTTATTCTCAGTTTACAGAGTTGCCTGGTATCTCATTAAGAGCACTCTACATTCTCCACTCATCTGACAAAGGGGGAGCTTTCTTACTTTCTCCATAGAGTCATCAACATGCTCTGCTTCCTGCCAGCAATGGTGGGAACTGAACTTCAAAAAATGCTGTTCTTCAAAGTGAGAACTGTGTAAGACGTCATTCAGAGCAGAGAGGTACGCATGGTCTAGAAGTCCATTTTGAAAGATGCAACACTTTGCTTAGAAGATGTAAAATCCAGTTCTCTCCACCCTCCACTCCCACCACACACACACTACACACATAAGGCATTTGCTCCAGCCATTTTAGATAACTTAAGTTTGATTATATGCTACAGTATTAGAAATGGAATGTATTTTGTGTTTTCTGGCTTTTTTAAAACCTCAAGTCTCACATTGAAACTCAATCAGGTGAATGAATCATTTTATAGAAGAAAGGCAGCAAATAACAGAAATTTGAAAAGATTAGGGGTCTGAGTAGAAAAGAAAAAACTGCCTGCCTTTCCATATAGTCATATGGATCAGTGGGTGCCCAGATATGGTGGGTTTCTTGTGACTATTTGATTTATCTAATTAAACTTGTTGATATTCATTAAAGTTTTTCCATGGAAACAATATCTAAGGTACATAACTAGTTCTGAAAGGGCTTGTCTGAAACATAGAACAGGAAGCGAAGCTTTAAGACAGAACTCAGAGGCCAAAAGGTGTCTCTCACCTCTGAAGTAGAAAGCCTTGAATTCAATTGCATTCGATTAATACCAATGCAATCACTCTGCGTGAGTGGGGGGTTGGAAATAAAATGTTATAAGGTATTATTTTGTATATATATCCTTTATTATATGCTGAATAAATGTGCACTTATACATTAGATAGTATACGAAATTGTTCACATTCACATGTCATATTATAGAGGGTTATATACTCAAAATCCTAAAGTTATGGGTAATTTAAGGGATTCCCAAGTGTAATTTTCACCTTACTTGCTTTTTGCCTTCAGCACGGTCCTAGAAGCCCAACCAGCCTATGAGCCAGTGTGAATTAAAATGTCCCCCAGGGAAGGAGAAGGTCCATGGGATAGATGTCTCCTGGTTCCAAGTATTAATTCAGATCTGATTATTATTAAGGTGGGGTCTTTCTGTCAGATACTGGAATTCACTAAGACTAAAGAAGGAAATGAGATTAGAGAGACTCGGGAGTGTTTTGATGTCATCCAGAATTGTACAAAGTTTGCTTTATTCACACTAAGACAATTGGGAGAAAACTTAGGTGAGAAGATCTTTCAAAACTAGGAGAACGTACTCCAAAGTCAGTGAGAGAGTGTTTGTGAGCTATCGTATTAGAAGTGTGTTGTGTTGAGTTACAAATCGTTTTCATGCCCGAGTTTGCTTCTGTAGCTGCTGAGGGCATATGGAGAGGACAGTTCACCAGAGCTAGCCAGAAAAACCTTCTGCACTTAATCTCTTCTCAGAGGCTGTGTGTGCAGTAATTATACAGAGAGCAACTCAAGTCTCACAGAAGGGGGTATATATTTACAAGGACTAAAATAAGAGCACATTAAAGTCAGGCAGGTGCTTGACTGGGGAATGCAAACCCATCTTTTCAAAAGAGTCTCTGGAAGTTTTTATTTAAATGTTTTCAGCAAAATAAACTGTTACTAGGAAAACATCTTGTTATAAATATAAGAAGGGTCTGCAGGCCTGAAATGTATCTGTCTGATTTCTCTTTCCTTTGTGATCCCACTAAGCCCAGAAGCTCAGCAGTGAAAGTCAGACGTCCTTGTGCCCTTCATCACCCACAGCTGCTGGCAGAAAATGGTCAGTGTCTCAGCTTAAAGTAAACAGTCTTTCTTGACTAATGAGACCTGATCTTTTAAAGACTCCATATTCAGAGGCCACTTTTTACCCAGGAGGCTCTTGCATGATGTAACAGGCCCGTCTATAGACAGCCAAGAGTTGTGTTGGAGACACACTTCACAGAAATGCTGTGGAATATGCCAAAGAGGACTGTTCTGAATTTACCTCAATGACTATTGAGTTGAATTATAAACAAAAGTCATTGTTTTAGGATTTATTCGTTCTGAAATTATATTTTTTGATAACAGTGTGCAGCATTTGGAAGTTTATCTTTGAGTTATTTTTAAAAGTTTGTTACTTTACAAAATTAATGAGAAAACAGAAGAATGGTTTGCTAACTCTTGAGTGCTAAGTTTTCCTAAGGACTTTGGATATGGCCATTTATAAACAACATATTATTAATACCCATAGATCACAATGTTTTGACACATTCATTATAAATCATTTTTAGCTATTCATTTAAAGAGAATGCTCCCTAAACAATTATGCTAGCTTTTCTCTAGTCATCCAAAAATAATAAGGTATTGATTGATTTATTGATTTAATAATATAAGCAAAATAGCATTTAATGGGTTCATACCTTTCATTAAATATTCAAGAAAGATTTGCTGTGTGCCTACTGTGTGGCAGGCCCTTTTGTAGGCACTGGGAATGATCCCAGAGAACAAAAGTAAAAAAGAAAAAAAGAAAGAGAAGCAAATCTCTGCCTTTACAGAGCTTATATTTTCCTAGATGTTGGAATTAAGACAATAAACAACCCAGACAAAACCCCTGCCTACAGAGTTTAAATTCCGGTGGGAGAGACTGGCACTACATCCAGATGACAATTTTATAAAGATAATTGGATTGCAATATAATATGACATACAGGGTGAGGGGGTACATGGTCATTCTGAGGCCCACTTTAGACACAGTGTTCAGGGAAGATCTCCTGAGGAAATGAGATTAAGCTAAAACAGGAAGGATAATAAGCCAGGTATTTAAGAGCCAGAGGAAGGGCGGAGGAGGTTTACCAGACAGACTGATAGCCAAAGGCAAGGAATAGTTTGCTGCTGGGTGTGTGTGTGTGTGTGTGTGTGTGTGGTGGGGGAGGAGGAGAGAGAGAGAGAGAGAGAGAGAGAGGACGAGAGAGAGAGAGAGAGAGAGAGAGAGAGAGAGAGAGAGAGAAACTGTTCTGACCAGAGTTTACTGTGAGCAGTCCCAGAGTCACAGGTAGGAGCAAGGTCATGCATGGTTTGGATTTTAAGTGCAAAGGAAAAGGTTTTAAGAAAGGGAGTGGCAAAACTAATTTGTATTTGCAAAAAATATCATTCTGACAACTTGAGAATGGATGGCACAGAGCAAAGACAGAGAAGGGAGAGCAGTGTGGAGGTTGTATAAAGGTGGTGAGGGTTTGGGCCATGGTGGCAGCTCAGGAGATGGAAAGTAAGCAATGGCTTGGGGATATATTTTGGAGGTTGACTTGAAAGGACTTGTTTAAGAATGGGATGAGAATGAGCAGAGTAAAAGGAAGGAACCAGATCTCAACTGATGGAAGTGCCAAATATTGAGATGGAAAAGATGGGGATAGAAATAAATCTGGATGGAGAAAGGGAAGGGTGTTATGAATAACTATAAGTTCACTTCTTGACATGTTATATCTGTGACGTCTATTGGACATCCACATGAAAAGTGTCATAAAGCGCCTGTGATATATTGGTGATTTTCAACCTTTTGCATCCCAGACACACATAAACTAATTACTAACATTCTGCAGCACACCAAAAAAATTTTTTTTGCTGATCTGACAAAAATAGATATGATTTTGATTTATTCACACTGAATGGCTATTGTGTTGCCTGTTGTCATTTTTTAAATTTGACAGTCTAAAGGAAAAGAGGTCAACACCCTTGACTACATAGTCAGGTATTGCATATTTTAAAAATTCTTGCAGCACGCCAGTGTGCTGTGGCACACCAGTTGAATATCTTTGGGATATATGAATCTGGAATCGAGGTTGAAGGCATAATGTTGGCACAACCAGCAAATGTAAAAAGTTTAAAACTATAGGCCAGGATGAGATCACCTGAGACTACAGATGATAAGGGCACATTTAGTCAACACAGTTTTTTATTGTGGATCCCTATGTACAAGGCATACTGCTTAGTCATAGGCAAACAGATATGTAAGTCAATGCCTGCGTATCCTCAAGGTCCTTAAATTTTGGGTGTGAGGAAAAAACACATGAAAGTGAAATTAAATGTCAAAAAATGATACTTTATTAATTCAGAGAGGAATTACTGTGAGCACTGACAATGAGTCACTTTGTCATGGTGATGATAGTCTAAGACCATAGTGGGGGCACTGACCAAGATTCATGGGGACTGTGAAACCTTTAAAAGGGATGGTTTGTATATATGTACCTACTTTTTTTCTAAGAGAGAAAACTGTCAAATTTAAATTGTTAAATTCTTTCAGGGTATCGTGAATCAAAAGAGATTGGAAATATTGCTATAGGAGATCAATTTAATCATGGTTTTAAAAAGACTGGTTAAATTATAGAAGTACCGAGAATAAGGAAAGATATTTCTGGAAGTGGGGAGAGTGAAAGACATAAGCATAGAAACATTATGAGAAAGAAAAATGCAAGGCATGCTTGGAGATGATTTTAGACTTGTGTGATTGGGGCAGGCATTAATATAGAACAGTTAAGAAACTGAAACTGGAAAATAGGAGAGGACTGAAATAAGGGGCAAACTTAAACGCAAACTAAGGAAGTAGACTTTCTTTTATAGACCATGAGGAATCAATGGATTCAATCCAATTAAAAAAATACTGAACATATGATACATACAAAACAATGTGTAGTACCCTGGTTGCAGGGGTGGGGTGGGAGATGTACGTGTAAGAAGAAGGAGTTAAAATTTCCACATAGAATAACAATAGTTAGCAATAATTAACATTTGTTCCTTAATTACTATGGGCCAGGCCCTGTGCTAAGTGCTTTAAATGGATTATCCAATTTAATCCTTGCAACCCCAATGAGGTGAACCCTGTTGGAGTAAAGGGAAGTTAAATTACTGATCCTCAGTTATGCAGCTAGGAAAAGTGGAGTCATTGTTCAAACTCTTGCAGTGTACGTGCAACTCCAGAGCCCAAGCTCTGGAATGCTCTGTCGACCGCCCCGGAATATCCTGATTTACTGCCACAGCCAGAGATGGCCTTGACACCATGCTTTTCGTCCCAACCAGGGCTGGAAACCTCTGGCATTCACACAGTGGTATGTGATGTGACAAAGTAAATACTGTATATTTTAATAAATTATCAACTTTATTTCAAGATTTGAAAAATATACATGAGAATAAACATGGGTATTCATGTTATAAGATTCACATTAATTTTAATGAATATATTTTATAACACATGTCTAGAAAAGTGAACATTTCTAAGCATACAGCTTGATGTACTTTTACAAAGGGAACCCATCCATGTGATCAGCAGTGAGACGAAGACAGAGAACATTCCTGCACTGCAGAGTCCCCATTGCCCCTTCTCTGACACCATCACCAAGAGTAACCACTATCCTCACTTCCAACACTGGTGATTAGTTTGTTCTCTTTCATATTTTTATACAAAGAGAATCATGTAGCATGCTCTCTTTGCTGCTATCTTCGTTTTCCAAACATTAATTTATGAAATTTATCTACAATTGTTGTATGTGGCAGTAGTTTGTTTATTTAATTCACATTAGTTCATAAGGTAAAACATAATGCCACAACAAAATTATTTGCTTTTTTTGAGAGTACATCCACATTTTTTGAGAAAACAATTTAGTCTTCTTTTCCCTTTGGTCAATATGATGACAAAGTTTGAGTGACACAGGAGCAAGCACTGAATCTGGGGTCAGGAGAAAAGACTTCTTGTCCTCCTCTGCCACTCATAGCTGTGTGGCCTATATTAACAAAACAAGGAAGGAAAACTAAAAGTTCTCTTTGGTCTACCTTAGTATGAGTTGTCTTTGCTTCAATTCTAAGCTGAATAGGCTTAGCTTAAGGCAAGTTTATAGAGGAAATAATTTTCCAAAATAAATTAATTTTCTTTATTATAAAAGAAAAACATGTTTACTGTAACAGTTCAAACAATACCTCACAGCATAAAGGAAAATATGATAACAATTGTTTAATCTTACTTTTCCACATATACAAATACAATGTTAGTTTGGTGTTTATACTATGCTTCTGTATATTTTTTGTTGATACAACTATATGTTCACTTAATGAGCTTTATTGTTGTTGTTTTTGAAATGCAATCATACTAATACATTTTATTCTGTAATTTTCTTTCTTCATGGGAATTCTTTCAGATTGGAATACATGTTCCTGTTCATTTGATGTCTGCAGAGTTAATGTGGCATACCATCCATGCACTATAATCAATCACCACTTCTCAACTGATCCATATTTGGGTCGTTTCTAATTTCTGCTACCACAACATGCTGCAATAAGGATCCCTTTATGTATATTATTAAACCCTAGTGTTCTTCTTCTGTATGCTAGATAGAAACTGTCAGATTGTTTCCTAAAAAGTTGCTTAATTTTCATCTTAGTATTTGAGTTTTGAGCAGATTTGAACATGAGATGTGAAGCAACAAAAGAAACAGGATCTTAAACAATTTACATAATTGTTCCAAACATTTATAGAAAATACAAAGCTGAAAAATAAAACATTGAGTATATCTTTAAAGGTTAATGTTTGAAATCGCTGAAGTCTGAAATCAGAAATGTGGAAGAAATATTTTCCCAGGTAACAGAGTGGAAACATGATTATATGCCCCAAAATGCAATATCAAGAATTAAAAGGCAAAGAACATTTTTTTTCTAAAATCACAGAAATAATTCATTTGTGTTATTCTATAGAAAAGCAGCTGAGTTGGCTCCTTATTTAAATTCTGTTTCAACACCAATCTGGAAAAACTTACAGTATCTTGTTAAAGCCTACTGAGGCATCTCTTCTTACCTGCTACCCCAGACCAAGGAGGCACCCTTCCCCACACTCCTCTCAGGACCTGGTCTGGGAGGGATAATTATCCTCTACCCAGTAAGATCTGAAACACAAAAACCTCCACTGTTCTCTCTCTCTAGAGAACCAGATGAAAACTATCAACAAGAGGACGAAGAGGAGGAATGGGGGTGGGGAAAGGGAACAAAGAGCCTAGGAGTCCATTGAGAGAGAGGAAAAGAGGGAGGAATGGAGACTAGAGAGAGGAATGCCTTCATACACATCCTGACTTCAGGGGAAAAGTAAAGAACATTTTATGCACCATCTTTTCCCTCTGTGTGTGCAGGCTGGAGTGTCAAAGTTTTATTTCTGGTGGTGAACTCTTCCTTTCTGACCTTCCAAGTTTTAAGGGCATAGCTAAGGGGTTGTGTCTGTAATGAGCATGGCATGATTCTACAGTAGTATGCTCTTCTTTGCACTAGAAGATAGCGCTACTTACTCATCTTCATGGTACATGCTGTTTTCTATTCACAGAGATAGTTTTACACTAATCCTGCCACTCCGTTTCCTTGGATTCCATGGTGGCCAGCTGGTCCCATGTGCATGCAGCTGGTTAAGACAGAGGAACAGCTAATTGGCCAGCAGTGGGAATGAGCCTATGACTTCCACCTCATGGACTGAGTGCTCAATCATCAACCATCAAATGAGTGTGGGCTTCAGTCACTCAGAACTGGACAGAAGGGCTCCAGGACTGATTAATTTTGAAAAGTCATGAAGGGTGCATGTGTCATTTAACCTAAATTTTTTATCCAATAGATAGAAATGATAATTGCTCTCTCAAGTGTTTTTGAGGAGATTAGATAAGCTAAAATATTTAAAGCATTTACCTCATTAACTAAATTGACACTCTTTGGCACCCTTGGACAAGAAATAAATAATAGGGTGTCTTTCTTTTGGATGTAATTCTTGGTGTGTCTACCTAAGAAGTAGCTGGTCACACTGAGCATGAAGTCATGGCCAACAGAAAGGCCACCTTCACATCAGTGTGTGAAAATAGGTGTGCAGGTGTTTATGAAAAGCCTTACACAAAATTTAAAACAATCAGAGAATACCTCCAATTGTATCCATCCCAGAGAATCCTGAGAATGTCTGTATTTGGTACAATTTTTTTTTGTCTGGCTCCTAGTTTGAGTCAAAGTTTAAATATATCTCTTCATTGCTGGTCTACCTCTGGTAAACTATTCTCCCTTTTGAATGATATATTTGTCTGTCATACTGGCCACTGTCAGAGACCTAAAATATAGCCATACTCTTTTACTGGTTGGTAGACATTCTGGTCTCCATTTTAAATTCTTTCTTAATTTCTTTAATCATGTTAAAAATTTCCATACTATGATTCCACCTCACAAAACTTTCAGAGAATGCTAAGAAACTTTCTCTGTACAGATAAAAATAATGACACTGAGTCATTTCCCTTGCTGCTCTCTGAATTCCCATATAAAGTTATCTACCAAATATACCTTGCCTGGTCTACCAACTGCACCCGCTTACCATGGGTTAATGCTTGTCACATTAGTCACTGGTAATTGCTCAAGAGTTGAGATCAGATAGGCAATCACTGATCTCATCTGTAAAAAAAAAATGACCATCATCATATTAAGGAATAAAAGGCTCCATGTCTACCAAATCACTGCAAATTATTCCAATAGAACTGAGAATATTTCATAGTAACATGCACAGCCCCAAACTCTGAAAATACCAGAGGGCAGGCAGTTTGGGGTACTTGTTTTACTTTACCCTTAGTGGGTCATTATTTCTCTGCTTAAATTTCTTTTTTAAAAATATACATATTTTACTAGAGCTTGTCCCACTACAAGTTCTCTGCTTATTTGACTTTTAAATAGAATTTGTGGTTTGAATTAAACCCTACATTTTGAAAATTGAAAAGGAATTCCTGACAATTTTTTTCCTACACTGGTATTCACTGAGATAGAAGACAGGGAAGGAGTCACACAAATGTTTTGGAGGTAAGTACCTCTTTTGGGATAACCTCTCTCTTTGTCTCCTGGGCAGCTTTGGCTAGGGCTATGCTTTCTGGAAGAAGCACTACTCTGCAAGTAGATTTCCAGAACTTGGGCATTAAGTAGTTACACACTGTACCCAAGGGCATCTTATCTTCCAAAATGTTGCACTTTGCCAAATGCAGGGGGAAACTGCTGAAATCTGTTCAAGTTGTCATGACAGACAGGACCATATGGAAAGTGATGGAAGAATTCCTCCTTAGACTATAATTGGGCAGAAACACTGCCTTCTATTCAGCTATGGTATGTGTATGGCCTACAGTGCTTGAGGCGGTGTTCAGGGTTTATTGTATAAGCCTCTAAGCAACATTAAAATGGGACTTTAAAAATACTGTTTGCCTGAAGAAGAAAATTACATTTTATTTTATTTTATTCATAGTTTCAGATTCCTTAATTCCTGAGTATATAATGTGTATACAAGTTGATGATACGAAAAAAAGAAAACCGGGATACGGTTATATGATTTATTTATGGTCTTGTAGGTGAAATTGCCTAGTAGTTGTGTTGCTACCTTCTAGCTGAGCATCAGGGTGCCATGGAAAGTATTTGAGCATGGAGGTCAGCAAGGCTCTGTAGTAGCATAAGGGTTCAAGTTCAGCCTCTGGAGCAAAACTGCCTGGGTTTGAATTCTGATCCATAATTCCTTAACATCTCTGTGCCTCAGCTTTCCTGTCTATAAAGTCGCTATATTAATTGTACCTAACTCATCAAGATTATTATGAGAGTAAAATAAATTAATATACACATTTAAAAGTACTTCAAATAGTGCTTAGTCATAATTGTTATTTTTTAATGTTTATTATCATGAAGAATCTAGGATTTTGTGCCATTAAGCACAAAAGATTATTTGTAATGAAAAAGTCGATCACAAATTTGGCAAATTCTCTATTTATTCTTTTCTTCCCTTCTTGTCTCCCTTTCTCTGTTTCTTTCTCCTGCCTTTTCTCTTTTGCTCTCTTTACCCTGTGCTCTGGCTTCTTATCTGCATTGCGACACTTGATACTTCCAGTCTTTCCCTACGTTGTATTTTTTAATGGCAATGATGTGGGCAGATCCAAGTTGTCATGGGGAGACCGGCAGGGCTGTGCTGTCCACCTCTCAAGTATGAGAAGGTAAATGCTTCAGTTGTTAGAGACTCCCACTCCATACCTACCCCACGCCTAACAGAGGAAGAAACATTTTTCTGTGTGGGGGTGGCTTTCATGTTGGAAGGAGATGTTGACGGTGTTATTTTTGTTCCCCACAAATGTGGATGTTTAAAATAGTGCTTTATTCAATCGGCATAAGTGACACATAGACTATGTATAGTGGTGGAACTGGTCCTGGCAGGTGACGAGGGCCAGATCTCACCAAAACCAAGAGTCGTGGTTCTCCACTGATAACACCCAAGGGATCTTTCCTGAGGATGGTCAGCACAGAACCCCCATCATGGGCTGCCTGGCAAATTCACTCACACAACCACTGAACTGTTTGAAATGGATGTACCTCAGAGCCAGTGAACTAGGACTTTGGCTTTGTTTCTATGGGGCATGCCAGCGGGTCACATTTCCTCTCTGAACCTCCCTCCAAGAAGCACTGTACTCAGAAGGGTAAGTGTGTCCGTTGTTCTTTCGTGCCTATTGACTTCGTGCCCTGCGGGTCTGGAGCTCAGCCAGCGTAACTGAATCAGGAGGCTGCGGCTCAGGCTATATTTAATTGGAGGTTTATTGTCTTCGCATGGGTTTAGAAGTTTAGGGAACGTTTTCTGAGATTGATGGGTTATTGTTGAGTTGAAGTAGTGTCAATTTTGACCCCATGTGCTCCTTTTTTAGTGATTGTATCTAAAAGTTTAAAGCCTTATGTTTTCAGTTTTTGAAAACTGCCCTTTTGTTCTTCAAGTCAGCCGCGTGAGCATTCTAGAAGGGACTCTTCCTATTTTGAAACAAATGGATTATGTTTCATGGAGTGTAACTGTGGGAAAAAGAGGATGAAATGTTTTATTCTTGTGAAAAGTTTCATTACTAAAACTCATCTGATTTGAATTGAAAGAGAAGAAAATGCCTAGCTTTTGAGGCAAATGTAAAGCTTACCATATGTCCAAGGGGGATTTTGAAATCGTTCTAGATTTTCCTTAAGTGGATTTAAAATACAATGCAGAATTTGGATTTTATTTGGGAATGAAGGGGAAAAACCATTTAATCAGACTTAGGAGTGAAGGTGGCAGTGACTAAAGGATCATTCACACTAATTAGACATGATTATAACAGATGACATAGAACATTTGGTTGATTTGAATTAGAACCCACATGCCCCATCTACCTTCAACCTTCTCTTTTCATTTTAGAGTCTCCTCTGTACCTTCCAGTGTGGTTTCACTCTGACTAGGGAGCAGACACTAAAAATATTTCTGGAATGACGTGACCCACTCTCGCCCCATCCAGGAAAGAGACAAGGCTTCACAAGAAACAACACATACTTTCCTTTCATTTCCGAGAGTCCCAGGGTCGACCTACAGATGTTGCTCCTTCCATGGCCAATGGCATTTGGACTCCAAGCTGCCAATGGTGCCAGGCAAACAACTGGACAGGACAGCTCAGCTACAGGAAGGTGGCCACAGTCTCGGCCAGAGCAGCAGCCCCCAACCCACAGACCACCTCTGCCACCCCATCCAGGAGCCTTCCCACTTCCCTCAGGCTTGCCCAGGCCCCGCCACAGGGGCTGAAGAACTGGGAGGTGGTGATAGCACAGAAAGTGGTGTCTACAGCCTTGGGGACAGTCCAGGCACATAGGACCCTGCTTCGGGCAACTCTGCAGCCCCTTCAGCACAAGGGAGGGACCCACGACAGCCCCAGCACTCACCACTGTCTCTTCCTGTCACTGATACCTAGGCAAGGGCTCAGAATGGAAGCCACCACTCCTGAGCTGAATCTACAGGCAAGACTGAAGGAGGTGGGGGACGGGTTGAGTACAGCTCAAGATAGCCAGGAGCTAAAGCAGCAGCTGCAGCCACTGCCCAAGTCACCAGCCTCCTCCCAGCAAGAAGCAAAATATGTGGAGATGTGCACTTCAGCTGGAGTCCAGAGGGAGAGTCCGCAGACCATGAAACGGACTTTGGAGTGCTCACCTGGGGATCAAAGGGCCTCTAGGAATCCTAAGGAGGAAGCCCAAGATGAACCCAGAAGTCAAGAGAGCAAGGCTCCAACCCCCCAGAAGAATCCTGCCTCCTCGGAACTCACCGGATCCCAGATCTGCAGCACTGAAGAGGGCAGCACCGTCTCCTCCTCTTCTTCCTCCTCCTCCTCCCCGGTGGGCAAAGCAGAAGGTGGCCTTTCCAAGCTGGATGGACCCACCATATCAACAGGGGCTCTGACCACCTCGTCTTCATCTCTAGGCTTTGAGAGTGACAGTGGTGAGAGTGCAGTGACCTGCCAGCCCCGGGGAGGAGAGGGAGGGAAAGCGACAGGAGGAGGAGGGGGAGAAGATGGAACAGAGTGCAGGGACATTATTGCCAAGTCTCAGGGAAGTAGGGGCCCCCCCCAAAACCGAGCAGGCTCACTACATCACCACTCACGAGATCCAGCTGAGTGAGGTGGAGCAGGACATGGATTTCGACGTGGGGCTGGCCTCCCGCTGGGATTTCGAGGACAACAACGTGATCTACTCATTCGTGGACTATGCCTCCTTTGGTGGCAGTGATGAGACCCCGGGGGATATCACCACCCCAACCGAAGAGGAGGACAACAGCTGCTACCTCAGCACTACTCCCAGCACCAATGCCACCCGGACGCCGAGCCCCTCCAGCAGTGACCCTCCCCGCCCCAGCGCAGGCAGTAGTGGTCGTGACACCAGCAGCACGGAAGTGGGCAGTGACCCTACTGACAGTGGCCCCACTCCCCCACCCACTGGGCCTGGCACTGCCACTCGGCCTGAGCCCTTGCCGGAGCCCCCGGAGGCAGCTTCAGGGGCAGCAGCCGCAGCAAGCAGCTGTGGGAGTGCAGCAAGCCAGATCCTCCTATCAATCAAACCGACTTCCCGGGCTATAAATGAGCCTAGCAACGTGCGTGCAAAGCAAAACATTATTTATGCTGCCAAGCATGAAAGCGACATGAGCCTCCGAGTCTCTACGGCTGCTGAACACAATTCAAGTTCACTGAAGCAAGACCCGGCTGCAGCCGTGGCTCAGGACCATGCAAAGAAATTCATTGCTGTCCCTGCTCGCCTGCAAACACGGTGTGGGGCCATCCGGGCTAAAGAGCTGGTGGACTATTCCAGCGGGGCCTCCAGCGCCGTGAGTGAACTGGACGATGCGGACAAAGAGGTTCGTAATCTGACCTCCCGCGCTTTCCGGAGCCTCGCTTACCCCTACTTTGAGGCTCTGAACATCAGCTCCCGGGAGTCCTCCACACTTTCCGAAGTTGGCTTTGGGCGTTGGTCGACCTTCCTAGACCTAAAATGTGGGGGTGTTGGAGCCAGAGTGGAACAGAGCCTGCTCCGGAGCAGTGCAGCCGCGGTGGCTGCAAGTCTTAGGAAGGATGGTGGTGCCAGGACAGCCGCAGACCAGCTCTACATCCACTCCAGGAAGTCCCAGACCAAGGCCTTGGAGTTTGTCGTCAGCAAGGTCGAAGGGGAAATCAAGCATGTGGAGACACCTCTGTGTTTCCAGAAGCAGGTCCAGACAGGCTCACGCGTGGTCACCCTTCTGGAGCCTCTGAATTTACGCAGTGAAAGCAAAGCCAGCTCAACCACTGGGCCCTGCAGGGCCACCAGAGGCTCCAGCAAGGGCCCCGGGTCTGTGTGCACAGATGACGGCTCAGAGACCTCTGAGAGCAGCAAGCCTGCCACCCGTGCGGAGGGCTCCCAGAAGAAGTCCAAGTTTGCTTCCAGTCTGCTCAAAAATGTCATCTCCAAGAAGATGCAGCGTGAACAGGAGTTCAAAATGGAGAGGGGAGAAGTCACTGACACATCCCATAACCTCTCCAGCACCTCCAAGGAGCCAGAGGGCGCCCCTGCCTCCGCGGGTGAGAAGCAGAGGGAGAGGGGCCTGCAGAGGCAGGGCTCTCGCCACTCAGAGGCTGGCTCGGAATACACTGTGCTCAGTGTGTCTGATGCAGGTGCCGAGGGGTCCGTGGTGGGGTCCAAGTCTCCAGTTTTCAAAGCCAGTGCTCCTCGGGAGAGCAACGCTGGCTCCGGCCGAACTTTTCCTGATGGCCACACAGAGGAAGTATGTGAGATTAAAAAGAGTGCATCAGAGACTGTCAAGGGCATCTTCCTCCGTAGTCAGAACAGTGCATTCCGGTCCTGGAAGGAGAAAGAAGCCGAGAAGCGGGAAGAAAAAGCCCCCATTGGGAAGCTTCAGCTCCCCAAGGAGAGTGACTGGAGGGCTGATCTTGGGGAGATCTCTGCCAGCAAGTCCACCATCATGTCACGTCTATTTGTCCCCAACATCCAGCAGACACCCAAGGACAAGCAGCCAGAGAAACAGGCCACCAAGTACCCTGCTGCTCAGGCCACCTCCACCGCAGTGATTAAGGCCAAGGCTCCGGAAATCAAGATCCGGCTGGGGAGTGTGCAGCAGCCAAGCTCAGACTTCAACATTGCCAAGCTGCTCACGCCCAAGCTGACCAGTGGCAGCTCCTCTAACCTTCTCAAGACCATTGAGGACAACACCAGGGTGCAACAGAAACTCTTCCGGGGGGACAACATGGAAAAAGCGCCCCAATTCCAGGTGAGAGACGTCAGAGACAAGTCTAAGGCTCAGGCCCCTCTCCACCAGGTGAGAGATGT